>NC_090440.1:1424873031-1425176061 GCF_031143425.1 Pleurodeles waltl | reverse complement strand
TTTGCCACACAAGTGTTTGTCGAGGTAAGCCTAGTTCACACCATGGTACCGGAGGACAAATGACCCATATGAAAAAACATCACACAATCTTGTGGGAGGAGCAATTTAAAAATAAATGCAATTAGTGATGGTGAAGGTGAGCGGAGCAGAGAATCATCATCTACAATCTTAGTAAAAGGTGACGAGGAAGTAGAGGGTGACATCTTTACACAAAGCAGTCCTGTCTCCAGCAGTGTGCCAGTGGCACCTGCCTCAGCAACCTCAAAATGACACAAGAGTCAGATGGAGACACAATGGCACACAGTGACTGTCCCAAGACACACATTAGGTCTACCACCTCCTACTTCTCAGAAGTCATTTGCGTAAGTGGCCCCAGAAAAGAAGAAAATCCAGTCTACTATTACGGGATTGATTGGGAAGGAGGGTCCCTATGACCGCAGGCACCCAACAGCGCATTTGTACAATGTGATGCTGGCAAAAATGTTAACGCTGGACCCCCTCCATTTTTCTTTTGTGCAAGTAGTAGTATTTTTAGAATTTGTGGCAGCCTTCTCAAAATGAAAGGTTCAAAGTCAGACCTATTTGTCAAAGTTGCTGACCCAGTGCTCCATCACCATGTGCTGCAATTGGTTAGACAAGCTTTGCAGCAAAGTACTGTTCACACTATCCACCTGATGGTAGACATGTGGAACAGTTTTCAAGCAACTGCTTATATGTATATCACTGCATACTGGAAGCCCTCATTTACAAGGCCCGTGGCACAGGGCAGTGCCACCCTGTACCACCAGGAAAGGGGAGAAATGCACTGTAACTACAAGATATGACACATTTCTGTCCTCTCTCCCTTCGCCGGCGCACAAATTGCTGCCTAGTGACAATGCAGGCACCCTTGCACCATGGTGCAAGTATACCTGCATTTTGAGGATACCTTCCTGCACAAAAACATTCAAAAAGAGTGTTTTCCTCTTTCTATGTGTGCTCTAGAACGCTGAACAAATATAAAGAGGAAAAAACAGGGAGAAATAAAGATATTTCTCCCTGTTGCATCCTTCTCATGCCACTTCTAAGAAGGTTTAGGAATCTGACGCATTCCCAGACTTGAAGATCTGTGATTGTGTCAGATTCCTTCATGTTCAATGGGTGTTGCATGGAAACACCCCAAGCAGCACTTATGGAATGCCCTTTTCATGAAGTGATGTGTATGAAAGGGGTCCATACTTACAAGGCCAGGAAAAGCTATTCAAAGTGGCTTTGCATGGCCTTCTAAATATGGGCTGGCACACTGCGCCACCAGAGAGTAAATAAAATGATGCTGCAGTGGCACAGTGTGCTGCTAGGGCCTTGTAAATGAGGCCCTGGGTCGCTTTTGTGTGGTTTAAGCAACAGCTATCTACAGGACTTAGCACTGAAGATACTTTTAATGGAGTTTGGCAGTATGCAATAGTACCCATGTTCGCCATAGAGAAATTCCATACAGCTGCAAACATCTTGGAAGACTTTAACAGCAAGGTGTGTGAATGGCTAAAACCCAGAGGTCTCAGATTTTGATTTGTTGCCACAGAAAATGGACGTAACATTGTCAAAGCCATGGCAGATGGTGATTATTTCAGCGTGCTGTGTTTGGCTTATTGCATCAACCTGGTTGTCGGGAGTGGGATGGAGTTACTTGGAGTCAGGAGGAGGATAAAAGGATTCAGGGCAAGACTACCTCAATAGCCAGAAGAAGGAAATTATCAACTTCAAAGATATATGATGGTGTTATGACTTTGAGTCCTGGTACTCAGCTCTGTGGACTGGAGAGAGGTGAGTTGATTTGGGAAATGCTTCTAGGTATGTGTGCTGCACTACTGGCTCGAATGTGAAACTCCTCATGGTTTTTCTCCGCCTCTGAGTCTTTTTGGGGCACTCCTCGTGAAGCTTACTTGCCTTCTGTCCTTCTCCTTGACTCTACAATACAGTGTCTGTTTTACAATCCGCAGGCCTTGTTGTCCCCTACATGAATGAAAAGTGAAAGCTCAGCACTTCTGCTTACCTACTGGACAGGTTCAGCGTTTATCTAGGTTGTTGTAGGCAATACAGGCAATGGCAGCATACCCTACCCCCATAACGGTCAAAAATACAGTTACAGAGGGTAGTATACCATTGGTATAACTAAACTAAGTATAACTAACGAGTATGACTATGCATAAATGTTGATAAGAAAGCAGATTAAAAAACAGATTAAAAAACAGGCCGCGCAAAAATGCAACAGTGCAAAGTAAAGGTAAAACACAAAGAACTGCCATAAAGTAGATTACTATTTCTCTTTTTGCAACAGTAAAAAAAAGAAAAACCCACATTATTCACCAACAACAGGCCCACCATTCTCTCCAAACTAATTATCCCATCCCCCAACCAATGTCCATATCAAAAATGCCCACCCACAAGAAATATCCCTCCCAACAAAACACATTTTTTAAAAAGGACTAGAAAAGGACGTTCTCCACACGGCTCTGGAGATCACTAGGGCTTCCCTCAATGTGTGCCGCCCTGCGGTACAGATGCTCCAGATATTGCTGGATGCTGCGTTGGAAAATGGGGTGTGAGTGGTATGGGGGGCAGCAGTGGTCCGACGTGGATGGGCTGCTGCCAGCTGGCTGCAGAGTTGTTAAGGTTGTTGCTGCTGGGAGACTGGAGGTGCTGACGGCTGACTGGAGGAACTGGGTCCTGGGGTAAAGGCAGCTGCCTCCTTCTCCTGCAGATCCACTACCTATACTCTAAACAAACGGCCTCTGTCCCCTGCTGCCGCAGGCAGGCTGATATCTCATAGCGTGTAAGTGGACTAACAGGAGTAGCTATATCAGGAAAGAAATTTAAAAAAAGACAAATTGTAAACAGTGCTCTGGCCAAACAATTGTTTAAAATTATAGTGGCATGCTAGCACTACATTGCTGGTTCCCTAGAGCAAGTATTTTTGTTGTGCTAACTTAATAGAGTCATGCTAGCTAGCACGTTGGTTACTTTGCTACTCTGTGCAGTCTGCATCTGGGTCAGCTGCAATGGACAATTAATTACTTACTTTAATTCCAGTTACCCTGCTCTTCTCCCAATGGCTTTCAATTCCAGCCTCACTCCAAAGAGGCAGATGAATAATAATGATAGCACAGCACACACGTCACGTATACAAATGCAGATATCCTGTGGCTCTGCCTTAAGTAGACAGTGGGAAAACAATTAAATGCAGTACAGGGAAAGGAACAGAATATACAGTTTATATTTGTTGGGTATGTTTGTCATAGGGTATCCCATTCGCAAAACTCGAAATCAAGCATTTAGTCCCACTTTACTCTCTGCCCTCGCCCTCTACCACAAATTAGTTCCAAAAATACATTAGCTTGGCAGCAAAGAAAGAAAACTTAACTTATTGTACTACAGTACTGGGTAGGTTAGAGGTATTAGGGAGGGTAGGTAGATGTTTTGCTGTATAATAGTGGGGTTTCACTGAACATCATCAAGTGCCTACGTTTTGGCTTACTCAGTCACTGTAGTTGCCAAATGTCTAAAGGGAAAACATTTTAACATGCATGAAACCATTATGGAAGCCATGAAATATTTAAAACACTTGTCCAGAAAAATGTGGCACATCCCAAGAATAGATTTTTCAATAATGTTTGCAGGGTGGGACATAACGTGGAAAAGAATAAAGGAGTGAAGTACTAGGAGGTGACTGAGTGGGCACTGGGAAGGAAAGGAAATACACATTGCTTTCGGTTTTCAGTGCACTGAAAACTTTGTGAATGACTCATTAACTGAAGCAGATGCACATTACATAGACAACACTATTGTGCTGCAGAATTGAACCATGCTCCTGTTAGGTCATGGCAGTAACTAAATGAAAAAGGCAGGGAGGTGATGAATGATAATGGATGGGAGGATACATATCTGCCTTGCTTAAAAAATACAGTGAGTTAAGGGAGTAGATAGAAAATTTAAATACCCCTTACTTTAAACCAAAGCTTTGATAACCAAGCAAAGCAAGAGAAGTAGTTGAACCTGTCCCTCTCCAGAACAGCACCCTTATTTCTTCATCCAATCATTTATCCATGTAAGCTTCACATCCTTTCATCTAGTCTTTCACCCTTCCAGTTCATCCAGCCATATATCCACCCATCTATCCATCTGTCCATCTATCCACCCTTTCAACCATCCTTTTAGCCATCCATCCATTAACCCACACGTCCTTATACGTCCACCCATCCTCAAACCCACAGAAGCATCCCTTTACCCATACGTCCTTCACTTACCTAGGAATCCTTTCACCCATATAACCTTTCATCTAACCTTTCACCTACCTATGCATCTCCTATCACCCACCTGCGTGTCCTTTTACCCATCCACTCATTATTTCACTCATACACCATTTCACTCATCCTTTCTTTTAACGTCCATCCTTGCTTTTCTTTTCAACCCATCATCTGTAGCATCCATTATGACCTTTTCTCTGCTGAGCTGCAGATAGGAGAGTCCATTAAGAAGAGAACCCCCACTGTAGCTGCTAGAGCGGGAGGGTTCACAACTCCTTTGCAGTGAGCATACTAGTGATTGTCAATAAGTAAGCAATGTTACTTACCAACTCCCATCTCTGCTGATGTTGGTTCTCCCCCTCCAAGCACTACCACATCCGATGCACTGGTATTGCTGCTGGCCCCTGCAATGGTGGTCTATGTGGCAGGAAAAACAAAACACATTTTAGATGCCAGATACACTTTGCCTTATTAATTTGTGGGAACAAATTCAACACAATGCAACCCCGATGGATCACTACAGTTCTATCTTCTATTGTTCACTTTAGGAATTTTGTTAGCTAGAAATTTTAGGAAAGGCAGGTAGTCATGCCTACCAAAAACATTCCATAATGAAGGGGCAGCACTATAATGACTCTAAGTCACTGAAACACAATAAAGGGGTGGAATAATTGGTCAGTGAAGGATACGTGGTGAGGTCCTGGTTGGCAAATGTAATGGTGTTGTCCTCAGACAACTTTCCAGCCATGATGCACTATCATGAAAACTGCTGCTATGGTATACTACTGTAAAAATGAATGAATACATACAACACAACATAAAAGGGAGGCAGCACGTCCTGGTTGGCTGAGATGAGGCCCTAGCAAGGCAGAACCTACCACTCCCGCCAGGGGTGGGTAATTGTACTCATGGTATAAACTGCGCTCATCCTTGGGTAGCTTGGCACAGAGCAGTCGTGTCAATTAAATCTGTATTCAACACACACATTATTAATGTAAGGATATAAGTCGCTCTATCAAGCAGACAGACTACAGACTCGGGTTAATTGTCTGCATAATTGTTTTAATTTCTTAGATATGTTTTTGATTACGATGGTTAATATAGTTTTAATGTTCTTTTGTTTTGGTCGTATTTTCTTTCCTCTCTAGGTGATATCTCTGCTCCTCTCACTTTGCTTGCTGCTTGTACCAGGGTGCCTCAGTGGAAAGAGAGAGAAAAAAAAACAGTTTTCATATAAGTGGATTACTATACAAGGTGACTGGTACACCAGGGAAGGGAGTGGGTGTGGAGGTGAGGGAGCAGTCACACCGGTGTCACAATTGTCAGGCATGCATGTGTGCTTATGACAGTGCGTTCTTCCTGGCCTCTTTACCCTCACCTTTTCTCTATAGGGTTAGGTCTTCTGATAGTTCTCTCAGCCTCTCCCCTTCTCCTTTTTCCCCAATGGGAGATCTTGACAATAAATACGTCCGTACCTTGTGCAGCCACGTCCCTCCAGGAACGTGGCAGGATTTCTGGTAGTCAGGCTCCTCCAGTATCACTCTTGTTCCTCCTCTGTCAGCTCTGCTCTTTCTATCCCCCTACTTCCTCGTGTCACCTCTCCCCTCCTGTTTTCCTCCTCAGTGTCACTTTCTCTCCATGTATCATGATTCCTTTCCTCCTCCTGTTTCTGTGGTTCTCCTACCTCCTCTTGTCATTGGTCTCCTCTCCTCGTGAACCCTCTGTCTCTCGCCTCTCCACGCCGTCGGTCTCCTCTCCTCCGATATCCTGTGCATCGGAATGACCCCGGAAGTGTTCCGCGGTTTCCGATTCCTTGCTTCGGAAGGTCCCCCAGGGCACCTTCCAGTCTCTTCTGTTGTGGCTGTCCCGGCAACTGTCGTTGCCGGCGGCAATCGAGTAACGGCGTCCCCATTACAGAACTCTTCCTCCCAGGATGGCCGGACGGGCCATGATATACCAGGCGAGCGGGACAAGTAGTCGGCCATGATCAAGGGCTTTCCCGGAAGATGGGTGGCCTGGAAGGAGAAAGGTTGAAGAGCTAAGAACCAACAGAGGATCCTGGGATCCGTGTCCTCATGCCGGGCCAGCCAGGTTAGTGGGGCGTGATCCGTGAGGATGGAAAAAGGACGGCTTAGCAGGTAATATTGAAGAGACTCCACCACCCACCTAATAGCCAACCATTACTGTTCTATGGTCGGATAGTTCCGTTCGCGAAGTAATAGTTTTCTACTGATGTAGACCACTGGGTGTAATTCAATGTGCTCATCGGGCTGAAGTAAAAGAGCACCTAACCCCTGAGTAGAAGCATCTGTTTGAAGCACAAAAAGGTTGGTGAAATCTGGACAACATAATACAGGATGGGTGCATAGACTTAGTCATAGAGTGTCAAAACTAGCTCTTTGTGGTACCATTAATGCAGGAAAGTGATTGGGATTTTTCTCTTGCAACAGATTGGTCAGCGGGTGGCCTTCTCCGCAAACCTCCAATAATATCTAACCAATCCCAAAAAGGAACATATTTGTTTTTTTGTAGTGGGGTAGGGTATCTCTTGTATTGCCTGGATTTCAGCCATTTGTGGACAAATAGTGCCCTGTCCAATATCATACCCTAGATATTGAATAGAAGTTTGGGCTAACTTATACTTACTGGGATTCACCGTGAGATTGGCCTCCCAAAGGGTTTTCAAGACCTTTTCTAAACACAACAGATGTATATCCCAAGAAGGACTGAATATGACAATATCATCAGATAGTCAGCAGTGTGTTGTTGGTGTTTTTCTAGGAGTCTGTCCATAAGCCTCTGGAAGATGGCAGGAGCGCAATGTAATCCAAACGGCATTACTTTGAATTGATAGAGTCCTGAAGGTGTTGAGAAGGCAGTTTTACATCTGGCTTCTAGAGCAAGAGGAATTTGCCAATAACCCTTGGTGAGGTCCAGAGTGGACATAAACTTTGCAACGCCTAGTTGTTCTAGCATTTCATCTACTTTTGGCATGGGGTAAGCGTCAAAAGTCAAAATAGCGTTTAGTTGGTGAAAATCTATACAGAACCGGATGCTATTATCAGGTTTTGGTACTAAGACAATGGGAGAACACCAAGGACTTGTAAAAGGTTCTATAATGTCGAGCTCTAGCATTTTTTTTTACCTCTTCCAGCTTTTCTCCGTGCTTTGGGAATACTATAGGGTTTTAGTCTGACATATTTCCCAGGGTCTGTATGAATATGATGCTGTGCTAGGATTGTTTCTCCCGGTTGAAGTGAAAATGCATCTTGATACTGATGGACAAGGGCTACTACTTGTTCTTTTTGCTTTGGGGAAATTCCTACATCAAGGACCGGGAGAGAAATCTCTTTGTCCCCGCCTAAGGACGGAAACTCTATTTGCAATGGTTGTGAGGTGGTGATGGGGGAAACGGGGGCAGGTTTTTCTGGCTCACTCCATTCTTTCAACATATTAATATGATATATCTGTTCAAATTTTTTCACGTGTGGTACAGCTACTCTATAAGTGACCGAAGCTACCTTACTGATGATCTTAAAGGGTCCTTGCCACTTTGCTAACATTTTATTATCAGAAGAAGGGAGTAATAGGAGTGCTTTGCTTCCTACCTGTAGGTTCCTCAACTTACTATTTGTATCATAATATTGTTTTTGTGTTTGCTGACTGCTCTCCATCTGTTTATGTACTGTGGCCCACAATGTATGCAAAGTGTCTTTCAGCTATTGCACATATTCTAAGAGATCCCTCCATCCTTCCTCTTTCTCCTCCCACTGTTCCGCTGCCATATCTAATAGACTTCGGGGCAGCCTACCAAAGACGAATTCAAAAGGGCAATCCCTGGTGGAAGATTGTACATGGCACCGAATAGCATGGAGGACCAGGGGAAGCTTCTTATCCCAATCTCTGCCTGTGTCTGTAATAGTTTTCTGAAGTAGAGACTAGATAGTGCAGTTATATCGTTCCACAAGGTCCTATGTTTCATTAATTTTGACATAAAGGGGGGTTCCTTGATCGGTCAAGATTTCCTTGGGAAATCCTACTCTTCAAAATAATTCACTCATTGATTGGGCCACCGTTTTAGTGATCATATTCCTTAAAGGTATGGCCTCAGGATGTCTAGTGGCATAGTCTACCAGTACCAGGATGAATTGATACCCCTTGGAGGATGGTATAAGAGGTCCTACTAAATCTATACCCACCCAGGTAAAAGGAATATCCAAATTGGTAAGGGATATAAGGCTGCTTTAGGCAGTTGTGGGGTGTTGGTAAGCTGACATCTGGTACAGGCGGCGCAATACTTTCTAATGTCAGAGAAAACGAGAAACGAGTTAACAGGTAGGATTCTGTTTTTTCCCGGCCATAGTGACCTCCCCCACATTGACCATGGGCCAGGTGTAGAACTTGAGATCCAAAGGGACCTGGTACTAGCAATTGGGTCCTCTTTTGATCTGGGGTTATTATATACCTATAAAGCAAACCCTTTTTAATGAAAAAATAAATTCCTACCTTGTTGGGTAGTTCAGGAACAACCTGCTCCCAAGCATGTTGAAGCGTGGGATCTTTTCTCTGACAGGTACGGGAGCTCCCTGTAGGGTTATTCATGGAGTATACTGTAGGGGAGAAGGAAAAGTTATGCGTAAGGATTCCAGGACAATAGTGTTTCTTATTTTCCCTCTTTTGTGTCCTGGTTAGTTTTTCCTAGCTATATTTCCTCACAACAGAAAGGTCCCTCTAACAACCATTGTGAAGTCCTTTCTTCTGTGATGGCTTTCTCTAATAGGGATGTAAATTCAGGGTAACCGATGACAATAATTAGGTCCTGCATTAGGTTGGGTATGCCTCCCACCAGGAGAATCTCTACATTACCCCTCCATTCCAAAGTGACTTGAGCAAGGGAATAGGTGCGTGTCTCGCCATGTACACAAGTTATGGCTGTTTTCTGGTTGGTATCCATTATTCTGGTTCTACTCTTTCTGCCTATATCGCGGACTGGCGACACCCGGAGTCGATTAAGACCCTTATAGGTTGTCCATTGATTTTCATTTTAAGGAGATATTTCATCTGAAGTCCCTCTGACCTCTGACCCTGGTTCTCAGGCAGGTCGCTCCCCTCACCGCCACGCAGCCTCCTCTCGCTCCTGTGCCCTGTGCTCCTGTGCCCTGACTGCCTTTTCCCGCCTCCAGTGACCTAGCGCCAGCGTCCTCTTCGTTTTGTGCCCGAGTGCCTGTGTCCGCTCTTTCTTCTGTACCCCGAGTGCCTGTGCCCCTGGTATTGTTCCACTGTACATTTTACCTTTTTGCCCTTACTGTGTTCTTTTTTCTTCCAGCCTCGCCGCGTCACCCCATCGCCGCCCGTTTTTTCCCCGCCGCTAAACTCCGGTAGCTCCGCCCCCTTGCTCCCCATTGGCCGCCCCGCTCCCACCTCCCAGCTGCTCCTCCCTCCCTCTTCCCCTCATATGGAGGCCCCGCAGCGGCCACGCAGCGGGCGCACCGAAGGCGCGCCAAAATCAAGCCCGTCTGCGCCCGTCCGCGCCTGGACCGCGCCCAGCGCCAGACCCCCTGGCCCCCGCTGCTGCGAGCCTACCCGCCGGACCTACGAAGCCGCCACCCTCATCGCACTCAACACCGGCCGGATCCCCGGGTGCTGCCGAGCCGCCCCAACACGCATCCACGGACCCTTCACCTGCCAATCTTGCAAGTTCTCCTGCATCCAAACCCGCACCCGCCAAACCAAGCACCAGCAGCAACCATCTGAAGTGCATCCTGCTCAACACCCGCTCCGTCCACAGACACGCCGTGGAACTCTGGAACCTGCTCGACACCACATCTCCAGACGTCGCCTTCCTCACAGAAACCTGGATGAACGCCTCCTCAGCGCCCGACATCGCCATCGCCATCCCGGACGGATACAAGATCACCCGGAGGGACCGCGTCAACCAAACAGGAGGAGGCATCGCCATCGTCCACAAGAACACCATCCGCATCACGACCAACTCCGACGACACCCTCACAGCCGCCGAACACCTTCACTTCCAGATACACACCGACCCCAAGACCACACTCAGAGGCACCCTCATCTACAGACCCCCAGGACCCCGCACCCAATTCAGCGAAGACCTCGCAGACTTCATCAGCCCACACGCCCTCCTCTCCGCTGACTACATCCTCCTAGGGGACCTCAACTTCCACCTGGAGAACAACAACAACACCACCACCCTGCTGGACAACCTCGCCAACCTCGGACTCAAGCAACTGGTGAACACCCCCACCCACTACGCCGGACACACGCTGGACCCAGTCTTCACCTCCAGCAAGTACATCTCCTTCAGCCACTCCACCGGACTCCACTGGACAGACCACAGCTGTGTCCACTTCGGCTTCAGAAGAACCAAGACTCACCACCACCCACAACAGGCCCCCGCAGGAACTGGAACAAGATCACCACCAACCAGCTCTCCACATCACTGAGCCTGAACCCCCCCGGCAGCTCAACGGACCCCAACCAAGCAGCCAACAACCTCACACAGTGGATCACCAACTGCGCCGACCACCTCGCACCGCTGAAAAGCCATCCCACCAGACCCAATAACAAGAAAGCCCCCTGGTTCAACAGCGACCTCAAGAACTCCAAGAAGAACTGCCGCACCCTCGAGAAAACCTGGCGAAAAAACCCAACTACAGACAACATGACCGCCCTCAAGCACGCCTCCCGCAAACACCACCAGCTGATCCGCACCACCAAGAAGACAGCATTCAAAGAACGACTAGACAACAACGCACACAACAGCAAGGAACTCTTCAACATCGTCAAAGAGCTCTCCAACCCCAGCGCCGGAAACAACGACATCACGCCCTCACAAGACCTCTGCGACTCACTCGCCTCGTTCGTTCACCGCAAGATAGCCGACATACACAACAGCTTCGCGCACAGACCACGCACCCAACCACCAAACCAACGCCCCCCAACACCACCCTTCGCGCCTGGACCCCGGTCAGCACCGAAGACACTATCCACACGATGAACACCATCCATTCCGGATGTCCGACCGACCCATGCCCCCACCACGTCTTCAACAAGGCCGACTGCATCATCGCACCCCATCTCCGGGACATCATTAACTGCTCCTTCAACACCGCCACCTTCCCGGAGAGCTGGAAGCATGCCGAACTCAGCGCCCTCCTGAAGAATCCCGCAGTCGACCCCACCGACCTCAAGAACTACCGCCCCATCTCGCTCCTCCCGTTCCCTGCCAAAGTCATCGAGAAGACCGTCAACAGACAGCTAGCCGCCTTCCTCGAGACTAACGGATCCCTCGACTACTTGCAGTCCGGCTTCCGTGCCAACCACAGCACCGAGACAGCCCTCATCGCAGCCACTGATGACATCCGAGCCCTGCTCGACAACGGGGAAACAGCGGCACTCATCCTCCTGGACCTCTCCGCAGCGTTCGACACTGTCTGCCACCACACCCTAGTGCAACGCCTCAGCAACATCGGAATCCAAGAGAAGGCCCTAGAGTGGATCATCTCGTTCCTCACCGGAAGAACCCAGAGAGTCCGCCTCCCCCCGTTCAGTTCCGAGGCCACCAAAGTCATCTGTGGCGTACCGCAATGATCGTCACTCAGCCCCACCCTATTCAACGTCTACATGAGCCCCCTCGCAGCCATCACACGCCAACACAACCTCAACATCATCTCCTACGCCGACGACACCCAGCTGATCCTCTCCCTCACCAACGACCCAGCCACCGCCAGAACCAATCTGCACAAAGGGATGAAAGACGTAGCCGAGTGGATGATGAATAGCCGCCTGAAGCTGAACGCAGACAAGACGGAAGTCCTCATCCTGGGATCATCACCCTCTGCCTGGGACGACTCCTGGTGGCCCCCTGCACTATGCAGCGCACCCAAACCAACGGACCACGCACGCAACCTGGGCTTCATCCTGGACTCCTCCCTCTCGATGACCAGACAAGTCAACGCTGTTTCATCATCATGCTTCAACATCCTACGCATGCTCCGAAAGATCTTCCGATGGATCCCCACCGAAACCAGGAAGACGGTCACCCAGGCACTCGTCACCAGTCGACTGGACTACGGAAACACCCTTTACACCGGAACCACGGCCAAACTACAGAAAAGACTCCAACGCATCCAGAACGCCTCCGCACGCCTCATCCTCAACATCCCTCGACACAGCCACATCTCCGGACACCTGAGAGACCTGCACTGGCTCCCCGTCAGCAAGAGAATCACGTTCCGTCTCCTCACCCACGCACACAAGGCCCTCCACGACATGGGCCCCAGGTACCTCAACAACCGCCTGACCTTCTACACTCCCACCCGCCAGCTACGATCGATCAGCCGCGCCCTTGCCGCCGTTCCACGCATCAGGAAAGCCACCGCGGGAGGAAGATCCTTCTCCTACCTGGCAAGCAAGACTTGGAACTCCCTCCCCATCCACCTCCGTCTGACCCAAGACCACCTCTCCTTCAGGAAGCAACTCAAGACCTGGCTGTTCGAGCAGTAGCGGTCCCTTCCTCCCCCAGCGCCTTGAGACCCTCCGGGTGAGTAGCGCGCTTTACAAATGACTGATTGATTGATTGATTGTGCATAGAACCCTCCCTTTCGAAAAGCCGATTTCCATGGGTTCAGGGCTCTGAACCCGTCGAGGACAATTTCGAGCGATATGTCCCCACTCAGCACAATTATAACATTGAGGTTGATTGTTGATCTCTCTACCTATGGGTCTAGAGAGTCTAGGAGTCTCCACAGATTCCCGTACCGGTTTTGTTTCGACTGTGGGTTTCACCATCAGGAGCAGTACCCTGTTATTTTGTGACGGATTTGCTTTACACTCCATTGTTCTATGATAGGCACTGGCTAAGTCTATGGCTTCGGTATTAGAAACGTTTGGGTGTTGTTTTATCCAATGCCTGGTGGAACTGGGTAAGGCTTCTAAATACTGTTCAAGTAGGATCTTTTGGATTATTTCCTCTGTAGTGGACTCCTCAGGTTTTAACCATCTTAACCCTAAATCTTGAATCCTGAAATACAAAGCTCTAGCATTATCCTGGGCACTCCATTTCTCTCGCCTAAATTTTACTTTGTAGTATTCACTGTCGTAGCCTAGACTTTCTAGTATAGCTTTCTTAACATCATCATATGGAGTAGTTCACCTGGAGTTAGCGGCCTGATAAGCACTTTGTAATTCACCTGTCAATAAGGGGGCAATGTATAGGCCCCACCATTCTCGGGCCATGGAGCTCAGTGGGCTACCCTCTTGAAGTTAGTAAAAAACGATTCAGGGTCTTCCCCTGGTACGTATTTCTGCAAAACCGACTGGAAACATTCAGATGTACTTTAGCATTGGCTATGATCTCTGTCAGTCTTTGTATGGCTGTTTTATGGACCAATTGATTGTTTACAGTTATGTTAGCTTGGCTTTTCAAAGCCACCTGTAATTGCTCCCGGTTTTTATCCGCATTCTTCACTTGTTCCTAAAATATTATCTATAAATGTCTCTGACCTTCAGCTAATTGCCGTATCATGTCAGTTAGGCTTGTGTCAGTATCCATTGAATGCTTGGGTAGGGATGGGCGGGTCAGAGTTAATAAACAGAGGGGAAATCCCACTTCTGACATCACTGTAAGCGTAGATGCCGCTTTATCAAACAGATGGAATTCAGGCTTGGGTTAATTCTCTGGGTAATTGTGTTTATTTCTTAGACATGTTTTTGATTACAGTGGTTACTATAGTTTTAATGTTCTTTTTTTTCTTTGTTTTCTTTTCTTTCCTCTCTAGATGATGTCTCTGCTCCTCTCATGTTGCTTTCTGCTTGTACCAGGGTGCCTCGGTGGAAAGAGAGAGAAAAAAAAAACTGTTTTCAGATAACTGGATTACTGTACTAGGGGACTGGTTCACCAGGGAAGGGAGTGGGTGTGGACGTGAGGGAGGGGTCACACCGGTGCCAAAAAAAATGTCAGGCATGCATGTGTGCTCATGACAGTGCATTATTCCTGGCCTCTTTACCCTCCCCTTTTCTCTATAGGGTTAGGTCTACTGATGCTTCTCTCACCCTCGCCCCTTCCCCATTTTACCCAGTGGGAGATCTTGACAATAAATACACCCGTACCTTGTGCAGCCACGTCCCTCCAGAAACATGGCAGGATTTCCGGTAGTCAGGCTCCTCCAGTATCACTCTCGGTCCTCCTCTGTCAGCTCTGCTCTTTCTATCCCCCTGCTTCATCGTTTCACCTCTCTCCTCCTGTTTCCCCTCCTCAGTGTCACTTTCTCTCCGTGTATCGTGATTCTTTTCCTCCTCCTGTTTCTGTGGTTCTCCTGCCTCCTCTCGCTGCCCCTCCTCTCCTCGCTCTCTCTCTGTCTCTCTCCTCTCCATGCCATCAGTCTCCTATCCTCTGATATCCTGTGCATCAGAATGATCCCAGAAGTGTTCTGAAGTTTCTGATTCCTTGCTTCGGAAGGTTCCCCGGGGCGCCTTCCAGTCTCTTCTGTTGTGGTTGTCCCGGCAGCTGTTGTTGCAGGCGACAATCGAGTAACGGCATCCCGTTACAATTAACACAGCATGATCATCATGTAAATTTGGGCATAAATCACATTTAGAATTATCACTCGCAGTACTAGGCCCAACTGTGTTAAACATGATAAACAGTGGGGTCAAACACCATCAGCACAAGACCCACCCTAGAGATTATCTCAAATCGATAACACTCTGTTGCAGGGTCAACCCCTGTTCACAACATCAGCAGCAAAATGTACACACTAAGACTTACAGCACTTTTAATTAGCTCCGCGGCCTAGGCTGCACAAGTAAAACTCAGTGTCAACCGTGAAAAGCCTCTCTCAAGAAATAACGTATATGGCATCACCACTGTGTTGTTCTATCAGTCACCCACACTCACTCCCTTACTTTCATTCTGCACCGCTCTGTGGTGCCATGGATATCAAGTGACTTGTACATACACTCTTGCACGTACTCACTCCTAGCACCCTAGTGCAGTGCACTGATATCCAGCCAGTTAATACCACTGTTTTCGCAGGCCCCCAGGGCCCCAAACCATGCTCCACTTGCCAACTAGTTCCTGCTGCCCCACGAGCTGGAGATGAAGCAATGGTAGGCTGATTTTGGCTGATGTCGTACTTCTCAGGATCCCAGGGATAAGGTGGGGGGAAGACAGAGATAACAACGGATCAGGCAACAGTTAACATGTAGAGGTTAGGGCACCAATCAGGAGGTTCACTCAGAGGTCTGCAAAGCACGCAGGGAGGGTCACTGGGGCCACACAATAGTCAAGGCGGTGCCCAGCCAGGCACTCCAATACCCAAATGGTTACCAAATCCGCACCTCCCAGGAAGGAGGCATAGGTCTGGGGCGTGATGACTTGAGCAGCCCCAAAAATTCCAGTTATAAACTAAAAGTTATCAGCTTCGTACCTCCAGGGATGGAGGCACAAGGTCTTTAGCGTGATGACTTGAGTCACACCAAATGATTCCGATCCCACCCGTAAACTGCTTAATGCCGTGCCACCTTGGAATGACGTCTGTGGGAAAATGACTTGAGTCACATCAGACAATTCCAGACAATCATATAAAGAACTCTGATGCTATACCTCCGTGGAATGAGGCACAATGTCTGGTGCATGATGACTTGAGTTGCATCAGACAATCCAGTCACACACAAAGAACTCCAATTCTGTACCTTCCTGGAATGAGGCACAACATCTGGTGCACAATGACTTGAGTGGCACCAGACAGTCCGGTCACATACGAAGATGCAAGTTCAGTGGTGCCACACAAGGTAGAATGCAGCACTGCTCCAAACGCACCCCTACTGCGAGGGTCGCAACCTATGAATAAGGCACAGCTCACAATGAGTATGCAGTAAGATGTTGCACAAGAGAAATGCAACGCACTCAAGAAAAGCAGGACATGCAGGGTCCAGTAAACGGTGAACCCGATCACAACAAATAGGATGATGATGCATGCAGTAGTCCCACGATGAAGGGCCACACTCCATAAGTGGGGACAGTACTTTGTAGGCTCTGCACCATGCAATCCCAGTCTCCAGGTGTAGTACTTATTCTGCCCTCACACCACTTTTACCAGGTTCTTTGCAGAGATTTTTCACACAAACAAAGTCTCTTTCAAGCACAAAGTACCTGGTTCACGTGAAAAATCTCAGCAAAGAACCGCAGAGGAGGAGAAGCGTGGAAACAAAGGGGTGTGAGTCGATTTCTGGGCTGCACACAGTGATGTGTCATTTGGTTTCCACGCAGGGATGGCTGTGCATCGATTTCTGGCTCTCGTCGTGGATCCTCTTTGGGTTGCGGGGTTTTCAGATGCCGAGGGGATGGTGTGTGGATTTCCTGCGCTGGCAGGACGAAGTCACAGGAGCTGCGTCGATTCCGTGGGCGTTGTGTCTAATTTTCTACTGTACGGCATGCGCTGCGTTGATTTTTCTCTGGAAGTCAGGCTGCTTTGTTCCGGCTTGGCTGTGCGTCGATCCAGTGGCCCGTGCGTCGCATTTCCGGTCACTACAACTGGTGCTGCATCGATCTTCTCATTGCGAAGTCGGGCTTCGTCATTCTGGTTCAGTGTGCGGTGAAATTTTCACCTTGGTGCAGGCTGTGCATCGTTTCTGGATGGCTGTGCATCGAATTTCACCGCACAAGGAGTCCTTCTTGAAGAGATGAAGGGGGTCATTCCAACCCTGGCGGTCGGTGTTAAAGCGGCGGCCAACCCGCCAACAGGCAGGCGGTCAAAAAAATTTAATTCT
Source organism: Pleurodeles waltl (assembly GCF_031143425.1). Classification (NCBI taxonomy): domain Eukaryota; kingdom Metazoa; phylum Chordata; class Amphibia; order Caudata; family Salamandridae; genus Pleurodeles; species Pleurodeles waltl. The sequence continues at coordinate 1,425,158,983 of NC_090440.1, read as the reverse complement.
GACCCTGGCGGGAACCGCCAACACAGCCCGCCACTTTAACACTCCGACCGCCACGGCGGGGCAAACAAACAGCGCGGCGGTCACGGCCAACAGACAGGCGGCAGACAATGTACCGCCCACCCTATCACGACCCACCAATCCGCCACCTTTTCCGGGGTGGGAGCCCCGCCGATAAAAACACAGCGGAAACAGATCCCGAACGGGAAAACGCTCACCTCTATACACTCCATGAGGAATCTGGACAGCATGGAACCCGAATTAAACATCCTACCAGCGATTGTCTACCTGCTCCTCTACCAGGAGCACGAACGCCGCCGCAGGAGACAACGGTGAGTACTGCACCTACGACACAGGGGAGGGGGAGGAGAAAAGATTACGGGCACACACATATGCGACACCCCCCCCCCCCCAAATCCCCACACACCAATGCAGAGCAACAAGTCAGATTTACACCCCCCAAACCCCCCGGAATAATTCAAAGACAAAATAAAATGATCATTAAAATAGAAGTATATTAAAGCATATTTGAACTTAAGTGAAATATTAGATTATTAAAACAAATAAATCACAACATGAAGAATATGAACATAGTCCAAAAGTCCGACACATATTGGCTACATGCCATTGTCCGTGGGCCAATGTGCATAAACACATGGGCAAAGCCCACACACGAGACCCGATTCCATTGGAGAGAACACTGCTGGGGCATCAGATAATAAAACCACAGGCATCTCAGGGGGAAGGGAAGGGGGGCACCTCAGCCACATGAGTCCACGACGCCAGATCCACGAGGGGCTTCCATGCCCACTGTACCATCCTGGGGAGTGCAAAGCCACAGTCTCACAAGTCTCTACAGTGGGTGGATTGCCCACTGTACCATCCTGGGGAGTGCAAAGCCACAGTCTCACAAGTCTTTTCCGTGGGTGGATTGCCCACTGTACCATCCTGGGGAGTGCAAAGCCCCAGTCCATCTGGTGGATTACAGACTCCACTGGTTATGGAGGAGGCATGGTGCCCAGAGTGCTTCGTGAAGCCCTGCCGACACAGATCCGGCCCTGCCAATGGGCCAGTGGTGCTTGAGCTGAAGGCCCCAGCAGAGCGGTGCTTGAGATGAAGGCCCCAGCGGAGCGGTGCTTGACAGGAAGGGCCCAGCGGAGCAGTGCTTGACAGGAAGGGCCCAGCGGAGCGGTGCTTGACAGGAAGGGCCAGCAGAGCGGTGCTTGACAGGAAGGGCCCAGCGGAGCGGTGCAGAGACGGCGGGGCCCAGCGGAGCGGTGCAGAGACGGCGGGGCCCAGCGGAGCGGTGCTTGAGATGAAGGGCCCAGCGGAGCGGTGCTTGACAGGAAGGGCCCAGCGGAGCGGTGCAGAGACGGCAGGGCCCAGCGGAGCGGTGCTTGATATGAAGGGCCCAGCGGAGCGGTGCTTGAGATGAAGGGCCCAGCGGAGCGGTGCTTGACAGGAAGGGCCCAGCGGAGCGGTGCAGAGACGGCGGGGCCCAGCGGAGCGGTGCAGAGACGGCGGGGCCCAGTGGAGCGGTGCTTGAGATGAAGGGCCCAGCGGAGCGGTGCTTGACAGGAAGGGCCAAGCAGAGCGGTGCAGAGACGGCGGGGCCCAGCGGAGCAGTGCTTGAGATGAAGGGCCCAGCGCAGCGGTGCTTGACAGGAAGGGCCCAGCGGAGCGGTGCTTGACAGGAACGCCCAGCGGAGCGGTGCAGAGACGGCGGGGCACAGCGGAGCGGTGCTGAGACGGCGGGGCCCTGTTCACCGGTTCTTCTCACGGCGGGGCCCTGTTCAGCGGTTCTTCTCACGGCGGGGCCCTGTTCAGCGGTGCTTGTCACGGCGGGGCTCAGTTCGGCGGTGCTTGTCACGGCGGGGCCCTGTTCAGCGGTGCTTCTCACGGCGGGGCCCTGTTCAGCGGTTCTTCTCACGGCGGGGCCCTGTTCAGCTGTTCTTCTCACGGCGGGGCCCTGTTCAGCGGTTCTTCTCACAGGGGGGCCCTGTTCAGCGGTTCTTCTCATGGCGGGCCCTGTTCAGCGGTGACTCTCTTGGCGGGGCCCTGTTCAGCGGTTCTTCTCACGGCGGGGCCCTGTTCAGCGGTTCTTCTCACGGCGGGCCCTGTTCAGCGGTTCTTCTCACGGCGGGGCCCTGTTCAGCGGTTCTTCTCACGGTGGGGCCCTGTTCAGCGGTGCTTTTCTTGGCGGGGCTCTGTTCAGCGGTTCTTCTCACGGCGGGGCCCTGTTCAGCGGTTCTTCTCACGGCGGGGCCCTGTTCAGCGGTTCTTCTCACGGCGGGGCCCTGTTCAGCGTTTCTTCTCACGGCGGCGGGGCCCTGTTCAGCGGTTCTTCTCACGGCGGGGCCCTGTTCAGCGGTTCGTCTCACGGCGGGGCCCTGTTCAGCGGTGCTTCTCTTGGCGGGGCCCTGTTCAGAGGTGCTTGTCTTGTGCTCCTAGGGAACCAGATCTGGGCAATCATTCCCGCTGAGTCGCCATCCGACCTATCGCTTGCGGGGCCCGCCTGTGTTGGACTCCTGGGCCCGTGGGTGTCCTCCGTCACACCCCAAATGGGGCTGGTGGGGCCCTCCTGGGCAGCTCGCCTGCTGCCGGACTTCTTCGCCCTGCTGCCCTTGCCCTCCTTGGACGAATCTCTGGGACCCTTGCCTCCCTTGGAAGTATCTCTGGGGCCCTTGCCCTCCTTGGACGAATCTCTGGGGCCCTTGCCTCCCTTGGAAGTATCTCTGGGGCCCTTGCCTCCCTTGGAAGTATCTCTGGGGCCCTTGCCCTCCTTGGACCAATCTCTGGGGCCCTTGCCTCCCTTGGTGGATGGGCCAGGTGACGGTGCAAGGCTGGTGTCCTTGGGGGCAGCCGTCTCAGGCCTGTGGCGCCGGCCCTTCACTTTTTTGCTTCTTTTCCCAGGGGGTGGGCTGGCTGTCCCCTTGCTGCTGGCCGATGTTCCTGCCCTAGGAGCTGGTGGACTCCAATAGCCCTGAACGATGGTCCTAGTAGGTGCAGGGCTTGTGGTGGCTGAGGTGCTGGTTGGACTCTTACGAGATGGAGGGGGTGGGTCAGTTGTTGGAAAGAGGTCAAGGTTGGAAAGGAAGATCAATTTCGAAAGACAGGGACGGGTAGTTGTAGTGGGTATGGGAGTGGAGGAAGAGGATGTGGTTGTAGGAGAGTCAAGTGTGCTGTCTTTGGGTGCAGGTGCTTGTGACGGAGGCTGTCGTGAGGTGGATGGCTGTTGGGTGGGTGGCTGCCTGCGTTTGTGTGGTTTGGAAGAGGGGGTGACAGACACACTGGGAGAGGACACTGGGGACGTGTAAATGGTAGTGGGGGTGGTGACTGCACGTGTGCGGACTGTTCTGGTGGGTATGGTGGTGATGGACGTACTGGCTGATGGTGGTGTGCATGCAGGTGTGAGTGGAGACGTCACAGGGAGGGAGGAGGGAGACGAGGAGGAGGGGGACACAGTGGAGGCAGTGGGTGTTGCTGGGTCTGCATGTGGTAGTTGCTTGGGTGAATGCTTGTGTGATCTGTGGTGCTTATGTCTGGATGAGCTGCCCTTGGGTGTTGATGTGTGTGCAGGCTGGTCTGTAGGTGTGTCTGGGATAGGCAGAGGAACAGGGGAGTGGGACTGGGTTGAGGAAGTTGGAGGGGGGAGGCTAGACACAGGGACAATTGCTGCCGTCAGTGCTGAGGCCAGAGCGTTGAACGATCGCTGATGAGCAGCCTGACCCGAATGAATGCCCTCCAGGTATGCATTGCTCCGATGCACCTCCCTTTCCACCCCCGGGATGGCATTCAAAAGGGTAGACTGCCCAACAATGAGCGTCCGGAGGAGGTAAATGACCTCCTCACTGAGGGCAGCAGGGGTAACTGGGGCAGGACCTGAGGTGCCAGGGGCGAAGGAGATGGCCGGCTTCCTGGCCGAGCGGGCACGGGGCGAAAGCTGAGGGGCTGCTGGGAGGGCGGAGCTGGTGCGCTGGGTGGCGGCTGTACCTGTTTTTGCGGTGGGCACGGATGGTGCCGCCACCACAAGGGAGCTCCCTTCCGAGGACGTGTCGGTGTCGCTGACGTCTCCACGGGTCCCCGTTGTGGAGCCCCCCTCGCCCTCCGTCTCACTGGTTAAGTCCGAGTCGGTTGCAGGGCCCTCCGGGCCCATGTGAGATGCAGCTCCCTCGTGCGCTGATGCCACTTCTCCTCTGCCTGATGATGCTAATGCACACATGAGCAGGAAAACCAAAAAATAAGGGGGGGAGAGAAGAAAGAAAGACATGTTGAGTGCATGCATTGGCGGCACCGTTGGCGGATAGGACAGATACAGAAGCCCCCTGCACTACGCCGCGCACTCGGGGTACACTACTCAATTATTGTGACTTGGCCTACAAGTCTATGGATGACAAATGCACACATAGCTGAGCCCGGGCCATGGATAGCTGTACTTAGCACCCTACAGAGGTGGGGGGCGGGGGCACAGGGCCATGTCTAACGGAGGGGCCTAGCCTACAGAAACCGTCCTAGCCTAGAGATAGCCACAGCCCTCCTCCCCCACCCAGACGCCTCCACTGTGCGCTAATATAGCAGAATGTGCTGATACTCACCCCCTTGTGTCTGCTGTGATGTCCTCACGCGCCCATCCAAATCGGGGTAGGCCACCGCCAGGATCTGGGACATCAGGGGGGTCAATTGACGACTGGCACCCCTCCTACGTTGGGAGGCCATCCCCAGCAGAGCCTCGGCGGTCTTTCTGCTCCCGCGGCGGATGTCCTCCCACCTCTTGCGGCAGTGGGTGCCCCGTCTGTTGTGGACCCCCAGGGCCCGGACGTCCTTGGCGATGGCACGCCAAATGTCGATCTTCTGATGGGCGCTGACCTATGTGACATGGACAGGGTGGAAAAAGAAATATCATCACTTTTCTGCATGGTCGATGTGAGTGGCCCCCCCTCCCCAACCTTGCCATGTGGCACATGCTCTCATCTGTCGTGCGTTGCTATCCTCATACGCTCCCCTCCCCACCATCTTACATCCACCCCACTCAACACAGGCATAGCCCATACTACGTGCTCCTAGTGTACTTACCTGTTGGTCTGGAGGACCGTAGAGTAGCGCATACTGGGGGAGGACCCCATCAACGAGTTTATCCAATTCCTCAGATGTGAAGGCAGGAGCCCTTTCCCCAGTCGCAGCAGCCATTGTCTCTTCCACACCGAGTTCACAGCAGCACTTGCAGTATAGGTCCTCTCCTGTGGATGATCAGGTCTCGAGTGATTAAGCAGATAGAAAATGGTGGTCACGCCCGTGGCGGTGCATACCGCGGCGGTGCGTACCGCGACCGCCGGCGCACATCGTCATTGGCTCCTGAGACCCATAGGGTTCTATGTTAACCAATGCTGCTTTGCGCCGCGGTCTTCAACCGCCTACCGCCACGGTGTGCCACGCCAGCGCATTGACCTCACATCCCATTGTCACACTTCACAGGTCAGGCAGCCGCCATTTCAAGGGCCCACATGGCTGAATTTCTACTGCGTCACACAGGCCTAGGCCTTGCATTGCCACTCATACAAGCCATTCAATGCATAGTGAATCGTGTAATGTGCAAGCTGTGGTTACGTACCTGTGGGTTGCTTGACTCTGTGCTCCATGTTGTCCTTCCTAGGCACCGTCCGCTGGGACTTGCGAGGAGATGGAGGAATCCTCCCGTGTACAGACCGCTGGTGGACCTGTCGACAATGGAAGAACGACATGTCATACTGACATACAGACTTGACCGAGCCACTATACAGGAACTGTGTGCCCAGTTGGAGCCAGACCTGATGTCCCCCATTCGCCAACCCACAGGGATTCCCCCTCTGGTGCAGGTTCTGTCAGTACTCCATTTTTTGGCAAGTGGATCATTCCAAACAACAGTGGCCATATCATCAGGGATGTCTCAGCCTATGTTTTCTAAGGTTTTGTCCAGAGTGTTGTCTGCACTGATGAAACACATGCGGAGGTACATTGTTTTCCCTGAGGTGGCCGATTTAGCTACAGTGAAGGGTGATTTCTATGCCCTTGGACATATCCCCAACATCATTGGGGCCATAGATGGGACACATGTGGCCTTGGTTCCCCCCAGTGGCAGTGAGCAGGTGTACAGGAACAGAAAAAGTTATCATTCTATGAATGTCCAGGTGGTCTGTTTGGCTGACCAGTACATCTCCCATGTAAATGCCAAGTTCCCTGGGTCAGTGCATGACGCGTACATCATGCGAAATAGCAGCATCCCTTATGTGATGGAACAGCTACAGAGACACTGTGTGTGGCTAATAGGTGACTCTGGTTACCCCAACCTGTCGTGGCTACTTACCCCAGTGAGGAATCCCAGGACAAGGGCAGAGGAACGCTACAATGAGGCCCACGGGCGAACTAGCAGGATTATAAAAAGAACCTTCGGCCTCCTGAAGGCCAGGTTTAGGTGCCTGCATATGACAGGGGGATCCCTAATGTACTCACCAAAGAAGGTGTGCCATATCATCGTGGCCTGCTGTATGCTTCACAACCTGGCTTTGCGACGCCAGGTGCCTTTCCTGCAGGAGGATGGTCCAGATGGTGGTGTTGTAGCAGCTGTGGAGCCTGTGGAGAGTGAAGAGGAGGAGGACGACGGGGACGAAACAGACAACAGGGACACAGTGATACAACAGTATTTTCAGTAGCACACAGGTACGAATCAACCACGCCATTTTACATTTACTTAAAGTCTCCTGCCTCTCTACTGTCTGAGTTCCCCCCCAGTTCCTGTTAACTGAGTTGTGACTTTGCCTTCCGTTTTCAGAGCTGTGGGCCCCACTGCATGACCTCTGCTTTGTTTGCCCATATACTACAGCTGTGTGACAGTGGTATGTTATCATCACAATGTAACTGAACATTTTGGCACCGTTATGTCTAATACATTTGTTCAAATTACAAGCAGACTCCAGATTTTTTTAGTGCAAAAAGTGATTTAATTCAAGTGCTAAATTTATGGAACATGATTGTAAAACGGGGATGGGTGATGGTGGAGTAATGTCCATGGCAGAGTCCAGTTCTCAGTCGCACAGGTGCATTGTCCATATGCCTGTGGAAGGATGGAGCAGGGGCAGTTCAAGGTTGGACAGGGTGACAATGTGGGACAGTGGGATGACATCAGGGGGTATCATTTGCTGGTGGGGGTCTTGCAATCCTACTCTGTCTTCTTGTGAGATCTCAGGTTCTGCATGCGGGGTGGTTCTTCTTCTGCAGGAGGTGGGGTTCTGGTGGCCCGTCGTTGTGTGGGGCCTCCTGTCCACTAGTGCCGGCGGAGGTGGTAGGCTGTTCCTGGTCCAGGCTAGTGACAGGGGCCCTTTGTGGTGCCACATGGTCCCGCAATGTGGTGACTATCTGGGTTAGGGCCACGACGATGGTCCCCATTGCGGAACTAATGTTCCGCAGTTCCTCTCGGAACCCCATGTACTGTTGCTCCTGCATGATCTGGATCTCCTGGAACCTGGCCAGTACCGTAGCCATCGTCTCCTGGGAGCGGTGGTATGCTCCCATGATAGAGGAGAGGGCCTCTTGGAGAGTCAGTTCCCTGGGCCTGTCCCCCCCCTGTTGCACAGCAGCCCTCCCAGTTCCCCTGTTTCCCTGGGCCTCTGTCCCCTGGACGGTGTGCCCACTACCACTGCCCCCAGGTCCCTGTTGTTGTTGGGGTGGTGGGTCAACCTGGGTGCCCTGTAGTGGTGGACACACCGCTGATTGACGTGTCCTGGAGACAGAGGCATGGGCCCGCTGGGTGGGAGCTGTGCTGGTGTTCCCAGAGGGGGTTAGGTCTGGTGTAGCATGTGGCTGTCTTTGGGGAACCGACTGTCCCGAGGTCCCCGATGGGCCGGGCTGGTCATCAGGGTCCAGGGAGACAGAGCTGCTGTCATCACTGGGGGCCTCTTCTGGGGGTGGGATGGACATCTCTGGACCCTCCGTGGCGGTGTGGTGGCGTTCGGGTCCTGCAGGGGTATAAGAGTATGGTTATTGCTTCTGTGTGTGGCATTTCGTGTAATGGGTGGGTGGCCGTGTCCCTCAGTGCTGGCATTCCCTTGTGGGGGCTTTTTTGATGGTGGCTTGTGGGGGTGATGGGTGTGTGCAGTGGGCCTGCTTTGGGGATGGGTGTCCATGCTTTGGGGAGGCATGCAGGGCTGGGTTTTGGGATGGGTGGGTTGTGATGGTGAGCCATTAGCAAGGAGTTGGTGTGATGGGGGTGGGGGTGAGGGTGGGGGTATGATTTGGCATGCAGGTGGGGTGGGGGGAATGAAGTAGTGAATATTTGCCTTACCAGAGTCCATTCCTCCGCCTTCTCCTGCGAGGCCCTCAGGATGCAGGATGTGCAAGACTTCCTCCTCCCATGCTGTGAATTCTGGGGGAGTAGGTGGGGGTCCGCCGCCAGTCTTCTGCACCGCAATGTTGTGCCTTGATACCATGGAACGCACCTTCCCCCGTAGGTCGTTCCACCGCTTCCTGATGTCGTCCCGATTGCGTGGATGCTGTCCCACAGCGTTGACCCTGTCCACTATTCTGCTCCATAGCTCCATCTTCCTGGCAATGGTGGTGTGCTGCACCTGTGCCCCGATGAGCTGGGGCTCTACACGTACTATTTCCTCCACCATGACCCTGAGTTCTGCGTCAGAGAACCTGGGGTGTCTTTGGGGTGCCATGGGGTGGTGTGGATGAGGTGAGGGGTGGTGTATGTGTTGTAGAGTGTGGTGAGTGTGGTGGTGTATGGTGTTTTGTGCGTGGAAAGTGTGTGGGTGATGTTGTGATTTGCCTCTGTGTGATGGTGTACTCTATGCTGTGCTCTCTCTCTCTGTCCTTCACTCGCAATTGTGGTCGTAGGGGTTTGTGGGTGATGTGGGTGTATGTTTTATACTGGATTAGGTGTGTGGGAGTGGTGTGTGTATGTGTCTCAGGTGTGTGTATTTTGAATTATCCAATGTGGATGTGTTTTGTAAAGGTGTGTGTATTTTGAGCGCGGCGGTGTGTACCGCCAATGGAATACCGCGGTTGAAAGACCGCTGCAGGGATTTGTGGGTCGGAATGGCATGGGCGTATTTCTGTTGGCGTGACGGTGGAGGTTTGGTCATCGCCAGTTTCCCGCTGACCTTTGGTGTGGCGGAATATTGTGGATGTCGGGTTTTTGGCGGTTTGCCAGTTGCGGGTCAGAATGACCGTGGCGGTTTACCGCGGCCGCAGCGGTGTTATGTCGGCCTTCTGGCCGGCGGTAAGCGACTTTTACCGCCGAGGTCAGAATGACCCCCAAAGTCTTTTTGGTCCTGAGATTTCAGGGAACAGGAGGCAAGCTCTATCCAAGCCCTTGGAGAGCACTTCTTGACCTCAGCCAGAGAGCAACAAGGCAGCAGGGCAACAGCAAGGCAGCACTCCTTCTCAGAAAGCAGTCAGGTGAGTCCTTTGGGCCGCCAGGCAGTTCTTCTTGGCAGGATGCAGGTTCTGGTTACAACTTTCTTCTCCAGGAAGTGTCTAAATTGTGGGGAAAATTTCCCTGTACTTATACTTAGTTTGCAGTGTCCCTTACAATGAGGAGGAGAGGGGGCTCCAACCAGTTACAACTGGTTCTGGGAGTGCCCCTTCTCCCTTCCAGCACAGGCTCCAAACACCAGTGGGGGGTAAATGACCCTATTGTGCGAGGCAAGGGCACAGCCTTTACAAATGCAATTGTGCCCCGCCTCTCCCTTCTCTCAGCCCAGGAATACTACACAATATGCAGATGCACCTCTGTGACACCTCCACCCTCCCTGTGTATAGGCTGTCTGAAAAGTATGCACAAAGCCCCAACTGTCAGTCTGCCTAGACGTGGACTGGAGTCAAGCTGCACAACCACCAAAGTTATAAGCACAGATAAATGCACACTGTATATAAGTGGCATTTCTGTAACAGTAATAGGAAATACACCTACATTAGTAAGCAGCATTTCCTATCACTATCACAACCATACCAAACATGCCTACGCTACCCCTCACAAATCAGACAATACCCCTTACACATAAGGCAGGGCATTTCTAATGCAATACTTTGAGAAGGCAGCACTCACAGCAGTGAGACACCAAGTTAGGCTGTTTGTCACTACCAGGACAGGCCATGCAAACTGGCACCTGTCCTGCCTTCTACATACATGGCACCCTGCCCATAATGCTAGCTAGAGCATACCTTAGGGGTGACTTACATGTAGTGAAAGGGGAGTTCCAGGCCTGGCAAGTAAATTTAGATGCCAGGTCCCTGTGGCAGAAAACTGCACACACAGGCCCTGCGCTTGCAGGCCTGAGACAGATTTGAAAGGCTACTTCAATGGGTGGCGCAAGCAGCGCTTCAGGCCCACTAGTAGCATTTAATTTACAAGTCCTGGGTATAGGGATAACACTTAACAAGGGACTTATGGGTAAATTAAATATGCCAATTAGGTATAAGCCAATCATACCAATTTTACAAGGGAGAGCACATGCACTTTAGCACTGGGTAGCGTTGAAAAAGTGCTCAGTGTCATAACGTCAGCCAACAAAGGTAAAACAAATAAGGAGGCAAAAAGCAAAAAGTCTGGGGAATTACCCTGTAAAAGGGCCAGGTCCAACACCCTGAAACTGTTGTGATGCATTGGTACTATTGGATTCACCCTTAACTACCACTATAAGTCCCTAGTAAATGGGTACTTAAGTACCCAGGGCATGGAGTACTATGGGTAGGCCCCTGAGGACAGCATTACTGATTGTGCCACCCTCTAGGGCCATGCATCCAGATGCACCCAGAGTGTCCTGCTGCAAACCTAAAACACAAACCAAACATGGCACACTGCCTGTGTGCCCTGTCCAACATACAGTGCATTTACTATGGGTAAGACACCCCTCTGGCAGGCCTTACAGCACTAAGGCAGGGTGCACCATATTGTATGTGAGAGCATAGCTGCATATGCAATATGTCCCCACCATGCCCTTGCCAAGCCTGGGACATGGTGAGTGAACAGAGCATCCATTTTAATACATGTGCTGGAATCTGGTCAACACACGTTTCCCAGCTACATGATGGCCATTCTGAAACCTGGGTCATTTGTATCAAACAACTCAGAATGATAAATCCAAATTGGTACCAGTATTGGATTTATCCCTAAATGTACCCAGGTGTCACCTTAGAGGTGCCCCCTGCAAAAGCTAACTACCCTGGCATGTGTGCTGACTGGTTCTATCCAGCCTGCCACCTCCAGACACCCAATCTACAAACCTTGGTGGAGGACCTTTTCTCTATGGTTTGCAAAACAATACCTTTCCTGGGTGGAGGAGCTAACATCTCCTCCCTCAGGAATGTGCACTGCCCTGTGTGTGAGCTTCATAGGGCTTACCGCCTTTGAAACTCAACCCCAGGCCTGCTGCTAACAGCAGATGGTCAGCCCCTTTGCCAACCCCCACTTTTGGTGGAAGCAAAGGTAGGAAATACACAAAGGGTAGGAGGAGCGACTCCATCTGGTATGCACCACCCCTAAGATTTTGCCTGTGAGGTGGACACTCCATTTCATTTTTTTCCATCTTAGAAGCCAATCAGGGATAGGGAAATGACCCTTCTCACAGGAAGAGGTCACTATAGTGGGTGTAGCCACCCAAAGGTAAGTGTCCTATCGGACACTACCAAGTTCCCCCTAAATTTCTCACTAAAATCAGTATTTAGTGGGCATCCCTAGACCAAGAAATCAGATTCAAAGGACACAAAGAAGACCAGCACAAAGAAGATCCAAGACATGAGAACTGTGGACCTGCAGCACAAAGAAAAGGGACCTGACAATCGTCATTGAGGAGCTGCTAGACAACTGGATTGACCTCAAGAAACCCAGAGGACCTCCAGGCTTCACCAATCACCCAAGAATTCCCTCCAGAGTGGAGGTACCATTCCGCAATAAAGAAGAAACCAACAACCCAGTGAGGGTCACTTTCCTAACTGGCTCCTAACCCCTGAACGGGAAGTTGCAGCCAGACTTAACAACACAACAGCAACCACAAGGATAAACCCTGCAAGTTTTCCATGATTGGTGGCACTGCACCCTCATGTGGCCGAACCATACCAATACCCTGTGTACTGGCCAGTTGATGTTGGACACCAAGAAAACTGCCTGGATCCCCTGCACAGTGTGCCTAGCACGGCACACTACATAGAGGGCCAGCCTCCTATACCAAAGCCAGACGCAGTACAGGAGGGGTGTGTGGATCTCTTCCAAGGACTGTAACTACACCTGTGCACAACAGATTCCTTTGGCAGTGTGCACCACGTGGTCCAGCAGTACCAGTCTCACATCTCTGCTAGTATATCTCTAAGTTGCATAGTTATACTTAACTATGCCTTTTGACTTTGGTTTGTGGTTTAAAGGGCTCCCCTTTGAAGTACCAATGTCTCCCCTAAATTTCAGTTCTTTCTGCTATGTGGCTGTGGAATGCAAACCTTTATCTTTAGTAGTGCCATGAGCTGGCTCCGAGAGGCCAAGCATCAGAACTTCTCCTTTCAATCTATCCAGCCAGGCCCTCAAATGGCAGAGGACTATTGTTGCAGTTGCCTGAGTTTTATAGCTGTCGCTGGGGAACCCACAGATGTGCTTTTTTACCCGCAGTGGAATGAAGCTGAATTAAAAGACACACAAAAAGAGTTTTTAACACATAAAAATGCACAACTAGAAATGTCATTTCTAGGGTTTTATTGACAAAACCACCTTTACCATGAGAAGGGGTTTGTCATTATGAATCCAATGACAGTAAACATCATTTGGCTGCTCCACTGCAATCCACTATTGCAGCCAGGATTATTTTGTAAGCTTCATGCCATGTGAACGTATGGACAGAGCAGCTATCAATGAGAACCCACATGGGTCTTTTGCAGACCCTGGGAACATGTGCCCTAGTGCATGCACAAACCTTCAGGGGCAGGTTGGACACAAGTTTAGAATCACCAAAAAAGTGCTAGTGTGCCCATATAGGCTTGCTGTGACAGGCTCAGTACACATAAAACACCAATGTGCAAATGTGCACACTCTGGCAAGTTGTGATAGACTCAGTATATATGAAATTGCCATTGTGCAAATGTGCACATGTTGGCTAGCTATGCCAGGATCAGTATATTGGTGTAAACACCATTGTGCAATTGTGCATTCATTGCCAAGGGATGCCAAGCTCAGTATGTATGAAAACACCATTGTGCAAGTGTGCACAATTGGTCAGCTAAGCAAGGCTTAATATATATGAAAGCCCCAATGTACAAGTGTGCACAACTAGGACACAATGGTAGGGTCAGTATCTTATTGAAGACCATTGTGCAACTGCACACACGGAGGTCTGTAACGACGGGCTGAGCACATAGTAAAACGCTATTGTGCAAGTGCGCACACACTGGCCTGCTGCAGCTGGTCCCGTACCTGCTGGTTAGCGCCACTTCCTAACAGGTGGAGAAAGGATGCTAGCACTTCTACCTTGTACACACAAGGTAATAGTGCCTAGGGTGCTAAGGCCACTACAACAGAATCAGCCCACCCCAACCCCTTAGGTAGGGAAATCTCACTGGAGTAAGACCTGCTCTGGGTTGCCCACGGCATGAGAAATGCCACTCTGAGCACAGGCACAAAGGTGCCCCCCAGGCCTGCACTGTCAGGACTAAGACACAGTTAACAAGCTCTTCTAGTGGGAGCACACTCAGTGCAGCATTTCAGTAGTAGCCAGGGCTGTAGCCACCCCGGGTATGTAATATACCTTTTTACAGGGCACTCCTGAATACAGCACTGAAACCACACCCATGAGTGCCCCTTTCTGGCATGTGTAGGAAGGGTGCATGCTCTTTTCCACTGAAGTACAGTGGGAAAGTGCCCAGTCCTAAGGCCATGCATCAAGGGTTAGCAAAAAACTGGGAGAAAAAAGCAAAACATTTCAGGAAAGTCCCCTAAGAAAAGCATGTCCAACAATTGCTCATCAAGCCCGTCACCTCAATGTGTAGCAGGTTGAGCAGGTCCTTCTTGTGGTCCACTATGTCTGCCTAGCGGTGGGTTAACTGCTGCTTGGTTTGTTGGGCCTGAGTAGGCCTGTGTACACACTGGTGCACCCTCCCCCACAGCAATCAACACTCCTGCACATAAGAAGTGCTACTACCTCCTCCTCTGACAAAATGACAGGGGCTGTACTCCTTGGTAGCACCAACAACCGCAAGATGTGCTGCAAGCAGCCACACTGGCACTGCCGCTCTCTTTCTCACCCCTCTCACCTTGCTCTGCCATGGTGCTGGGTGGTAAATAAAAGAGAAGAAATAGGAAAAGCAAGGAAGAAAGGTAAAACTAAAGAAGCAAAGGGAAAACCAAAAAAGTAAAAAAAAGTCACAAAAAAATATAAAAATTACAAAAACGTAAAATACACAAACGCAAAGACACACTGATCCAATAAAGGAAAATGAGGGGTTGATGAGTCAGATAGGGGGGGGGGACTGAAAATATTGATGGTGGAATGAAAAACGGGCCCCAGCACCATGCAAAGAATAGAAAACAAAATGGCTGCACCAATGCGAACCGTCTGGTGCCACTCATGTGCAGTTTCCAACCCGAGAATGTGCATCGCACTGCTAAACGTCAAAAAAGTAGCACAAGCATCGAGCAGCTCTGCCTGCAGAATTCCGTAGAATCTCATGGAGCTTTTGGGCCACTCCACGGAATGCTATGTGGCAGAACTCCTTGAGCTCTGCCCAGGCATAATGAAGGCCAACTGTCTATTGTTGAACAATGACAAGATGAAAATCATGATCTTCGGGCAGAACACTTCACCGTGGGACTCCACCTGGTGACCAACAGAGCTTAGGCCAACATCCAGCTCCATCACCCACACCAGGATCCTTGGGATCATCATCAACAACAAACTTGATGTAACCTCCAAAGTCAATGCAATTATAGTCTCATGCTTCCATACATGAAGATGCAGAGGAGGATTTTTAAATCGCTCCCAATCAACACCAGGGAAACTGCCATGCACTCTCTGGTCACAAGCAAGCTGGACTAAGGGAACACCTTATATGCCGGGATCAACAAAAAGCTCACCAGAAGGCAGTAGACCATTCAGAGGTCACTGACCAGAATCACTCTCAGCCTCCCACACTGCATTAACATTACACCACATCTGAAGGAGCTTTACTAAAAGAGAACATCCTGGAGTTTACCACAGGGGAAATGGCTTGCTCCGAGTTGGATATCAGGCACCATAGGTACTTTGGCCTGAGGAAACCCTCTATATGGCAAGGTTGGAAAGATTCAAATACTTGCTTCTTTGTGCAGATTAATGATGGGGCACTCACCCCACAGATTTGAATGGACAACAGAATGAGTTTGACAATATAGTGATTCATTTTAGGACACTACAACCAGAGGGTTCTTCAAAATGTGCCACAGACCATTCTGTCTGTTTATTATTCCAGTTCCTGAATGGGCAGGGGAAAGGGCAAGGGTGGCACTTATTGGGGATCTGTGAAAATCTTGTGTTTACCTTGGTATTGATGTTCAGCCTAGCTGGATACAGCAGTACATATAGAATGTCCAATTGCTGTTATTTCTTGTTCACTGGAAGAAAGGCGGACAGGCCAGCGTGAAGTCAGGATAGAGTGATTATTGCCACTCTTCCAATTGAAAGTCTCTCTTTTATTCATTCCAGCTGTAGCGCTGAGTCTTTATATTTTATTTAATAGCATGTCTACTATGGAATGTGCAAGGGCTTTTGGGGAGCAAGAGATCGATGTGCTCATTCCCTAAATACAATTTTGGGAAACATTGTCTGCACCATAGAGAGATATAAGCATGCTTTCAACGAAGGATTTATTTTTTCCAGTATCTGTGGATTCAACCTCTCCTGTGGTGCTAATGGTAATGGTCCTCATCCTAGGTTGCATATCTTTGCTTTTGGCTTGATTAAGGGTTTTGAGTAGTTTTGTAGTTTTTTCTTTACACTGTTATTAGAGCCTTCTACAGTTGACAGTCTCTGTTCAGCTTCAGTGATATGATCTTCATGTTTAACCATTGTCAAACCTATATTGTCAATGTGTAGGATGAGAATGTCGATCTTTTTTCTATAGATATTAGGCTCACCTGCATGCCATAGAGGAGTGCTTTCACCCCAGGATAGTCATCTTAATCCCCCCTGCTCTTCAGCCTCCTAGGGCTGGTGACTCAGTCTTCATTTCTGACTGCCTGTGTGTTGGTTCTCAAAATGTAGCTTGGACTGACTTCAATCTGTGGTTTTTCCCATTTAGACAGTGCAAGGCTGCACTTAGAAGAGAAGAAATATAATACTGTGCCCCACTCGCCATGCTGAGAACTAGTGGTCTCCATTTCCAGCAGTAGCAGTAGCTCAGTGTCACACAGGATATGGTTGCCCTCTCCATGTCCCACCCCAGTGCATAAGGGGTTAAAGGATTTGTACAGCATGGCAAATCACCTGTGAGGGTCTCAAGGTGCTGACTTATAGGCATGGAGAGATGAAGTGATTTGTCCAGAATCACACGATGTTGAGCCGACACCGAGATTCAAACCTGGTTCCCACAACTCTGAAGTCGGCAGCTCAGGCTGTTATGCCACATGTTCTCCCTCTTTAATTACTAAAGTTGGATTACTTGTCAATATATGATGGGGTGCGTAGAGCCACTCAGTCTAGCAGTCTTTTTTACTTGCTTCCAGTCACTCAGTTTCAAATGTGAGACACTGCATTGGTGCTAGGCAGCCCACTGTGTGCTAGTGCTAGGGAAAGGACAGGAATGCACTGTATCAGGATAAATATGGTACATTCCTACCCTTTCCCTGCGATGCAGTGCAGCAAGGTGACTCGCTGCATCACTCATTCATAAATATGGACATGAATGTAGTGTATATTTAGTATCTGTAAAAAGCCCTATCATCAGCCCGCCTCACAATTAATGATTAATGTGATGCACAGACCCTGACTGAAGCAATCAGACCAACACTAGCACTGTGCTATATAGTCTTTTGCCATGACAGCGCACACTCTACTCATCCACAGTCAGGTATTGAGGGCCTCCTTAGTGCTTCCAACTCAGCTTAGCAATTCACACGTTTATCTTCAGCCATCCCTATGTGTGGCAGACTTATGCTGATGCCTCTATCTCGGGGATTGGGGAGCAGCCTCACTGTTTGAGCTTATGGGCTGGCCCAAAATCTGATCAAACAAATATCAGAAGAGGTTAATGGCAGTGGATGGTTCTCTCTCAATCACGCAGTGCATGAAGTGAACATTGGAGAGACAGGGCCACCATCTTGTTGGACACAGCTACCTACTGAGTCCTGCACAGCCAAGTCAAGTGCAGACAGTCGGCTACAGTGCCATTCATTCTTGTGATGTCAAGGTACGCTTCTCCAGCCACTCAATCTGAGACTCCTAATGCTGCCTCTAAGATGCTTTTTAGAGTATCATCAACACACCACCCAGGAAAGCCGGCATGCTATGTGGCCATCTTGGTCACTGGGCATGCCTTTTGACTCAGACAGGAGTAAAAAATCATCCAATTAAACAATGAGAATCAATATTCATCAAACAATAACAAAATACGCAATAATGATTCAGTAAAGTAAACATCATGAACTATGTGGCCACGAATCACCAGCTCAGTAAAAATTTAACATTTATTTTTCTGAGACCCGTTTTCAATTAGGCCTTTAAATACACGTTATTTCACACTACGTTTTAGAGATTTTGTTTATTAATAATATTTGCTCTCTTACAATCCCTCCTCTTACTGCTTTATGCATCATTACAAAAGAAATATATATTAATGCTTGTAGTAATACAAACAAGACAATTCAAAACTTAGTTTGTCTAATATATCCACTATTAGGTTTTCTCGTTTTTTTCATTCTTCACAATTTCTCAGATCACAAAAGTATCTGCTTCTTATCTTTTCTATTTTATTTTCCTTCCTCCTCTGTTCATTTTTCATCTTTTGTCTTTGTATAAATCTAATCAATATGTAATATCTGATTATGCAAATAATACATACAACCGCTAGTAATAATGGGTTCAGTATAATTTCCACTGCATCCTGACCAAGATTTTCCAACCACTTTTCATTTCAGTGAAACTTTTGGCTATATTTTCTCACACACTTGGTTCTTTCAGGTCTTTCGAGTCAGAATTTAGATCAGTTAAATTCTGAATGAAGCTCCTAATTTCTTTACTGTTATCTGGGATAAAAGTGCAGCAATGCTGTGGTTTAAGCATCCCACAGAATCCACCCTCTTTTGCTAAAAGGATGTCTAACGCAAGACGGTTCTGAAGAACCATCGAACACACTGCAGTCATTTCAGTGTCCATCAGTATGACTGCCCTATACACATCTGTTAGCATTTCATTCACAATGTTAGACAGCTTTCTAATTTTCATTTCATTCAGAAGAACTCCTTCAGAAGGAATAGTTGTTCCAAATATATTCCCTACTATTTCCGAATAACTTGCCTTTTTGATCTTGGGCTTTGAATTTCATGTGTGTCATGTGTGTAGTCTATTTTGTCAATTTGATAAATCTTAGGAAAAACCACTCCTAGGTAACAAGTCCCATACCATCCTCTAGGTAGACAATAATAAGCACTTTTTCCACAGATGCAATAAACCCCAGGAATTGCAGGATCTTGTCCATTTAGCATTAAGTCCTATGTATTCTTAAAAAGAAATACATGTCTGCATTCACTCGTTCCCACAAACTTAATATTTCTGGATCCTGAGCTATATATACAAAGCTTTCCTACATGTTGGTAATCTAAAGCAAGCTTCACTTGTGTGTTAGTTGCACTATATGCATGATCATTCCTAAATGTAGGTTTCACTAATCCCTTCTCTATTTTCTCCTTTATTGCCTTTCTCCTACCATCAGTTTGATACATGAATGTTTTCTCAACTAGTGAAAGTGTACATGTTAGATTATTTTTGTGTGCATAAGCAGTACCAAATGTTGATGTAGGCTCAAAGAAACCTCCTACAATGTCAATATTTCTTGCTCCAGCAGTACTATTTAAGTGTTGGTTAACTGGAACAAAACAAAAGGCAACATCATAGTTGGAGTAGAAATATTGTATGTAATCTTGATTATAGAACCTTGTAAATATAAGACTGCAACTAATTCCATGTTAGTGGTAAGCTATGATAAGTAATTCCTTCTTGCACTGATGAAGGAATTTGTGTATACACATAACCTTCTCTCACACTCATTGTTTCAACATAGTCATACATTAAACGGTAGAAAACATTAAAAAAAGATCTCCTCGTGAATTGTCTAAGTGTAGGTATTTCTCATCCCTATTAAACTTCTCTAAATTAGAAAGTGTGGCAGTCTCTATAGAAGGGGTATAATTAGTTTCATCTTCATCAAAAACACTCATACTTACAATCAACAACAAACTTATCAACACACAATCTACTGCCAATCCAACACACATACACTTGCAACACCTATTGTTTCTTTTGCATTTGCGATTGGTATCCATGGCCTATAAAGAATCAAAAAGAAAAAGAAAAAGAAATATAGATTTAACTGTGCAGCCAAACAAAAATCAAAAATAATCTTCAGTCCTCTTTGCAGTAATTTACAGCAGCTTTCAGGTTTCTTCCAGAACATGTTAAAAATTATTTTAGCAGCTTTGTAAAAGTCAGTTTTTCAATGTCTTTTAGTAGATCATAATCTGCTGATCACTAACTATAACTTATAATGAATAATGTCTTTCTTTTTTAATTGGCAATGTGATTTCAAAACTCAATTGAAATGCAATTTCAAATTCCAAAATGTAGAACTGGATTCTCACAGTCAAAACAAAAGGACAAAAACTTGTGTTCCCACTCATCAGCTGTAAGTTAGGCCCATTCAAGACCTGAGTATCTTCGATTTCCAACTCTTTTTCTCTTTGATCTTTGATTTGCACTTGTTTTTCCTTTACTCAGATCTGTTCCTTCTGTTGTTTCTTCTGTATTCTCATGTACAGTCAATAACACGTCAGGAACCTTTTCAGTTTCATGCAGTGCAGGTCACTTGTTTCCTTTCACAGTTTGTCTAGACAATGATGGCAAAACTGGACTTACTATTCTTCATGGTACAGCAGAAATTTGACTTGATTCACCTGCACCATTAGCAACTTCAGGAGAAGTCAAATCTGCATGACCTTGATTCAACTCAACTCCACTTTCGGCCACTTCATGAAGCGTGATCTGTTTCAACAGTTTTTTCAATCGTCTGCTTCTGGGAGAGTCTTCTGGCTTAGACTTGACTCTTCTATTACATCCACTTTTGATTCTGCTGATGCTGATAGAGGAATATCAGCATCATCCTCTATTTAGTCTCTCAGAGGTAGTCCTATGGGATCTTCACCAGTTTGCCCTGTCTTTGCTTCTGCAGTGTCTTGCTCTGCTTTTTGAGAATGTACGCCTTCACCTGATGCTCTCAGCAACACTGGATTTTCATTCTCCAAAGAATATGTCAATTTACGATTATGACTGGCATGAATCCAGTTCGGGATTCCAGCACCCTTCACAACAGTTGTTGTCACCTGAACAATTTGGTACTAGCCCACCAACCTAGGTTCCAAACAAATCTTCCTGAGCTTGGATACTATGACACTGATCTTGGGAAGGTGGTACTGCTGGAGCTTCCACCTCGTGCGACAAACAGAGGACCACATCCGCTAGACCTTTGCAATAATCCAGCGCTAAGTCATCCGTTATGTTTACAAGTGCATTTGCAGGAACAGCTGAGATTTCATTTCTCTGTCCATCAAGATTTCATAGGGAGAGAGTCCAGTTTTTCTGTCATGTGTACTTCACATGCTCATTAGAACCAAAAGGTTAAGCATCATGCCATTTCAGGTTGGTAGAGGCACACATTTTTTCTAGTCGAGCTTTCAGAATGCCATTCATTTGCTCTACTAATCCAGAAGCTGCAGAGCTATAGCTACAGTGCAGCTTCTGCTCAATGTTTAAGGTTGAACATAGTAATGTAATCATCTCGTTATTGAAGTGACTTTCTCTGTCTGATTCTGAAGAGGCCAGAAAACCAAACCTAAGTAAGAGCTTTGCCACTGTGAAGCTATCATTTCTACGTGTAGGGTGGGCTTCAATCCAGTGACTAAATATTCAGACAATCACCAACATGTAACTCAAACCACCACACACAGGCATTTCAATGAAATCCATCTGCATTCTGTTAAATGGACATCCTGCTCTTCCATTGTGACTCAAATTGACAACAGCTCTCTTTCCTACTTTATTTGTTGACATGTAATGTATCTGTGACAAATTGCTTCAGCAACTTGTCCAAACTCTGGATCAAACCAGGATTGCTTAACTGTTCGAATCCTTGCATCTCTGCCAATGTGTGTGGGACCATGATAGCATCTTTCCATTTGTGTCAGTAGACAGCTTGGCAAAACCACCTGTCCTTCATTTGAAACCCAAATTTCATCAATTTCTCTTTGAATCCAATTTTAGCCAGCTTTTCTTTTCGTCTTATGGAACCTCATCTTGGAGTCTATTTATCTCCTCCCAAATATCAATTACTGCCTATAGAAAACTTTGACATTTCTCATCAGTATTCAGCGCACTAACATTTTTCCACTCTTCATTAAAAGTGACACAGTTTAAAGCACAGAACTTAGCAACTTGATCCACATAGGAATTTCCCATAGAGATGAAATCACTTGACTTCTGGTGAGCACTGCACTTAACCACAGCAATCCTTTCAGGCAGTTGTAGGGCTTGTAACAAATAATGAATTCTATTGCGATTTCTGATTGGTGAGCCAGAACAGGTCATAAAACCTTGCTGTGATCACAACTGTCCAAAGTCGTACACAACACCAAATCCATATTGGCTGTCTGTAAAAAGTTTGACTTTAAACTGTGCAGAAATCCAGCATGATCTAGTAAGAGCCACCAATTCAGACACTTGTGCAGAAAAAACTCCTCTAAATCATGATGTTTCCAGTACGCCAGAAATGGTGCACAGAGCATATCCAGATTTCAATGTTCTCACATTATCTCTCAAACAGGAATCATCAACAAAAATGATTTGGTCATTTTTCTCTAATGGAGTATCCGGATTATCAGGTATGGGTTTGGTGCACAGTTCAGTAACCTCTAGTCACTCTTTCACATTTTCATTTTCAACATTGTCTATTGGTACGAAGGTTGCAGGATTCAGTACAGTTAATCTCTTGAGGGTCACAATTAGGGATCCTAAACTCAAACTTCGTCAACCTGGCATCTGACAAATACTGAGTCTTGGTCCTGTTAAGCAAGACTTCAACTGAATGAGGGACCAGTACAATTAGAGGATGTCTCATCCAAATGCTCTTGCTTTGAGCGAGACTAACACCAAACGCAGCCACATTTTTAAACAGCCGGGCAAAGCTGTGGCAACTGGATCCAAAGTAGCAGAAAAATATGCTACAGGGCGATTTACGCCACCATGTACCTGTGTTAGGATAGAAAGTGCACAGCAATCCCATTCATGGCAAAACAAAGAAATTGATTTGTGTAATTAAGCATTCCCAGAGCTGGTGCTCTGCACAGACTCTCTCTCAGCTCAATAAAAGCTTTTACACAAGCTTCATCAAATGGGACTGAGTCAGTAATATCTTTGTGGGTCAGTCTCTGTAATGGCTTTGAAATAACTGAAAAATTGGGAATCCATTGGTGACAGTATCTCACCTTTCCCAAAACAATTCTGACATCTCTTTGGAGGAGGATTCATTTGTAAAATAGCTGTAAGCCTTTCTCTGGACACCTTTCTCTACCTCAAGTATTTCAACTCTTTTTGACAGTACTGTAATTTCTCTGGGGACACTTTGGTCTTCATTACGACCCTGGCAGCCTTAAGACCCCCAGAGTCATGGTGGCAGTCAGGACAGCCACATTACGACTGTGGCGATAGCGCCGTGGTCGGACCACTAGCACTGCCACTTTTCCTCCACAGGATGGTGTGGCAGTGCTGGCGGTCCTAATCCTACAAGCAGAGCTGCCTGAGGATTACGACTCCCTTCTCTGCCAGTGGTTTCTCCGCCATGAAACCACTGGTGGAGATGGGGTGCACTGTCCATGCACTTGGCATGGGCAGTGCAGGGCCCCCCCTAGCCAGCCCTGTCGCAATGTTCACTGTCTGCTCTGCTGGTGCACCCTCCTCACTGCAGAATTTCTGCCGGCTCGATTACGAGCCGGAGACAATGCTGTAGGTCATTTTGCACTGGGCCAGTGGACAGAAACTCTGTTTCTGCCCACTGACCCAGCGAGAAACTCATAATGGGGCCAGTGGGGAGGCAGCCGCACTGGCTGCAACCTACCTGTCAGGACTTCGGCAGACGGGCTTTTACGTCCGCAGAAGTCATCATCAACCCCTTTATGGCAATTTTCACCCAAATGATTCAATAAGGAAATAGTATCTTGTCTGCACACTCCTTGTGGTTTTGAAGCAACCAGTAAGTCATCAATGTACTGAACCAATGTTGATTGAAAAGTAATTTCCAATGATTCCAAATTCTTTTTCAACACCTGAATAAATATTGTTGGGGATTCGGAAAATGTGGGATCCTGCACCAGCAATACACACTATTACAGAATTTAAAACAGAAAATAAACTGGCTTTCCTCATGTAGAGACACTGAGAAAAATGCTTGTGACAAGTCCACTACTGTGACCCATTCTGCGTCATATGGAATTTGGAATAAAATCTCTGTTGAATTGTGTACCACTGGACAATATTTGACCACAATCTCATACATTTTTCTCAAATCTTGAACAATGCGAAATTCCCCACTTGGTTTTTGCAAACCCATAATAGGTGAGTTACATCTGCTGCTCAGCAGGTCTTTCAAAACTCCTTGCTCAACAAAATCTGCAATTACAGAAGGAACTCCTTGAATTACATCTGGTGCCATATGGTACTGAGTTCTCAGAAAAAATGCATTTGATCTGACTGTAACACTGACTGGTTCAACTTCTTTAATTAGATCAATGTTTTCCTAGAAAGATCCCAAACTTTCAAAGTAACTGTACCCTGTAGATCATTTGGCAGATCATGTATTGTAAATGCAAGATAAAAAGTAATCAGTGGGAATTCATCATCATCACTATTTGTCTGAATGGCAATTCCATCATTTGTACAAGTAATCGAACATCTTGTTTTGCACCACAGATCTCTTCCCAGAAGGCATACAGAACTTGAGTCACAGACTACAAATGTATGCAAGACTTCAAAAGGGCCAATTTTAACAGGGATTGGTTCAGTAATCAGATTTGTCTGGAATTGATTAGCTACTCCTACAACATGTACTGTTTTCCAGAAAGTGGCACATTAGGAACTTCTGCAGAGTGTAGCTCCTGTGTCAACCAAAAATGAGACTTGATGACCCATTACTATTCCATTCACACAAGGACCACACTAAGCCATCTCTAATGAAGCTACTAGCACACATTCTTCTTCATCCGAACTCTTACTCATAATTTCATCATTGAATTCATCTTAACTGTGTAGCGGAAATTGTTGTATTAACTGATTGTATTGACTTAATATTTAATCCGTGTTCTGCTGAAGAACCACTACTTACTGCTGTGCCATTGGAGCTTGAGGTGTTTGCATTTGCTGCTGCTATGGCATCATTTGCATTTAAATTGCTGTTGTTGTGGTACCAGAAAACATGGCACCTGCTGTTTGGGAATGTGTATTTGCTGTTGAATCTGCATTTGATTATTCATATTCTGGGCATTAAAATTAGGATTCTGAATTAATGGCTCTCAAATTGGGAAAAATAATATTTTCATTCATATGCACAAAACCTTCCTGTACCATCTTTGGCACTTGCCTTTCTAATGCCCGAAAACCCGGATGACATGACAAGGTAATGTCTTTCTCATTGTCTGTATTTCACCTGAATTAACATTAGTAGTCAAATCAACACTAACAACACAATTTCTATTTCCTTTTCCACCACATCCTGTGCCTCTCACCCGTCCCTGATTCTGAATCACCTGCATGTTTCCATATTGCTGTGGAAAAATTCTGTGCATCCCTGATTATACTACTTTAATCTGCATCACCATTGCCTTTTCTTTCAATCTCTTCTCCTTCATCTAAATTTCATCACAGGAGTATTTAGCAAACTGCAATACTCCATCAACTGGTTTTGCTTGCCAGCAAATCAAATGACACTTATGCATGTGACCATCTTCAGGTCTCAACCCTTCAACAAATCTAAACACAAAATGAATGTCTTAGGGTTCAAATGTTTCTGTACCACTGTAATGCTTGAATGCCTGCAACATCCTTTCATAGTATACATGTATTGACTCTTTTTCTTCCTGTGCTGTCCTATCAATTCTCTACCAGTCAATGTTTTAAGAGTAGATTCTTTTAAAAACAAATTCAATCACTTTGTAATAACTGTTCATTAGATCAGGAGATGGTGCATCTGTAACTGGATCTCTTGGAGGCTCTCTTGTTGGCCAGCCAATGCTCCTTTTGCATTCAACCCATATTTTAGCTGCAATCACTATTTCTAACAAAGTATTTAAATACTTCGAAAGGCATTTTGTGAGTTTCATAAACCTATCTGTCTGATGGTACAATTCTACTGGTTTCTCTCTCAATCTTTTGTGAATTACAAAATATCACTACTGCTCCAATGGATATGAACATAATTCCCTACAGGAATCTCTTTGGTAATATCTTTACTGGGCTATCAGTTTGCTTTGTGTCAGTATAGTTCAAATTGGCATACCCTCTTTTCTTCTGATCTCTTTTCTTTACCCATCTGCCTTCCCATTTATCTAATTCTCTCCATGCTTGAATACTTTGGATGAATTCTTTAATATGAATTTTTACTCCGGGTGATCTCATGTTCTCAATGTCTTTTGAAGTGAATTCTAATCTGTAACTCCTTTTCAATGGTTTTTATTTCTCAATATCTACTTTGTATTTTTCTGCAAGTTCTGTTAATTTCTAATGTACCAATTCTGCTCTGTTTGTGATTTCTTTACACATGAAGCATAACTCATCTTCATTATATGAATCAATTCTAGATAATTTGAATGTTCTTTCAATCATTGCATTTAATTCTAATTTTAATCTTGCCAGATTCAGTGTTCTTCCCCCTTCAGCAATTGTTTTCACTCCACTCATTTTCTCCAACCAATCTGTTAACTGTTGAGCTGTCAAGCCTTGTAAGGCAACATTATTATTCACATTGGGTATATGTTGCAGCGTATTACATGGTGGACCCATTACTCTCTCAGGTGTCATCAGAACTGAATTAGAATCTGAATCTGAGTTCTCCAAATCTTGTGAAGTACTGTAATAAGTTAGGTCTATCAGTGGACCTGTTCTATCAAAATGTAATTAATTGGATACATAACTACTATAGTTGCATTGAGTTTCTCCATTTCTGAATTTATGTTAAAAAGATTCTGTACATTTCTTGCATTATTTCCCTGAGCATACAATGGAACAACTGGACCAATTGTAAAAGGAACTGTTAAAGCTTCTGGACTTGATGGAGCATTCTTATTTCTTGAGTAAGTTACTCCAGAACTCAATTGTGTTACTGTTACAGGAGTACACCTTGGCATTGTCTGGAATTGCACTGGAGTCACTGAATTAGGTGTAGACTTCACCTGTGCTATCACTGGATTTGGAACAGTTTGTGGTGCCCCCGGTACTGTAATACTCAGTGCTGAACTTACAACAGGAATTGTAGAATGAACTAAAGGCTGAGCTACAGTTTGAATCGCAAGGGTCTGAGTAACTGTAATAGCAGGAACATTAGTGGCGATCTGTACTTGTCTTTGTGTTACAACGACTGAAGGTAGCGTATTTAGACTAATATTAATACCTTGACTTATCTCTTGTGCTGCATATGGATGAGGATAATTTCTCAATAATTGTGTTATAAATTCGTCATCAACTGAATCACTAACATAAGTCAATGATTTCCTAGCTTCATCTGAATTTGACTCAGTTTCTTCAGGATACTTATTCTTTTTCTTTGTCTTTGGTCTGACACTGTCCTCTTTCTCTTGTGTAATTACAGGATACATTCCAATATCATGCAAAGTTTCTGTTCTCCAACATTTATGTTATTATCCCATTTTGCTCACAGCAAACGTTCTCAACTTTTCTCATTTGTCTCTCAAATTTTAATTTCTCTTGTTGTCTGGCTACTAACTCCAAAATAGCTGAAGCTTCAAATTGTGCTGGTCTTGGATGGGGGTGTAATTCGTAAAGTACTCTTCTCAAATTTTCTAAAATTCTCATTTTAAAACTTTCATGAGTAGGAAATGCTAAGCTCCCTTCCTTCTCCTTTATTTTGCACCACTTTTTTTAACAAATACATGCTGAGGGTCCTTGCTCTTCAATTACTATGTATGTGGGTGTACCTTCTGGTGGGGCAATTTCACCTATTTGACTAGAATAAAAGCATCGCCCCTTATCACACTCTTTACTGCTTTGAAAAAGTTCATTTTTACCTTTAATTGATTTCACAACTGTGAATTAAATCCAAAACAGGAAGTAATTCAAATCCAAAATCCTTTTTGTTTGCTTCTCTCGACCAAAAGCTGTTCACTGTTGTCCACAACCCATTCATGGCTCCTTTTTACCGATCTCAGGGCGGATCTAGTGACGTCACACTCACTCAAAGCCTTGTGGACTCATCCTTCAAACTCAATTCACACAGAAAACTACATGCAAATTATTGCAAGCACCGAAGAAAAATCAACCAACCAACTTGTCTGCTTACTACAGGTAGGGGCACAATCACTTCTGAAGCTTTACTGATGTTTTGACTGTGGCTTTTAGCTCTGACAGCTATTCATCGGGCTTTGGCTTTCTCTCATTCACAAGTGAAATTCGACCAGCAAAGTTCACCCTTGATTAATACCAGATCCTCCTTGAGCTCTCAGAAATCACCAAGTAGCTGTCAAACTAGCACTCCCTTTACACGCACTCTATGAATACTATTTGTCAACCACACCAAATCGATCAAACACAGCAAACAAGTAAGAACAATAACCAAGGGTCTCCTAAACTTGTACAATACTCCAGAGTCTTAGACCAACGCAGGCTTCGTATTCCAAAAACCACGTGGGCAAAATTTTGAGCACAAAGCGCTGCACTCAATTGAAGAATGATAACTTCCCTACACTCCCCCCTTGGAGTATGCACACTACACAATCAAACTTCATTGGAGCACGCAAACTCCCTATTTCTCACATACATCACAATTCACCTGTGATTTGCCAAAGCATACAAGCGCAAACCCTATTCAGAACTCAAACAACACTAGGAACACTCAAAACACACCATATTCACCTAAACAAGCATTGACAAAACCAAATCCCCAACCCTCCCCCCCCAAAAAAAACAACACAACATTTTCAACAAGCATTGGCAAAACCAAATCTCTCAAATTTAGGATGCCTCTCTCCTACTGAGACGAAACCATCAAAACTAGGATGTGTCCCTCCCATTGAGACAATACCATCCTCTCTGCTATTAAATTGTGTGCGCGTGTGACCTTATATTATTTTTATTATGTTATATTATTATGATAAGGTGACACGTAGAAGGGCAGTGACATCTACTACCCTCAGAGGTCGACTCAAATATTTGGACTCAGACAGGAGTAAGAAATCATCCAATTAAACAATGAGAACCAATAGCCATTAAAAAAATAACAAATTATGCAATAATGAGTCAGTAATTTAAACACACCATGACCTAAGTGGACATGAATCACCACACCATTTTAGCACAGTTTGAACATTTCTTGCCCTCAAATTAACAATTCTAAAGTCACATAGATAATGTGTAAGACCAAATGATAGAAGTACAAAAACAACACAAAGGGGGTCATTCCGAGTTTGGCGGGCGGTGCTTGCCGACCGCCAAACTTCCCCCGTCGAAAGACCGCTCCGCGGTCAAAAGACCGCAGGGGCCATTTCGACTTTCCCGCTGGGCCGGCGGGCGACCGCCAAAAGAGCGCCCGCCGGCCCAGCGGGAAAGGCCCTGCAACATTGAAGCTGGCTCCGAATGGAGCCGGCGATGTCGCAGGGGTGCGACGGGTGCAGTTTCACCCGTCGCGATTTTCACTGTCTGCAAAGCAGACAGTGAAAATCCTGCTG
Organism: Pleurodeles waltl; assembly: GCF_031143425.1. Lineage (NCBI taxonomy): Eukaryota > Metazoa > Chordata > Amphibia > Caudata > Salamandridae > Pleurodeles > Pleurodeles waltl. The sequence continues at coordinate 1,425,129,786 of NC_090440.1, read as the reverse complement.
GGGCCCCGTTAGGGGGCCCCTGCACTGCCCATGCCAGTGGCATGGTCAGTGCAGGGGCCCCCAGGGGCCCCACAACACCCGTTCCCGCCATACTGTTTCTGGCGGTGAAAACCGACAGAAACAGTATGGCGGGAAGGGGGTCGGAATCCCCATGGCAGCGCTGCAAGCAGCGCCGCCATGGAGGATTCTCCCAGCCGGGGGAAATCCGGCGGGAAACCGGGGGAAATCCGGCGGGAAACCGCCGGACCCGGCTGGGCGACCGCGGCTTTACAGCCGCGGTCGGAATAGGAAAGGAAGCACCTCCAGCCTGTTGGCGGTGCTTCCGTGGTCGTCGACCCAGGCGGTCGATGACCGCCAGGGTCAGAATGACCCCCAAAGTGTCTAAAAAATCTCAGTCTGCCCAAAGCATTTCTCATTAAACACTTCAATAGAACAATGCAGAATAACAACAGAACTGTGTGACAAACAGAAACAGCATACATTTATTTTGTGCATTTGAATTAATCACAATCAATTAATGAACATTCAAAATCAAATATTTGGTCAGGCATCCCAAGCTATTACTTCAATTTGTAAAGCATGTGTGGGCTTCATGCAAAAATAAAAAATACGATTAATTTGGAAAACATGTAAGTATGGCTCTAACCAAAGACATGCAGTTTTTTTTCAATTCAAATAAGCTTTATTCAATAGATGTTGTCATAAAAGCATACATAAATAAAACAAAAGCAATACATTAACCATAAACAAAACATTAAAAAAACCATTTAAGACTTAGGTAGAATGCATGATGATAGGACCATATGAGACAGTAAAATACAAGATTTTGTTGTTAAAATCTGGAAAGAGAAAAGAAAAGAGGTGTGAAACCTGTCAGCATATATTCTGTTCAAGGTAAAATCATAAAAGCACAAAAATAAAAACAATAATAAAATATTTAAGATCACCGAACAGGTCTCATACGGCTATAGATATAAAATAAGCCTCTCAGTCATTGATAAAATAGATTAATTTCCTGTGTCTAAGAATGGCCATAAAAATTTAGACATGACGTTGCAAATGTATTTGGTTGGCAAAGACTGTAAAAACACATAAGCTGGTCAAAATTGTATCAAGACCATGGATCTCAATAATGGCAGCAAAAATATATTTTTTGGCGAATTATAGAAAATATCAAATAAAAACATATGGAAAGTACTTTGCTCAGTAGCCATATCGCACAGGCATTTAGCCATAGGCCTCGACCAGTCATTTGTGGTTGGAAAACTCACCAAGTGGTGGAAAAAATCTAGCCTAAACCTGTTTAGAACAAATCTGTGCTGTTCATTGCTCACCTCCTTTAGGTGTAGTTGCATGCCAAGTGAGGTTAAGATCAGCTGTTTTTTAAGAACACTTGGCTTAAGCAGTTCAGCAGATAGACTTAGGGGGTTATTACAACTTTGGAGGAGGTGTTAATCCGTCCCAAAAGTGACGGTAAAGTGACGGATATACCACCAGCCGTATTACGAGTTCCATAGGATATAATGGACTCGTAATACGTCTGGTGGTATATCCGTCACTTTACCGTCACTTTTGGGACGGATTAACACCTCCGCCAAAGTTGTAATAACCCCCTTAGTTCTTCTAAATGTGACAAACATTCTTTTTCCAGGTTTTCTCTCGTGAAAGCTTGTAGTGTTTCTGGTTTATAATAATAATCTGGGTGTCCAGATACATGCAGTTGGATTTCTAAAAAGGAAAAATAGATGCACATTGGTTATACCTCTCCTAAATTACATAGCAACTTGCAGATTATCCTTCAGCAAAGCACAGGAACTGCAGGTCTTCAGAGAGCAGCATTAGGAACATGAAAGGGAAAACAGTTCAGAAATGTTGGTCCTAAAGTAGCTGAACTGTTAGACAAGAGCTAAAGCTGAATAACACATCTAACTCTAAGTTCCAAAAAGTTACTAGCTCAGCCTCTATTGAACAGGATTATGAGGTGGTTTAGTGTGCGGCCAATAAACTTCCATCTCTGCTTCAGCTGTATCTCCTTTCCAAGATAGTGCTAAGTTCATTCTCCTCTGCTGTCAGCTTTCTTAAAATATTACAAAATAAAAAAGCAACATGGAACATGACATTAAGCACTGAAGCCCATTGTTAAAACTTACAGTTTCTATCTTGAGCAACTAGGACAAGTAAAGGAGGAACAGAACATCATTTTTCCACTGTGCAAATCACACAGGATAGGATGTTTAATAAACTGCTTGCAAAACATTTCAGTGAAGTCAGCAACATTTCAACATTGTGCTTCTAGAAAATGCTAACAGGTGGGCCTTGTAACTAATGCTAAACACAAAGTATAAAACATTTCTACTAATTTCAAAGCATTGGTTTTGTAGTGTATTAATATTATTTATCTTTTGCCAGTACATTTAATTATGATGGAACAAAACAGACATTATTATATTCACATAAAACACGTGGTGGTGGGCACCACGTCAGTCACTTTTTAAAGCTACATGTTTATTTTTTTAACACACGTTTTTGCAGTTAGGCCTATAAATACACGTTATTTTAGTGATTTATTTTTCATTAGGAATGTTTGCTCTCTAACAATACCTAACAATCAAACCCATGATCTCCTCGAGTCATGAATCATCTGCTCAGCACAACGTATGGTCACAACATTTGAAATAATGTGTGGCTTATGGCGCTGCCCTGTATAACTCTCAGAAGCCTGTCAGAGTGAATGCCCTGCTTTGTGGGGTCCTCGTTCCATCTGGGGCACTGCAACAGTATTCAAATGATTGCCCAAGTGCCCAATGGAATGTAATTTCTACCAGTGGGTCTTCTTCCAGGCCACAAGCAGTCTTTTCTTTTTTCTTTATAAATTTAAAATATCAGCTTCATCGTTAATACAAGGTGTGTGGTACTGCTCCTTCTGTGGGGCATTTATATATTCAACCTGCCTTGCGTAGGATTAGGTATCAAAGCAGCAGCCCCCTGTGAGTTGTGCAGACCTGCCAGCCTCCCCACCACCCAACACCTATGGTGGGGAAGCAGTCTTTCTCTCTGTTCTTTCACCCTCTACACCTAAATCTTCAGTTGTGATGGGAGAGATAGGAGAGATAGGACAATTGTGTTCTGAGGTATCCCAAGCAAAGGCCCTACAGGAGAGAAGAGCAGTAGCCAACCAAGCAAGATGTTTGTTGCAGACAGCACCTACCACCATGAGGACAGTTTTAAAGTTAGCTCAATGGCACCAATGATGGTGCTCAGGGCCAACTTTAGCGCTGGTGGAGCCCTGTGCAAAAGTCTTTTTTGGCGCCCCCACCCCATGACCATCTCCTTGGATTCCCTCATTACCACCCAGCAAATGAGCCCCTCATCTCTCCATAGCCCCTATTTCACACACATTCATTTGTTTTAAAGTGCTTGCAAAGGCTGGCTTTACTAATCCACTCAGTTATCCACATGAAATATAGTTCTGTTCTTTTCAGTAGCTACGTTAACTCTCTAAGCTACTTTATGGCGAGTCAAAGCTGCTGCTAGACAAAACTCCCATCTCTCTCCCTAGCAGGACCATTATTCACAAGAGGTATCTTGACATTTTAATTGCTTCCTGAAGGCTGGATGCACAAGAAGCTTTTCAGCAGGTGCTTTTAAATCGCAAATTTTGTAAGTTAATGCTAAACACAGTGCCCCCCCAAGGTCAGTGCCCCCAAATCCAGGTCAGCACCCAGTGCGCCCGCACTACTCGCTCTGTCCTAAAGCCGGCCCTGATAGTGCTAGTTAGATTGGAAGCCTTGAAGGTCTGTCTGCCCTGTGGTGGTCTACTCTGGGAAAATTCTACACAGGTGCATCAGTGAAAGTCAGCTAATTACCTTATGGAAACGCCTTCCTTGCTCCTTTCCATGAAGAAGGCTAACCCTACAGATTGAATTTGTGTACAGGGAGAGGCTTTGAACTGCCAGCTTGTCAGGAGAATATTTAAGCTGGCCATGCCAACACCTGAATTCCATTAACATTGGCTTGGTGAAATATATTAAATTTTAAAATAAAAAAATCAATGGATGTAAGGCAAACCTTATGGGGGTTATGTATTTGTGACCCATGAATAACTGGGGAAAGTCACATCAAATCCTACACTTCAGTCTAAATGAAAGGGGCATTTCTTAATGAGTTTCTAATACAGGTATAATGCCTTATGGAGTCATTATTAATTTAATCTAGGTCCTTGCTGCAAATGAGCTACTTGATGTTAGAAAGTAGCCTCTTTTTAGCATGGTTACCCCCATTTGGGCCTGTTTCTCAGTGTGTTTGACTGTGTCACTAGTATCCTACTAGCCAGGACCCCAGTGATTATGTTTCTTGGCCTGTTTGTCAGTATGTCTGACTGTTTGTCAGTATTCTCGACTGTGTCATTGGGATCCTGCTAACCAGGACACCAGTGCGTCTGCTCTCTCTTTTCCCAAATGTGTCACTACATACTGGTAACCCAGTATTACATCCCAAATTGGCATACTGGTGCCCCCTTATAAGTCCCTAGTGTATGGTACTTAGGTACCCAGGGCATTGGAGTTCCAGGGGATCCCTATGGGCTGCAGCATTACTTTTGCCACCCAAAGGGAGCCCATGCAAAGGCTTCTACAGGACTGCCATTGCAGCCTGTGTGAAATGGTGCATGCACAATTTCACAGCCATTTACACTGCACCGGGTCACTTATAAGTCACCTATATGTCATGGCTTCCAACCCTGAAGGCTGGGTGCAAAGTACCTGTGTGTGAGGGAACCCCTGCACCAGCAGAGGTGCCCCCATGTCTCCAGGACCATTTTCTCTGACTTTGTGAGTGCGGGACGCCATTTTAGGCGTGCACTGGACATAGGCCAATAACTATCTCCAGCTTCACAATGGTAACTCTGAATATGGCCATGTAAGGTGTCTAACATATGGGACTTGAAAACCAATATGGATTATAGTATTGATTTCACAATTCCATGCACTCTGGGGCTCCACAGTGGACCCCCAGTACTGCCATACCAGCCTTCTGAGGTTTTCCAGGCAGCCCCAGCTGCTGTCACCTCACAGACAGGTTTCTGCCCTCCTTTTGCTTGAGCAGCTCAAGCCTAAGAATGCAGAACAAAGCATTTCCTTTGGGAGAGGGGCATTACACCCTCTACCTTTGGAAATAGGTGTTACAGGCATGGGAGGGTTAGCCTCCCAAAGCCTCTGGAAATGCTTTGAAGGGCACAGATGGTGCCCTCCTTGCATAAACCAGTCTACACTGGTTCAGGGACCCCCAGTCCCTGCTCTGACATGAAAATGGACAAAGGAAAGTGGAGTGACCACTCCCCTGTCCATCACCACCCCAGGCGTGGTGCTCAGAGCTCCTCTAGTGTGTCCCTGGGTTTTGCCATCTTGGATTCCAAGGTGGTGGGGCACCCTGGGAGCATCTTAGGGGCCAGTGCCAGCAGGTGATGTCAGAACCCTCCCCTGATAGGTGCTTACCTGTTTAGCTGACCAACACCCCTTTCAGGGCTATTTAGGTCGTCTCCCCTGGATGTTTCCTCAGATTCAGATTGCAAGACTCCAGCAGGAATCCTCTGCATCCTTTACTTCACCTTCTACCTACAAAACTGCAGCTGGACCCTCCAGGAACTCTACAAACTTCAACAAAGAAGCAAGACGACTTCTGCAACATTGTATCTTCAGCTCCTGCCAGCAACTGCAACTGTTTCCAGGTCATGCATCTTCTGAGGACTGCCTGTCTTAAGCCTGCACCAGAAGAATGAAGGAATCTCCCTTGAAATGAAGGAGTCACTTCCCTGCTTCAGCAGACACCCCTCGGCAGCGACTACCGGTGGCGTGGTTCCCCTCTCCTGATGAGGTGCATGGATCCAGCAACACAGGTGGTGGACTGAAGTTGTCCTGACGGTACTAAGGTCCAGCTGTCCAACTTTGGTGGAGGTAAGAGCTTGCCTCCCCACGCAAGACGGTACCCCCATGCACAGTGTGATTTGCAGTTGCCAAAGCTTGTGTGTGACTTTCCACAAAGTTCTTCATGCACCTCACATCTCTAGCCCGCAGCACTCCTTCCTGCAATGCACAGCTTCCTGAGAGGTTCTCCGGCAGTGTGGGATCCCTTTGTGTCATGCTGCAAGGGCCTCCATTTGCACCTTCTTTGTCCCAATGGCTGTGGGACTCCTGTGCACGCAGCCTGGTATTCTGAGGGCTCTCTGAGTTGCTGAAAGCCCCCTCTCTCTCTCCCTCCTGGGTAGAGGCCACCAGATCCCTCCTGGTCCCGGGCCATTTTCCGCAAAAGCAAGCTTTGCGTGCGCCAAGGCTTGCTGATGGAATCCAGTGACACAAACCAGACCGCAAGCATCCATCCAGTGTGGGATATCATCTGCACCAACCAGGAACGTGCATCCCTCTTCTTGGGCACAGTTCTGACTTTCCTTCCTCACCCTTGGTTCTTCTTTTGCACCTTCATCCGGGTTATCAGGGGCTCCTGTTCTCCATGGACTCTTCAGTGCTTCTTGGACTTTGTCCCCTTCTTCCACAGGTCTTCAGGTCCAAGAATCCATTATTGGTGTTTCGCAGTCTCTTCTGGTTCTTGCATTATCTTCTATCATGACTTCTTGTGTGTTCTAGGAAACTTATTGTGATTTACTCCTGTTTTCCTGGGCTGTGGGGTTTGTTCTATTACTTACCTTTGGTGTTTTCTTACACCCCCAGCATCCCTTTACACACTACACTTGCCTAGTTGGGAAACCTACTTTCACATTCCACTATTTTAGTATATGGTTTGTGTTCCTCCTAGGCCCATTGCAACCTATTGTGATTTTCACAATTTCACTGTTTTCTAACTGTTTTTACAGGTATTTCTGCATTCCAGTGTAAGAGTATATACTGTGTTATTACTTACCTCCTAAAGGAGTATAGTCTCTAAGGTATGGTTGGCATTGTGTCACCAAAAATAAAGCACCTTTATTTTTGTAACACTGATGCGCTCATTATGACAATGGCGATCTAAAGCGCCTTCTGTTGTGCCGACGGCCACCATAAGACCGTCGCCACGGCTACCAGCCGTCCGATGTATTATGACCACAGCCATGCCTGGGGATGGCGGTAAGGCGGCGCTGCTGCCACCAGCAGCGCCTCGCCAGTAGACCGCTGCCAGCCGTATTAAGACCCATAAGACAGCCAGGCGGTGTTCTGCTGGCAGACGCTGCTGGTGGCAGCAGCTCCCCATCCTGTCTCGTGCCAGAAGACCCCCCGGACACAGGTAAGTCGGGTCTCCGATGTGTGGGGGTGTGGGGTGTTGTGTGTGTGTGTGTGGGTGGGTGTATGTTTGTGGGTGCATGGATGCAGGTGTGTGTTGCGTGTTGGATGCAAGTGTGCATGTATGGAGGTGTGTGTGCGTGTATGTTGTGTTTTGTGACTGCATGTCTGCGTGTATGTTTGCAAGTGTGTGCAGGTGTGTGTGAGTGGATGTATGCATGCGTGGATGTCTGTGGGCAAACAGTGTGTGTATGTGTGTGTGGGAAGGGGGCGTGAATGTAAGGGGGTGGGAGGACTTTGGGGAGGCGGTGGTAGCTGGAGAAAGAGGGGGAGAGACCCCTATCAGTGACAGGAAGGGACTCCCTGTCACTGATAGTGCCTACCGCCATGGTTTTCTGGCGGTAAGGAAGCCACGAAAACCATGGTGTTAGGCGGGGTCATAATCCTGCAGGCGGAATAATGACGGCAGCTGGGCTGGAGATGTATATCTCCAGCCCAGCGGCTGTTACCTCTATGGTGGTCGGAGTGGTACATTGGCGGGTTGGCTTCAGCCAACCCGCCAATGTCATAATTTGGTGGTAGTTACCACCAGCCTGTTGGCGGTATTACCACCACTTTATCACCGACCGCCAGGGTCATAATGAGGACCTGAGTATTTTGTTTCATGTGTGTGAGTACTGTGTGACTACAGTGGTATTGCAAGAGCTTTGCATGTCTCCTAGATAAGCCTTGGCTGCTCAGCGAACAATATCCCTAGATAGCCTGCCTTCTGGACACTGGCTACATTTCACTAATAAGGGATAACTGGACCTGGTATAAGGTGTAAGTACCTTTGGTAACCACTACAAACCAGGCCAGCCTCGTACACTTGTTCACAGAACACAGGCTGGGTGAGATAGGCATGTCTTACCTTAACCTCTATATATACGCACACACTTGTGAAGCTATGTTGCATAACCTGATCGGGGCTGTTACCCTACTTGTACAGAAATGAATCTTATTTTAAAAGGTGAGCACATTTGATTGCAGTTCAAAAACATGCTGAAATGAAGTTTACAGTAAGAGAGACCCAATTATGGAGCTGAGGTCCAAAAATCAGGAGATCAAAAAGCAAAAGGAATTGGCTGGATGTGTGGACTTATAGAGTAGAACTAACTTCCACACTTATAGTATGTCTGTTGATACTACCTTTCTTATTAATTGTGCATGTTCGTTTCCTCTCAAGAGATAACTATCATGTCTCATTGGATTCTGTACGCCTGTGTTTTTTTGTAAAGTAAGGGCGTAGAATGTTGGCCCACAATCACATGGCATGTTTGTTTTTATTAAGTGTTTAAATAATGTTACATACAACACAGGTCTAGCTGTGTGTTAACATGGTCATTGTGTGTAAACTAGGGGCTAAATTTAAGAAAAGATTTCTTAAGGCCCCTCACGCCCCCCTACCACCACCATTTAAAATACAGTGCACAATGGTGCAGAGAAGAAGGCAATTGCATCACAATTTCTGACGCTATTGATGTACTGTTCAGGGCTAGCTCAAAAATTTTGGCACTAACCCTGAACAGTACATAGGGGCCCACTGAAAACAATGGCATGCCCCCTTTTAAAACCTGCTCTGAGCAGGAGTTAAAAGTGCAGAAAATGGTGCAAGGCCCCCCTTGCATACATTATGCCTGTTGCAGGCATAGAGGTAGATTTAAGAGCCCCTAGTGCCTCTTTGCGCCACATTAGCATAATTATTTTTTTTAGCACTAATGTGTCCCAACAAGGCCACAATCGCTTCACCAAATTTATAAAGTAGTGCAATGCATGCATTGCACCACTTTGTAACCCTTTGCGCTATATTTTGCCTGCTCCAGCCATAATGTATGCAAAGGGGGTGTTTTCCCATTAAGGGGGGCCAAACAAAATGGCGCCAAGAAAACTGAGAGATTTCTTTGTCTAATTTTTTTCAGCCTCAAAGCAGGTGTTAAAAGGAGGCACACAATTGTTTACAATGGGCCTCAATGGGCTTTGCAGGATTAGAGTAAAAAAATCTACACTAATCCTGCAAAGCTCCGACCTAGTGTCAAAAATATTGACGCTAGTTTCCCTAACTACACCATGGTGCGCTGTATCCTAGATACGGCGCACACACGGTGGCATTAGGGGGGTACTAAGGGGAACAAGGAAGGAGGCGCTGCACTGGGTACAGGATCACTTTCCTTAATTCAGGCCATAATGTGGCACAAGGGGTTACAAGGTGGCAAATGCATGCACTACATCACTTTGTAAATTTGGGCCCATATTTAAGAAAGTTTAGTGCCTATGCACCTTTTTTTACACAAAAGTGGCACTAACCTAGCACCATTTTTATATTTTGTCACTAGACCCGTCTAGCGAGAAAGATTTGCATTAGCGTACTTTTTTGGGAGCGCCACTCAACCTTGCATTGTTTTGTGACAATGATATGCAAGGTAGGCGTTCCCTCTCAAAAATTGACGCTAACCACCGAGCAGCATAATTACTGCCCGACGAAAAAAGACGCAAATGAAGGAACCGGTCCCAAAATATGACTCAAAGTCTGATTAGTGTCAAATTTTAATGCCTGGTCAGATCAGGAGTTAAAATTAGGCTCACACACTACTACTTAAGGAAAAAACACAGAAGGAGCATTGGCAACCCCCTAGACAACATGGAACTGTTAATGCTCCAGCTTTGCACATGCTGCAGATGACAGCGACGCCAGCAGGCCCCCCCAGCACCTCTGCAGCAACTCTAAACACCACGCAGCAGCCACAAAGGCAGCGCAGAAGGCGGGAGAGGATATTTCAAATGTGCACAACCATCCCTGTGCTCAGGGAACAAGATGTCATCAGAAACTACCCTCTGAATGGGGAGTCCATTGTACTCCTACTGCACTACATTGCACCAGACATCACAGCAAGGGCGGAAACACCTACAACTATTCCACCCATGACCAAGCTCCTATGCTGGCGTCAGGGGCATTCCAGACAAAAGGTGCACAAGTGGCTGGCATCTCCCAGCCATCCTTCTTGGCCTTCCTACCAAAGGTTCTGGATACAATAATCCACCTCACACCCCACCACATCTGTTTCCCCAGCACGCAGCAACTGCATCAGGAGACCAAGCAAGGTTTATCCCAAATTGCTGAGTTCCTGCATGTGCTGGATGCAATGGACTGCACCCATGTCCAACTTGTCCCACCTGCTGCAATGGAAAACCTCTACAGGAACCACAAACACACCCATTCTATAAATGTACAGGCCAATGCGGACCACGGTGGGCTCATCACAAACATCCTGGCCAAATATCCCGGCAGCCTCCATGATACCTACATACTCCAACACTCTACCATCAACGAGCGGTTCCAGGATAGGCAATATGGCAATAGGCTACTTGTAGGTAAGTCATCATACCAATCATTACACAGACAACACACCAACCTTGTAGAACAAACAATACATACACCACATTAAACACACATGGACAGGGAAACACAGATGTACAGGCAACAACACATATACCACATGCCACACTACACCAAATTCATTGCACATCACACACACATACACCCATATCTATATAATACAGCCACAACCTGACTGGCACACCACGTGCAGTGCAGTTAGAGCTTTGTCCTCTTTGCATAGAGAAGCTGGGCCCAAACCACTACAAGGGTCCACTGGTTGACAAGTAAAAACTGATCCCACGCACATCACACCTAAAAATGAGTAGCTCAGCTATGTGAATTACATTGGCCATGTCAATGTAAAGAAAGTCACATATAGGCACAGCACCACATTTGTCATGGTGTCGAAGCTTTCGGCAGCACCAATACAAAATGCCATCCAAGTATTGCCATCACCAACTGCATATCACCATACCTGTCTGGTGCATTGTGCCGCACACTTTGGAATACAACATCACCAGAAATGAAAGACCATTTAGCAGATATATGAAAAGTGGTGGTGCACCTAGTGCAGCACAACTTTCCTTGCGCCCCTTAGCGCCCCCCCCAACATCATCATGTTTGCTCCATAAACAATGAATGGCAGACCATGGTGCAGAGTAGGTGTGATAGAATAAAGATAATTGATGCCAAAGTAGGACTCTGTAGGAATATTGGGAACATACCTGACCATTTCATGCACAGTACATAGGGACCCATTCACAACTATGGTGTGCCCCCTCCTAACGCCTGCAGGTGTTGAAAGTGTCTGTGATAAATCATGTCTAGGAACCTTGGAGATTCCTCTGCACCTCTGCATGAAGGGCACAGAAGGACAAAAAATGTGGTAGAGAGGACATTTGGGCTCCTTAAGTCAAAGTTCAGGTGACAGGCCCTGACAGGAGGAAGCTGGTGTATGCACCACCCTTGGTATGTAAGACGATCTTTGTATGTGCAGTCTTGCATAACATTTGTATTCGGACTAATGTCCCCTGGCATTAACTGATAGATGTCCCCAATGAGGAGGAGGATGACAATGGTGCAGCACAGGTGGAGGGGGAACAACAAAACACTGCTGCTGAAGTTTGTAGGTGACAACAAATTGTACAGCAGTTCTACACCCAGACACTGTACAACTAATATCACCTTGTAACTATCACTATTAAGTCAATTTGCACCAGATTTGCTCTTGAAGGCCTAGATCTACGCACCAGAAAAAGTAAGTGGTGTTAAGTAGGCATAGTGCAAATTCCTACCCTTTTCACCACATCATGGCTATGCCTGGAAAGATGTATGCAATGGGGGCGTACATACGGTAGGGCCTGTTTCCAAATGGTGTATTTTAAAATAAGGAAATAAACAGTGTCACATCTCAGGTAAGTAGCTGTAACACCACCACTGAGAACATGTGAGAAGGGGGAATATTATTGGTATCAATGGACCTTCATGCACTGTACAGGGTTAGAGTAAAAATAGAGACAAAGGTTTGAGCCTAACCCTGCACCGTATATCAATGGCGTTACGTACCATGAGCGTTATTGGTCCCAACCCTGCCACATGGTGTGCTGTACCTCAAATATAGCACACACATGTTGGCTGTGGAGTGTGCTAAGGGTCGCTAGACAAGTGAAGCAGCAATGGGTGCTGATCCACTCTCCACACATATGCCCCTTAGCCAGGAATAATCAATAAAATGGGAGAATGCACCACCAAATGAATGTGTGAGTGCAATGTAGGCAGAGTCCATAGCACTTCCTATGTAAATTCACATCATGTCACACAATTGTGCTGTCTTGACATATGCCCACAGCTAATCCGGAAATACATGTAAAGACTGATGTACTGATGTATGGCCTAGGTGGGAAAGGGTTTGACATTACCTACAGTGGTTGATATGTGTCAGCAAGTTAACCCAGTATAGTCTGTATGATACCAGTACACACCACATATGAAAACACACCTCTCATTGACATTCACATGCCTGACCAAGAGAAATTGACCTACTGGGACCAATACCCTAAAATGTCTAGGTCTTCCACGTGCCAATCCGGTTGTGGGATGTGCATGTAAGTCTAGCAATGTTAAAACATGTCACAGACCCACCCTAAATTGTATGGGTGAAGAAAGAGACAGATATGTTGAATGTGGCAAATAAAAAAATCATAGCTGAGATGATTTCACACACTGACAAGATATACTCATGGTGACAGTGACATATATTGTGGAATGCACGTGTGAATGCATGGCCATGCACACCAAAGGATGAGGAAAAACAGCTGAGAGACTCCCTCAGACACTTGGAGATTCAACCTGGAGAGGTCACTTGGACAGCACACAGGTGCTGTGGCCAGTGTACTGTCATGTGTGTGTGAAAGTCATGTAATCCAGCAAAGGCTGGAAAAGGGAGGGAAGCTATCATGTAGCCAGTAGTAGAAGATATGTACATCTTCAAATGTATACAAGTCACATGGAGCATCCTATCCATGTATGACCAGATAATGTTGCAGTAGAAGATGTGTACACAGTTTAAGCAGCCTAAAGAAGACCAACAATGTAGGATCAAATCAATTCCAAACAAGATATGCCATTAATGTAGGAGAAGGTACACACATAGACCAATACTGACTGTGCAATGCAACAATGTTACCATGTGGGTATCTGATATATGTTCACAGAGAATGTCTAGTTCAGTACATAACCCATTCATGTTTGTAACAACAACAACAATGTAGTTGCCAATCACATACTATTCTGACAAATGGCAGTGACAGATCACATCATCTGTCCCCTGGGTCAGTAAACATGAAGAAGTTACACTAGAGATACATGCCCTAACCAAGCTGCATATGGAAAGTACTAACAATGTATTACCATTTGTGTCAGACCATGCCAAATGATAAGACATGTCCTACATGTACAAACAGCCAGTCCCTGTACATGATAGGGCAAGCCTGACATCAAGTACCCCAAAGCAATTTGAAAATCCCAGGCCATGGGATCACATTTGTGCAGGTGTCTACCAACACATACACACTTGCACACAGTATCTGTCATCGCATGCATCACGCACATACAAACGTATGGTAACATATTCCGATGTTACTGTTACAATATGAATGCACATGCACACACACAAAGCAATGCCATACTGACTACATACATGCATGGCCCCTGTGACATGGTATTTGAATCTGGGTGCACTGTCAGCCTATCCAACAAATTCCATGCATTCCTGTTAAGTTGTAAAAAAATTTACGCTTTCAGCAATACTCCATATTATGCTACTCCCAAAAAATAATCCAGACCCCTGAGTGTCAAGCGCAAGTCGATTGGCTTCATCTGACGAAATACCACGCTTTCCCGTTATGCATCAAAATTTTTGATGCTAACTTCAATATTAAATACTATGGTATTCCAAAAAATGACACCTGGCCCCTGAGCGTCAATCGCAAGTCGACAGGCTTCGTCAGCCTTAATGTGGGGAAAAAAAAAACACATGAACATCATGCGTTGAAAAAAATAACACATATCAGAAAACGTGATGCACACGCCCAGGAAGTGATGAAACAGGACTTCCTTGCTGCATGCGTGGTACAGTGATTTCCCTTTCACTTTTACATTACAGACTTTTTGTCTGTGATTGTGAAAGAGTGTCTGGAGCTAGTGCTGGTCGAGGTGTGGTTGTTTATGGAAATTTTGTGCGGTGTCCTGTTGCTGTCCTGTGCATTTTGTCATTTTACTGAGTCTTGGGTAGTGTATTTGTCCTGGTATTGTAATTGTATTGTGGGGTGTTTGTCTTGGGGCAGCATAGTCTGTTAAGGTATTTGTGGTTAGGTGGGTAGTTTAATATTTTATTTGGGGGCTATTTGATTTGCAGTGAGGGGAAACTACAAAATGTCTGGGAAAGGGAGAGCACAGAGGATGTGTGCTGATGAACTGGAAGTTTTCATCTGGCTGGTAGGACATTACTTCCCCATGATGTTAACTTTGGGTGGCCGGGTCATACCGGGCTATCCAACAGAGGCAAGGAAGCTGCAGTGGGGCAAGGTGCTCCACCACCTAAGACGCATATTTGGAGTAGTGTGCACTAACCACCAGATCAAACACCATTAGGCAGACCTGGTTTCACTAGAGCAAGATCTACTGGATCACCTGGGGATTCGGATTGGTGGACCAGTTGGTAAGTACCCCATTTGCACTGCAGCATCCTCATTTGCATGTGCATGACAGAGGGACATAAGGTTGACTGCAGCCCGTTTTGTCAAGGGTCAGGACAGAAGGTTTGGGGGCAAATTTAAGAGCCCCTATCGCCACCTTAGCACCCCCATAGCACCCCCATATCACCCCCATAGCATGCATTGTGCCACTTTGTGAACACTTGCTTCACATCATGCCTACGCAAGCCTTTATGTATGCAAGGGGGACGTTGCCCATTAGGGGGCGCCCAAAAAATGCCACATGGAATTCTAAGAGATTTCCTTGCTCCAATTTTTTCGGCACTTTTAACATATGCTCAGAGCAGGCATTAAAAGAGGGCATACCAATATGTATAATTGGCACCTATTTACTCTGCAGGAGTAGTGCCAAATTTATGACACTACTCCTGCAGAGTACATCAATAGCGTCAAAAAGAATTACACTATTGCCCCCTTCCATGCACCATAGTGTGCCATAGTTTAAATACGGCGCACACATGGTGGCGGTAGAGGGGCACTGAGGGGTGCAAGGAAAGTGGCACTGCACTAGGTGCAGCACCACTTTTCTTATATCTACCGCTTCGTGTCTCAAGCAAATGACATTAAGGCCCATATTTATACTTTTTGACGCAAAACTGCGCCAACGCAGTTTTGCGTCAAAAAAATTAGCGCCGGCTAACGCCATTCTGAAGCGCCATGCGGGCGCCGTATTTATTGAATGACGTTAGCCGGCGTTAGCCGCCGGCGCCGTCTGGTGTGCCTTAAAAAAAACGACGTACACCAGGCAGCGCCGGCGTAGGGGGATATGGAGCTTGGGCGTCAAGAAATGGGGCAAGTCAGGTTGAGGCCATTTTTTCGCCTCAACCCGATTTGCGCCATTTTTTTTCACTCCCAACCCCCATAGAAATGACTCCTGTCTTAGCAAAGACAGGAGTCATGCCCCCTTGCCCAATGGCCATGCCCAGGGGACTTCTGTCCCCTGGCCATGGTCATTGGGCATAGTGGCATGTAGGGGGGCACAAAAAACAAAAAAAAACCACTTACCTTACCTTACCTTAATGTCCCTGGGATGGGTCCCTCCAGCCTTGGGTGTCCTCCTGGGGTGGGCATGGGTGACAGGGGGTGTCCCTGGGGGCATGGGGGGGCACCTCTGGGCTCCTTCAGAGCCCACATGTCCCTTAACACCTGCCTTTTGCAGGCGCTAAAAAACGGTGCAAAAGCGGCCGTACGTCATTTTTTTTGACCCGCCCACTCCCGGGCGTGATTTTTGCCCGGGAGTATAAATCCCACGCACATGCCTTGGAGTCGATTTTTTAGACGGGAACGCCTACCTTGCATATAATTAACGCAAAGTAGGTGTCCACGCTAAAAAATGACGCTAACTCCATGGACTTTGGCGCTAGACGCGTCTAACGCCAAAGTATAAATATGGAGTTAGTTTGCGTCGAAATTGCGTTAAAACAAACGACGCAATTTCAGCGCAAACGGAGTATAAATATGCCCCTAAGTGAGCTTAGATAAGCACCGGGTGCAGATTACTTGCACATTCCTCTTTGTGTACATTGTGTATCACAAAAAAACCTGTAAAGTGTCAAATATCAGACACACGTGTGCTGAAATTGTAACACAGGCCTGTCCCGTACTACTAAGAGCACGGGTCAATCCTGCGTCTGCACCTGCACCAGCACATAACTCAGCAGCCTGCACCAATGCAGGCATAGTCGGACCACAGTGCAAGTGTGTCTGTGTTGAACGGACTGTGTATGTGCAGGTTGGTATCCCTTCCAGGACATAAAAAGTCTACAGTGGTGACAATGGCAGCCCACATAGTAGTGCCAAGACATCCATTATGCTATTTTGTTAATGTGCAGAAAGGAACACCTATATACATATAAGCAAACATCCTTGTCATTTTAGCTCTACTGTGTGTGCCTTCAAATGGCACACACATATAAGAAGCAAGAAACAATTAAGTATCAATGCATTTCTCAACACTTTGCTATGCTTACACCACCCCTGGGCAGTTGGTAGTCTTTTGGTGCTGATAATAAATAAGATGTCTTTAACATCTGGGCAGCGTCAAAACCAATGGGTATTACAATGGGACAGCCACTGCATCAACCACTGCATGCCCCTATGATGCAGAATACTGTGTCCTGCTGCCCCATATGTACATGGAGTTGTAACGCTACAAAAAGCTGCATGACAAATACTTGTACATATGGTGCAGTGGAAAGCACCACTGGGGAGTCAGGGAAAGTGACGCTTTGGTGGTGCCCGGGTCTCTATTATCTGGAGCTTTGCCTTACTGACAGATTTGTGGTGTTAGGCAGTTGTTCTGTCCTACCACATAGTTGACTTGCTTACTCAGCTTAAGAAGTTGTCCATGCACATAAATGTTCCAAAATCACTAAGTTAAGTGTTTGTCATGTCTTGCAAATGGGCCTCCACCCTAAACTGTTTGAGAAGTATCCCAATTTGAAGGCCCCGATGCAGCCAGTAAGTGTCACGTTGTGCGTCACATGTGTCAGTCCAGGGTTTGGTGTGAGAGGGTATGATGTGTACAATTCAGTGTTGAAATGTAATGTGTGACCAATTAGATGACAGCATCTGAGTTAGAATGTGGACATCATGTCTGATGCAATGTTGAGGATGGAGAATAAGTTGATTGTAGCACAAGTGCCAATTTGTGCTGCTGTAGAATTGTGGGTGTTATGAAAATGAAAGCATGCACACATACACAGTGATGTCAGACAAGATATGTGTCAGAAGTGCTGTTTATCTGAATAGCATGCCTGTTGCCAACATATTTGTCACAGCACTTTTTACAGCACTGTGTGCCACACGTTGCATTAAGTTACTCAGGAAATGGATGGATGATGTACATGTGTTGAGGTCTCTAGGGGGCTTATGAAGGAGACACTTGCACCGGTGCCTCACTACTCTTCAGACTTTAAATGAGGCAGCGGCCGTGCAAGGAGCCTTATTGTACTGGGCAACAGTCAGTTGAGTACACTATGAGAATACAACTCTGCTCCAGATGGATGTGGGACATGTCTACGGATTGTAGCAAACTAGATGTGTGCAGATTTACCAACTTGATCTACCTATCATGATAATTGTGACTGATCTTGGTCACATCACGTGTGCATAGAATGTGAATGCTGAGTGTATACATAGGGGCTCATTGTTAGCAATGGTGTTCCCCCTTGTAACACGTGCTCTGAGCAGGTGTTATCCGAAGGACACATGAATAATGCATTGGAGTTCCTTAGAATTCCCAGTGACAATTTTCCTGTCCCACTACCGGATGAACCCTACCTTGCATCCATGGTGCCTGGCAAAGGCTTGATGTAGTGCTAGGGGTGTGAAAGTGGTTGCTTGCAAACATTGCAATGCTTTTTGACTATTGCACAGGGATTTGGGACTTGTTGGGCCACTTGATCCCCACTAGTATATTGACACAAATGTTGTGCAAGGATGCAAAAGTCCACTTACCTCTTTGCCTTAATGGTCAACATTGGATAGTACATGATACCGGAGATGGCTGGTATGAAGTTTAGTCTTGATTTGGAGATTGACATAGTTGTGGAATATCTGGTGGACAGCATGTGTCATCTAAGGATTGCATGTTTGTTCAACCTCTACCTAATGCTTTATTTGATGCCATGTTCTCCTCATGTTTTAGCTGCCACTATGACCACATCACAGAAACATGCTTTTCAAAAAATGGCAAAATGTTTCAGCCACATAATGGAAGTAGAGGCTGGATACCATAAGATGGGCAGGAAGTATCGCTGGGAGAAATCTTCAGGGGCATGGCTTGCCTTCCAACATGGGAGACCTCCGTTATAGGCTGCAACTGTGCAGGCCACATCAGGCACAACATTTGGAGTCAGGGGAGCCTCTGCTGGTTCAACCCCCTTCACTTCATTGGTGCTCAGGTGCCACAACAGCCACCTGCAGCAACCACATCATTGAACTTTTAGGCACACATGAGTAGGGACATGGCAGCCATAACGTCAAGGTTGGACCAACTTGAAAAGCACAATGCCAGAAACTACAAGTTGTTAAAGTATTGCAAAAAATTTAAGAAATTGTAAAAATGTTGTTGCATAGTCTCCCACTTTCTTCCCTTTACCAGTTTTATATTGTTATAGTTTTTAGTGGGTTTTAGGTGGGTAGTGATAGGTTAGTTATTTAGATGAGGTTAGTTGTAGGATATAGTAAGTATAGTTGGGAGGGTGGGTTTAAGTAATTTTATTTTTTGGGCGGAGTTGGTCGGGGGTTATGTATGGGCTTCTATGTTTATAAATACAAATTTAAAAACAATATATATATATATATATATATATATATATACATGTATATATATATATATATATATATATATATATATATATATATATACATATATATAAATATGTCCTGCTCGTATCTTGTTTCTTAAGGGTCGGTGTGGGGGACAATGTTTAGTGTGTGAGTTTAACTATTTAAGTTAAGATTAGATTAGGATAGATAGCTGAAGGGTAAGTTAAGATAAGTTAGTTTAGTGTAGAGTAGTGTCTAGGTTAGGTTTTAATAAGGTGTTCTTTCAATATGTAAATAAATCAAGTTAGTTTTAGACAATTATGTCTCCATGTTGATTGAGTGTCTGGGTGTTCTCATGTGTGCACTGACCAAGTTAGTCGCGCACATCGAGGACTGCTTGTTGGATCAAGGGGGCGGGGCCAAGTCCCCCTTTAAATCTGCACAGCGAGCCCACTTCGCGGTTCGCGCACATCGAGGACTGCTTGTTGGATCAAGGGGGCGGGGCCAAGTCCCAATTTAAATCCGCACAGCGCGCCCGCTTCGCGGGTCGCGCACATCGAGGACCACTTGTTGGATCAAGGGGGCGGGGCCAAGTCCCCCTTTAAATCTGCACAGCGTGCCCGCTTCGCAGGACGCGCGCGGGATGCGCCCGGGCCAAGCCCGGGCCAAGGGCGGTCCCGTCCTTCGCCCGTCAGTGCCCGGAAGAGGCCGGGCTGGGCCACATCTCTTAATTTTTGTTTTTCGTGTTGTGCTTTTTAGTGGTGCTGAGTGAGCCTCTTTTTTTTCCCTCAGCATGGGAAAGCGTAAGGTACGCTCTAGCCCCGACCCAGCTTCAATTAAGTCTAAAACCTCCAAATCTAATAGAGCAACACAAATCCATTCTAATTGTGTCTCTAGAGAAATTGATAACCTAATTGAGGAAGTGGAATCTATCCTTAAGGAAAAAGAGGGCAACGCCCGTAAGAGACTGAAACCAGGATCTTTACTCCCATTTTTAACAACAGGTCCTAACAACTCTTCTGATGCACAGCCTTCGAAAACCTCAGCCCTTGTCCCTGCTTCTTCCAGTTCGACTTGTTTGGCCAATCCTTCGTCTTCACCTGGTTTTTGTTCCAATTTGGATGTAACTTCTTCCGACCCCATCCTTAATGGGATTCCTTGTGTAAATCAGTTTTCTATCTTGGACCAACCAGAATTGGTGGGTGTCAAACAGTCTTTGCCTTCTGTGCTTCTTAATTCCAATTGTGACCCTCCCAGCGAAGATGTTTTAACAATGGTTTCTAGTTTGAAACGTGAAGTCGGGGAACTGAAGAGTTTACTGTTTGAGGTCCTAAAACTCCTTAAAAAACCTGATTTAACCTCTCAGTGCATTTCGATCTCAGCGCCAGCACAAGCTTCTTGCCCTTCGGTTCCTGTTGCCCTGCCAGTAGATTTTCCACTGCTACGGGAAGTTGACAAGGGTCCCAGTTACAGACCATATCACGGAAACCATTCGACCTTAGTTCCAGCTCCTCCTAACTTTGATTACCCTATGGCCCATTCTATCCACGTGTCCAAACAAAATTGCATTGACATGTGCAATGTACCCCAACTTACACCTCACATGAGGGAAGATACTTCTTCCCTTATTAATAAGGTGTCGTATTGGATTCGCCACACTAGGGGTTGTGGCTCCATTATCCATGCTGATATTGTCTTTGCTTCACGTGTCCGAGGTTTCCCTGGGGGGCGGGATACCATTAAACTCAATCTTGCCAGCCCCGCTTTAGTCAAGGGGCGTTTGCAGATGGAAGCTCGCAATCTACCAAGAACGGATTCTGATATATTTTTTAGAGAAAGCTTGCCTGTCATAGGACACAAGAACTCGTCCTCTCGTCCACCTAGGGTTAAGACAATTCCTCGCAATGTTCCTGTTTCTGTTGCCCCTCCTGGCTTGTTGTCTTTCCCCGGTGATGGGGCTGCCATGGTCTGTAACATCAAAGGTGTTAACATTCGAGACCCCGTTTGTCCAGGGGATACATCAGATGTGGATTGACTACGTCATTTTAACTCTGGCAAATACAGCGGTCCATATCCACAGGAAGTGCCACTCTCAAGATCTCCACTTGGCATGGGTGCTGATACTATAGGGGCTCCACCTTGCATTATTAATGCGACTTCCAATCCAGTTCTTGATGCTGACTCGTGCAAGCCAGTTTGTAGTACCACACCAGGGAAATTATTGTCTTGGAACGTGGCTGGCATTAAGAGCAAATTTTCTGATCCGGAGTGGGGGGCTTATGTTGATTCTTTTTCCATATGCATGTTCCAGGAAACTTGGTCTAAGGATTGTGTGTACAGGCAAGGCTATTGTTGTTTTACTAAAAAGGCAATCCAGTCCCCTAGGGGAAGGGCGATTGGGGGTCTATGCACTTGGGTCAAGTTGATTGAGGTGGGTAGGGTAAAGGAAATTGCTGTCAACTCTTGCGACATTCTAGCAATAGCAATATGGTCAAATTTAGGTACTCCTGTGTTATGCATTAATATTTATAACAGACCAGGTCCCTCTAACCTTCAGTCTGACACTATTCATCTGTTGCATAATCTCCTATCTGAACTTCATTTTAAATATTGTGTTATTATCGCAGGTGATTTTAATGCTCAAATTGAATTTGACTCAGCCTTCGCTGAGTCTATTCAGGCCGAAGATGAACTGTGGAATGTTCCCCCGCTTTTAATTCAACCAGTGTCATGTATTCCTCCCCCCAGGGTGTCGCAGATAATAGATCTTGCAGTAACATACGGCCTTCGCTTCGGAAATGGTCGATTTTCAAATGACAATCCTGTCAAACCTACCTTTTTTAGAGGCTCCTATAGCAGTATCCTGGATTATGTCATTTTTGATCTACGAGTCTGGCATTCCATAATTAATGTAGAGGTGGGTTCTCGGTGTACTAGTGACCATGCCCCTTTACAAATTGTATACAATGCAACTCTTTTTAAAGGGCACGCTCCACTTTCTGCCTCGGATGCTTCCAAAGATTTGCTGGAATTATCCAGCAATAGACGCGTGGTGAGATGGTCTTCGTTTGCGAAATCCAATCTGCTTAATGATAAGCTTTGCGCCTTAGTTTCCTGCCATCAGCTCTTCGATGATCTTACTGTATTATCTCCCTCAGAAGTTATGTCTTCTCATGTGGCTCTTTTTGCGGATCTCAAGGAGCTTTTTACTAAATCTCCTACAACTCACAAGAAATTTCCTGTACCTAATTGCAAATGGTTTGATAAGGAGTGTCGGGAGGCCAACAACCTTCTGTCCAAAGCTTTAAAGCTAAAGATCCGGGATGCCATTATACATGAGAGACGAAACTATGTTTCTACTTGCAAGTCATCTAAACTCAAATATGAGGAAAATGTATGGGAGTGTTTGGCGGAGGCGGCTAGTGCTTGCAATGCCAAACTTTTTTGGTCTTTGGTTTCACGTAGAGATCCCGCCGTTTCATCTATTCCTGAGTGCCATATTGATGCAGAAACTTGGCTCTCCCATTTTGGGGAACTGTATGGGTCTTGCCCGGATTTGGATAACACTCCTACTGATTCTTTATCGTGTTTTCCTGCTGTGCCGCCCTTTACATTAAAAGAAACAGAGCTGGCAATTTGTGCCCAAAAAACAGGGAAGGCTCCTGGTTCAGATGGCATTCCTTCGGATTTGTACAAATCAGACTTATCCGTATGGACCCGGTACATCAATAGGGTATCGAATATTGTTTTGACAACTCGATCCTACCCGGACCCGTGGAAGGTGGCAATTATCGTCCCCATCCACAAAAAATGAGATAAGAGCTCCCCAGGAAATTATAGACCTATTAGTCTATTAGACAACTTGCAAAAAATATTTTCCTTCCAGTTGCTATCCAGATTAAAATACTGGATAACGAAAAAACAGGTTTTAAGTCATCTTCAGTCTGGATTTAGGGACAAGGTCAGCACCATCGATCAGGTCTTCTGATTTACTACCATCAAGTGGAAGATCGTAGACGTAGATTAAGGCCATCTATTTGTGGCCTTTGTTGATTTGAAATCTGCGTTTGACCTTGTCCCGCGTGCCAAGCTCTGGGAGGTCCTGAGCATTACTGGAGTCCCGGGTTCTATGATCAACATTATTAAAGATCTTTATTCTGATAACTATGCCAGAGTTCGCTGGGGTTCGGCTGGTGATCTGTCTCCAGCTTTTCCAACAGCCTGTGGTGTGAGGCAGGGGTGCGTTCTTGCACCTACCTTATTTTTACTGTTTATTAATGCATGTATTCCATACCTCTCAGATTGCCACGGCGATGCCCCAAGTTTGGGTGGGCAGAAGTTCCCTTGCCTTTTGTTTGTGGATGACACCATGTTACTCTCACGAACTGCCACGGGCCTTTCCAGATTGCTCTCTCGATTTACGGAGTTTTGCAAGGACCTTGGGTTGGAAATCAACTCAGCAAAAACAAAATATATGGTCTTTGGGGACAACAGGTGTAAAATGAAGAGGCCGGTATACCTAGAAGGTGTTCCCCTGGAAAGAGTGGGCACCTTCGACTATTTGGGTATTAAATTGGAAGACTCGCATCTTTGGCATGCTCACCGCCAGAAATCTTTATTGTGCTTGAAGCAAAGGGCGGGTGGCATCGTAAGATTTGCCTCTAGATCACCCAAATTTGCAATGTCTCCCGCCCTTGAAATATACAAATCTCAAGCCAGGGGCGGGGGGCCCTATATGGTGCCGAACTTTGGGGCCACTGTAACCTGGTGAACTTGGCAAGGGCAGAAAATCAATTCTTGAAACTGTTGCTAAAAGTTCCCTCCAGTACTCCATCTCTGCCCATCCGAATGGATCTAAATCTTTTTTCTATTTCGCAGATTGCCGCTTTAAGGCCCTTGTTGTTTTGGATTCGGCTTTGGTCAACAGACGCCCTCTCTCCATTTCGCTGCGGGCTTCTTAAATTGGTGGGCTGTAATACTATCATCAAAACTAAATGGTGTGTCTATGTCAAACAGTCTTTAACTCACCTTGGTCTAGGGTCCTATTCGCTGGATCCATCCTCCATTCCTAAAAATGCTGTGCAGGTACTGAAGGATGCTTTTTGGCACAATGTCCAGACTATGCAATTTACTAAGATTGTCCCGCTGTCTATGTCTGATAGTTATTTATCAATCAAATGCCATTACGAATTTGAGCCCTTCATGGACATCGCACTATCTCCTTTCGCACGAGCTCTTTTTGTCAGATTTAGAATAGGGTCTCTCCCTTTATGCTCTTTAACGCACAAATGGCTCAGTTCCACTAATAGATCCAAGTTCTGTCCAATGGGTTGCAAAAGTGAAGAGTCTGTTTCACATGTTTTTTTTCATTGCCATGTATACCACAAACAAAGAGTCCTTTGGATCATCCCGCTTTGTAAATCTATAGGTGTCATGTCTTATCTTCATGCTGAGAGAATTTTAAAATCTGACTCATCTGTCCAGGTAGTTTTACCAGTGGCAAAATTTCTCGAAGCAATCTGGCGTTTTAGATTAGCAATTTTAAAGAATAAGATTGGGTAGCTAACTTTTAGATTTATTTATGTATATTTATTAACTCTTGATGTTTGATTTTAGCACTCATTTTTTAGTATAAAGATATTGTTCCACTATATTATTGAGTATTTATGGATCCAGGGAATTGGTCCTTTGTTGAGGGGACCCTCTTATTATTAAGAGACACGCACTCTGATTACTTTGTTTGGATCTCAACTTTTCTCTACTTTTTAAATTTTCTATTGCGTTTACATTTTTAGTGTTTCTAAATCTTAAAAATTAGTTGTCTGTATTGTACTTTTATGGTATGTTTTTACTTACCGAAATAAAGTTAAATGATGATGACGACCAAGTTAGAGGAATGCCTTAGGGTATGCTTTCTGAATTGATTTACATGTATGACAATGTGCATCCCCTATGACCAAGGAGCTGTCCGATTGGCTGCAATATGACATAAGCAACTCAAAATATTTGTCATCCCCAGTTCTAGACATTCACATTGTGTACGGATATGGAATCTTTGACAGGTAAGTATGGAACTTCAACTGTCATCTCTGAGGTCTGTCAGAAATAATGTTGGAAAGTGTGGCACATACTACATCAACTAATTTAGGGTATGTATCCTGGCACACTGACAGCTGTCAATGATGAAATTTGCCTCTTCTGTTCCATACATATTAGTTGTACTGGTGCTCTCATCTGGGAACATTCCAGACACTTGGTTCTGACCCATAAATGCCATATGTCAACTTGCATGTATATCTGTTCAATACATGTTGTTTTTAAGGCTCTGTAAGTTGGTTGTAGGCCACAACATCATCAGCCACCTTTTCATGTTAGGGTCCTAGTGTGTGGCTTAGTGTCTGATAGGAAGCCACACATGTAATTAGGTTCTGTTCTGATTGACATAGCTTCACACAGTGCATACATTTAGATGTGTTAATGGATCACAGTAAAAGTTGACATGATACATATGAATATGGAGATTTATTTACATGTGTAAGTGTATATTCTATTGCAATACAATACCCAGTTTACCGACCCCATGAGAGATACTGAGCTATTCGTTGTACATTCAAAGTCCAAAGGTGAGGGAGATGTCATGAGACATGACTAGGAGAAGTGTGCATTAGTGAGGAAGTGTCCAAATAGGCCATAGTTGAGTGAAGAGGGCACATTGCCAGCTGCCACAAAACTGGCATGATCTTAAGCACAAAACTAAAGAGATACTGTCCATGTGGCACAGACTGGTGCTACTGGGTGGTTTTCCGTGTGAATGTTGTTCCTTCTACATCTTTATCCTCTGATGTGTGTGGTGCCTTGTGTGCCATGGGTGGTGCTGTTTTTAAAGCTGAGGGGGCCACACACACATCAGGGGAAAGAGATGTGGGGTCAAAGGTCCTGGCAGCTGCCATTTGTGGGAACACATAAGGCATCACTGCAGCAAGGAGGAACTGATGATTTCTCAACACCACAGCAACATCACAATGGTAGGCAGCCATTGTTTTCCCTGAGGGAGGCCACCTAACACTGTATGGACTCCAAGGTATTTTGTATAGCCCCCAGCCTGTTGTCTATCATGCTGCTGCCACTTTGGGCAGGCAATTGTTGAAGCCTCTGCCTCATGACAGCAGCTATGTCAGCCAGGGACTGCTGGAGTCCATGTAGTTGGGACTGGGCACCTGTGATGGCAGCTGAACTGTCCTTATTTGGA
This sequence comes from Pleurodeles waltl, assembly GCF_031143425.1. NCBI lineage: Eukaryota > Metazoa > Chordata > Amphibia > Caudata > Salamandridae > Pleurodeles > Pleurodeles waltl. The sequence continues at coordinate 1,425,103,308 of NC_090440.1, read as the reverse complement.
CTGAAGTACCTCTGCACTCCCTCTAAGCTGCCTGACTTGGTCTCCATCCCCACCCGCACTTGCTTGGCCAGCTCCTGCAGGACTTCTACCGCTATCCTCTGAAAGGTGATGTCCGGGTCCTCAGAATACAGGGCTGAAGCAGGACTGGTTGGTGCTCTCTGTTGATATCTGAGTTGTTCATGTGGAGACCCCGCAACTCTGTGTGTCCTCCCTGTGACTGGAAGTGGTGTCTGGAGGAAACCTAGGATGTCCTGGAGAGTATCTTCATTGATGGTCCGCAGCTTGTCATCCATGTCATCTCTGAAATCCAGAACAGGCAGGTTGGCAGGAGGTAAGGCATCATCCTCTGCAATGAAATGTCAATCTTTGACTGTAGTGGCTGTTGACATGGCTCATCTTTTACTTGCTACTGGAGGCTCAGTGACATGTTACAGACCTCGGGTTGTAGTTTTAAATCATGTGTTGCATTGTGCATCACACATGTGGCAACCTTTCAAGTTATTTTGTGCATTAATCTTACACCACCATCTTCCTTTCAGGCCCCTTGCCCTGCCACTGAAACCATAGTAGCATGTAATTTACCTTCCTATTCACCATGGTGAACGTTTCCACAGTAGTGTAATGTTGCTGTCACTATTGTGGTGCTTTACTGCATTGGCACCATGAATGATGACACTAGTGCAGCAAAGCACAGGTAGGTCCATTGCTTACAATGCTTGTGTTACTTTTTTATTTGCCTTTAGCAGACCACACACATGGGCTAATTGGATGGGACAGTGCAACCAGTATGGATTGTCTGCCCCATTAGTTTGTCCCTCCTACATTTGGGACATTTCCTTGCATACAGCATATCTACAACAGGCATATGTTGGTGTAAGGATGTAGAATGTGGATCAATGCATGCATTTTAAGACTTTGTTGATGAGGCACAAGGGGAATGTGCAGCTTGGCTCTACATGGGCAACTGTCTGTATGATGATACAGTTGCATTACGGGCTAGTGACATTGTGCCGGTAGTACAATATTGATGCCACTTGTGACAGTTCTTACGCAAGTAGATGTCACTTTATGCAGAACTCCAACCATTCACACAACACAGCCAACCTTGTTACATGGTGACATTGAAGCTACTTGTACAGCAGCACAAATGATGGTCACAGACATGCCCCATGTGTTGTATGGGTTCACAAATGGGCATGGAGGTGTGAGAGTGTTGTTATTGGTCCACCCTGTGTGGTTTACCTTCCACAGGTTGCATATTTAGGCCCTACTTTTTTCTCAAGTGTCACAGCTCGGGCCAGCAGCAATATTAGTTGCGCTGTGCCACTTTTCAAATGAAGGGATGCACCATGTTTACTGGATTACGGTACACCCCTGGGTTTCCCCCAGTGTCTGAGCAGATTTGTTCTCCCTGCACCAACGCAGGCATCCTTGCACGAAAGTTAAGGGGTGCCTGCGTTGAGGGGATGGATCGTTTATTTGCAGGAAGGTGTCCCTTCGTGCACATAAACAATCTATTATGGCAAGGTGGCATTTCTATATGTGCTGCAGGATGCAGGACACATGAGAAGGGAAATGACATGAGGAGATGGAAAGCATTTTTCCTTGTTGCACCATCCTGACACCACCCCTGGGGTGGTATTGACTTCAGTCACAGTCTCAGGAGAACATGTTGTCTTGGATCTGGGGCAACAACAATATGCAATGGGTGTTGTTGTGGCACAGCCACACTAATTGCACGTCCCTTCCAGGCAATGTGCTGCATGTTTGCAAGGTGTTGTAAAGCCACAATAAGTGGCTTAAGACCACATTATGTATGTGTCGGAGTGCATTGTGCCAACAGAGCGTAACTAAAAGTGAGGCTTGGGTGGTGATAGGGCCTTTAGATTCTGGTGTCATGTGTCCCTTTAGCATGCATTGAGTGTGTCCTATTTGCCTCCCCCTTCTGACATTTGTGAGATTCCAGATAGTCCCCCCCTGTAACTCACCCTGAATTTGTGGTAGTTCTTGGTAGTTTGCGCTGTTCTGTCCTGCAATTCCAGAGACCAGCTCCTCCGGGATGACGGCTGCCACCATCTCCTCCAGCTCTTCCAGGTCCACCTGGGGTGTGGTACTTCCACTTTCAGTCTGCAGTGCTGCCTTTTGGTTCCTGGACAGTTTCTCTTTAGTTCTGAGCTTCCAATCAATAGTGCCAGCGCTTCTTGCAATCGGTGACAGTCCTCTTCACCTTTGCCACGCAGTTGAATTTATCCACTATTGCCTGCCATATAGCCCCTGTCCTACCTATTGGCAGTTAGGAGGTGACGAAGAGCTGGTGTTGGTGCTCCATCTCCTCTGTGACCAAGATGTCATGCTCCTCCTCACTAAAGTGACACTTCTGCTTCCTCTTCTCCTTCTCCAGGGACTTTTCAGGACCCTCCTGGCTGGTACTTGGCTGATTGGGATTTCCTGAGGTCTCCCCTGGCCTGTATTCTCCATATTGTCTTCCCAAATGTTTTTTCTTGCTTTGAGCGTTTTTTTAACGCTAATGATGTTAAATTGTTAAATATGGCACTAACCTGTTTTACAACAAAAAACGTGCCACAAAACATTTTATTGCCACTTTTGCAGCATGTTTTCTTACAGCATGTCGCAGTGGTTGGTATCATTTATTTTACGCTAACCATTCCTTAGTGCCATCATGAGTCATTTTGTAAATAAGGCGCACAGACGGCGATAGGGAATGGCGTTAGCTTGCTGTGATTTTTTTGTGCATCATTTTTCTTAAATCTGGGCTTTGGTGCGGCGATCTTGGCTTCGTTGGACCACATTAACAGAACAAATGACACTTAAGAGGCACAAGGAGAAGCTAGGTGCTCTTAAATATGCCCCTAAGTACATTGATGTTTATGACTAGATTAAGGCCTAGGAGATGAGCATGGTTATTGCTAATGTGGACCTTGCAGCTTTATGCATAGTTAAAAAAACTGTTCCACATTTTGACTTATTTTTCTGTTACTTTAACAAGCCAGAAAAGTGATATTTGCCCACTCTCTTCAGCAGTTTGAAATTGATGGTAGCCGAGGATCTGTTTTGCAAGCGCAAGCTTCCTTGTATGGTTCTGTATCAGAGGAACTGTAGAAAAACAACAGCAGCAGAGTTCAAGTGCTTCCTAAAAACTGAACAGAGGCAATGTTTATCATCCTGTGGAACAATTACTTGAGATGAAAACAGGCAACCCCTTCTTTGCTCAATGGACGATTACAAGTGAAAAAGGTTTACAAGCTACATGTATCTGAGGAGCAGAGATGCAGACCTACCGATTGCTAAGGGGATTCTGAATGATGGTTCTGAAACTTCAAACCTGATAGCTTTAATATTTGTAGGAGCATTAAATGACTCAGCATACATATTCTAAGTTAGCGTTTAAGTTAGTTGATTGAAGATATGCAAAAAAAAGTTATAGTTGTGGTGCCACGATCACTTTTTTGTTCATCATGCATGGTGAGTTAATGATTTCGGGGATGGTTTGCACTCATTATTTGTTGGAAAAAACACATAACATTGGTTTGTTGGAAAGTTCCAATACTTGTACGCTCAATGAATTTTTGGGGTTTAGTGTAGGGCTTTACATTGTGAAGTGCTAATGAGTGATTTTCTGCAAGGTCTGTTTGACTCCTAACGCCGTTATCCACATGAGCATAACCAACCAGGAGGAATGAGAGTTAACTGCCAGTTTTCCTTTTCTCGAATAGTCAGGTATCTTTAGGGTTAGGAAATCTGCCAAGTGTGACCCTAGTAATTTTGTGGAACACGCCAATAAGGTTTGAAGTACATTTTTGGAATGAACACAAGCATTTAAAATAAAAACCATTCGAAATCGTTGTATATAAAAGGTACCTTATGATTTTATCCTGAAGCTCTGGTATGACTCTTTACTATTATGCACAAAGATTACACAGCCCTGTTACAACACCAGGGGAAAGTACTGAGGTCCATATTTAATGGAAAATGATGGAGCGCGACGCTGTGCAAAAAGTGGCAGCACTGAGCTCTGTCATTTTCACAATTCTGGGGTGCGCCGTATTTAATAAAATGTGGCACACCCCTGTGTTGTCCCATGCACCGGCACTAAATTTGCAGCCAAGGGCCAACACAGCTACCCTTGCACCATGGTGACACCTTCCTATACAAAACAATCTTAAATGGCGATTTGCCCTTTCTATGTGTGCTGCAGAATGAATGGCTTTTCTTGGCCTTGTAAATATGGCCCTGCAGTGTGCGCCGCCGGACCATCACTAAAAGTGACATTCTGGTAGTGCAGAGGGGCTTGTAAATAAGCCCCTGAATAGAAGCTAAGAGACAAGTTTATGACTTCTGATATAACGCTGTGTTGCGGCAGCATTGCAGCAGAAAGATTTGCTGTATTGCAGTATTTCTTTGCCCCATGGGTACGTCGTATTTATAGGACAGTGCACCATGGCACTAGAAACAAAGCTTCATCAAAAATTCCAATGCATCAATGTCATGGATGGTGAACAGTGCCACAATGCAAGTATAGCTTGCATTGCATTTTGCGGGTTGTGAAGCACCTGTAGGTGCTGCAAATCAATATTGTGTTACGCAGGATTGTTTTCTGCTATGGGGGAGTCTGCAAGAACGACACATTCAACACAGCAAAACTACAATCCTGAGAAGCATGGAAGCAGCCTCTGGGAGCTAGGAGGGAACAATCCCAATACAGGAGAATTCACTTCATCCCAGGGGAAGAGGAACTCAAACTTCAATGAGGAGGGGAACCACATTTTGATAACTGAGGTTAAAAAGAAAGAACATCTTCTTTATGTCACCTCTAAATTGCCATTCGGGAGAAAGGAGGCCTTTTGGCAATCTATAGCGGACAAAATCAACTACGTCGGGCAAAAAAAGAGGATCATTTAGTGCAAGAAGAGGTGGCATGACTTTAAATGCAGGACCAAGGAAAAACTGATGGCAAACCTTAAGGCAGCCAAGAGGACCAGAGAAGGACCTGATGTCCAGGAGGATTTGGAAGGACAGGACAGTGCTGAAGTGGAGAACCAGGAAGAACTACAGAGTGAGTCAAAACTATGCACCATATATTAGCAAACTGTTATGCAGTGTAACGCAGCAACACACTTTGTTGTGCTGTGCGGCGCTATCCTGTTCTGTGTGAAACAGAAAAGGTAGGATGTACCACATGTCAAGTCATTCATCACATAACTGTCCTTTTCTTGGGCAGTAACAATATTCCCTGCCCACCCCATCACTGGCAAGTTTCCCTAGTCCATACATGATGTGTTGATAAAACCAAGGTATTACCTTCTAATAATGGGTCTTGAGGTGCCATGTCACCCTTCACAAAACAAGAGTATATATGGGCAGATTTATGAAAAGTGGTGCTGGACCTAGTGCAGTGCCACTTTTCTTGCGCTCCTTAGCCCCCCCCTAATGCCGCTATGTTAGGGAAGTAGTGTCAGAATTTTCAACGCTAGTTCGGCGTTTTCAGGATTAGCATCAACAATGTTGACGCTAATCCTGCAAAGCCCCCAGAGGCCCATTGAAACCAATGGGAGCCTCCTTTTAACGCCAGCTTTTAGCAGGCGTTAAAAGGGCTGAAAAAAAAGTGACGCAAAGAAATCTCTTAGATTTCATTGCACCCTTTTTTTGGCCCCCGCTAACAGGGGAATGCCCCCTTTGTATGCATTATGCCTGGCGCAGGCATAATGAAGCACAAAGGGCTACAAAGTGGCGCAATGCCTGCATTGCACGACTTTGTTAATTTGGCACTGCAGTTCTGGGCCTGTTGGGCCGTATTAGTGAAAAACAAATGACCCTAATGTGGCACAAGGAGGCATTAAGGGCTCTTAAATCTGCCCCTAAGTTAAAAACTGCTACTGCACCAGCACATCACACATGAACATGGGTACCATGGCAGACAAGCCTGGGCCAATGCAGGCCCTGTTGCCCTTCATGCGTCATTGTGTAGGCATAAGTTTACTATAAGTCAAAAGAGCCACATTTTTCTTTCAAGATGGTCATTGTGTAACCCCAGATGGTCCCTAGGTGCTGATGAAATCCATACACTTCAAGTATTATCACTTCAAGAGGCAGGTTTTCAGCTTCTCGTCACAAAACCATTTTTCACATAACTGACCCTATTTGCTCGGGGAGGTTGCCCCGGGAGTAGGCTGCCATGTATAACAATAGCCTACTTCCAGCCACTTCCATATGTTTATTAGGGGTGTCATGAGGGAGAAATATGAAGAATTCTCACAGCAGGCAAACAAGATGTAGTCATGTGGAGGTGATTGTGACAATTTAAACTGTCAGGGAAGGTACATTTCCAGTATGATGGACAAGTGTTTGTGGGGTTGGGTGGGTTTGTTTTGGGGCCCAATCATGTAGGCAACCAGGGTGAGTACATGTTCCAATAAGCCATGACATATATCTTGTCAGCTTCAGTATGAGCAACTAATCGCACATAAAAGTAGCCATGTTGTTTAATGTCATAGTTTAATTACTGTGGTGGTGTTGGTGTCTCCTGACAGGTGGTTTACCATGTGGGTTTCATTGGTGTAAGAGATGATGCACTGTCTCTGGGTCTAAAAGGTGATTGCAAGAGCAGTCATCTACATGTCCAAGGGAGTAGGGCACATTTGACTGATTTTCTCAACTCAGGAGATGATCTCCTAGAATACTGAGGGAATGAAGTGAGCACAAGCTGCTGCATACTGCCAAATAATGAAAGTGTTTATCCTCTTCAGAGATGCTACTTGGTACTCAGTGTCGTTTTTTTCTAGAGTTCACTGTGTGTGCTTGTAAACTACTACATTGGCCCAAATTAATTAGAAAAAGGTATTTAGAAGCCCTTTCCGGTACATGCAATGCAGCAAGATGGCTTTCTGTGTACTGTGGTGTAGATGTATGTGAAAGGAGAATCATTGTGCCCAGTAATGCAAAATTTACATGCAAGAAAGTTAATCAAGGCATCAAGTTGTGTAGTGAGGTGTGAATGGCAGAGTGCAGGACATTGTAAGGTACATCAATATTTGACATGTCTTTCGCCAGTGGTGGCCTGCAGAGACACGTCTCTAGGACATGCATGCAGCCAAGATACATGTAAAATGAGGCTCTTTCCTGCACCTACTCTTTCAACCAGGGCAGCACGTGGTGATTTGTTGTGTTGTCTGGAAACGACACAAATAGACCCCTAGAGAATACTAGATTTTGTGAATAGTCTGGATGTATTGACATGGTAACACAACATTAGTACTACATGACCATATGCGTTTGTAGAAACATATGTTCAACATATCTCTGTGTACTTGAAAACTAAGAAAAATAATATTTGAATGTGCCAGAAATCACAGACAATGCGCTTCAGGAAGCTTTCCCAAGAGAACCTAGAATCTTTCTGGCCAAAATGCCACTTTGGTGGAGTTTCAGCTAGCCAATAAATGTGGGTAATGGAGCCCGTGGAGCCCCATGCTCTACAAGGCTGCTGTTCTGGACCTGTAATGTCAAGGAGTGTAAAAGTGATGTTGCCTATCTGGTGGACCGCAAAAATCCTAGGAACCCCTTGAGGGTTTGAGAGATCTGAAATTGGCATGATCTTGGTGACTAATGATGGGGTGAAAGAGTAGAGTGAACCTCTCCCTGACCTCCTGTTCTCCAAGGAGCAGGATGGAATAGTGGAGGGTGTCAGTCTGTCCCCTTCACTGCCCCTAGAACAACAGAGAGGTTGCTGCCAGTTGCTGGGGCAATTTTCCTCTTTATTCTCCCTTCATCCACGGCTCACTACATGGTGCAAAAGTGGTATTGGAACTGGGGGCAGTCCACCTGTAAAGAATACAATTTACAAGTTGTCTGACAAGATGAGGGCTAACATTAAGAAGGAGGTCTCCAAAATGTTTGCAATTGGGATTACTGAGCCCTCCAATAGCTCTTGGTCCTGCCCAGTGGTGTTGGTCCTCAAGGCCGCTCGGCCAGGTGTCACACCTGAACATCGGTTCTGTGTGGATTACTGTGGGCTCAGTGCAGTCACCAGGACTGATGCACACCCCATCCCCAGAGCTGGTGAGCTCATAGATCAGCTTAGAGCTGCCAAGTTCTTCAGCATATGTGACCTAAAATCTGGGTACAGGCAGATTGGCTTAACTGATGGGGCTAAAGAGAGTTCTAAATTCTCTACACTAGGAGGGCAATTCCAGTTCCAGGTCATGAATTTCGGGGTGAAGCACTCCCTTGCCACCTTCCAGAGGTTGGTAAATCATGGATTAGGAGCCGTCTTCCCACAGCTAAATGAAGAGGGCCTGGATCAACCCATAGCTTTCATCAGTTGGAGACTACTTCCCAGAAAACAGAGGTGGAGTGCGATTGAAAGGGAAACATTTGTTGTGGTCTGGGCACTGAAGAGGCTAAGACCAAACTTGTTTGGCACCCACTTCCAGGTTCAGACAAACCACAGGCCCCTCCGATGGTTAATAGAGATAAGGGGTGAGAATCCCAAACTGTTGAGGTGGTCCATTTTAATACATGAAATGGACTTTACGCTCGAACACCAACCTGGAACAGACGACACCAATAAAGATAGTCTCTATAGGTGCTTCCACCCTAGAGAAGAGAGCTTCCAAAGGGTTGGTGACTGTAGGAGGCTGGCCTGGCTTGTAGTGGGTTCAGGGGTACTTACACCTTGTGCCAGGTCCAGTTATCCCTTATTAGTGTAGAAGAGGTGTTTCTATCAGCTTAGGCTGATAGAAGGTAGCTATGGCAAAGCAGCTTAGGCTGAACTAGGAGACATGTAAAGCTCCTACTATACCACTTATATCATATGCACAATGTCATAAGAAAACACAATACACAGAGTTACTAAAAATAAAGGTACTTTATTTTTATGACAATATGCCAAAAGTATCTCAGTAAGTACCCTCAGTAAGAGGATAAGTTATATACACAAGTTATATGTACACAAACCAAAATTAGGTAAGTAATAGCAAGAAAAGTAATGCAAACAGTGTAAAATTACAATAGGTTGCAATAGGAGCACATAGGTATAGGGGCAACACAAACCATATACTCCAAAAGTGGAATGCGAACCATGAATGGACCCCAAACCTATGTGAGCTTGTAGAGGGTCGCTGGGACTGTAAGAAAACAGTGAGGGTTAGAAAAATACCCCACCCCAAGACCCTGAAAAGTAGGAGTAAAGTACATCTACTACCCCCAGAGAGCACAGAAGTCGTGATAGGGGGATTCTGCAGGAAGAACAAACAGCAGCAATGCAACAACAATGGATTTCCAGACCTGAGTACCTGTAAGACAAGGGGACTAAATCCAATAGTCGCGACAGTGTCGAGAGTGGGCAGGAGCCCAGGAAATGCCAACTGAAGGTGCAAGGAAGCTGCCACCAGTTGGAAGAAGCTTGGAGTTCTGCAAGAAAGAAGAGAACTAAGGACTTATCATTTGGAAAACGGATGTCCCACATCGCGATGAAGCTTGCAGCGGTGTTCCCACACAGAAAGACCGCAAACAAGCCTTGCTAGCTGCAAGGGTTGCAGTAGAGGTTTTTGGGTGCTGCTGTGTCCCAGGAGGGACCAGGATGTCACCACTTGGAGGAGGAGACAGAGGGGGCACCCAGCAACTCAGAAAGCCCTCACAGAAGCAGGCAGCACCCGCAGAAGTACCCTAATAGGCACTTAGAAGAAAAGTGAACCGGAGTCCTTGCAAAGTCAGAAAAGGGGGTCCCACGATGCCGGAGGACAACTCAGAAGGTTGTGCACTGCAGAATGAAGTGCCAGGGACCCTGGCTTGGCTGTGCATGAAGGAAATCCAGGAAGAGTGCACAGGAGCCGGAGCAGCTGCAAATCATGCGGTACACAGCTTTGCAGTCTAGCTTGGGGAGGCAAGGACTTACCTCCACCAAACTTGGACTGAAGAGTCACTGGACTATGGGAGTCACTTGGACAGTGTTGCTGTGTTCCAGGGACCACGCTCCTCAGGATGAGAGGGGACCCAGAGGACCAGTGTTGCAGTCTTTTGGTGCCTGCGTTAGCAGGAGGAAGATTCCGTTGACCCACAGGAGATTTATTCAGAGCTTCTGGTGCAGGGTGAAGGCAGGCTACCCCCAGAGCATGCACCACCAGGAAACAGTCGAGAAAGCCGGCAGGATTAGGCGCTACAATGTTGCTGGTAGTTGTCTTGCTACTTTGTTGCAGTTTTGCAGGCGTCCTGGAGCAGTCAGCGGTCGATCCTTGGTAGAAGGTGAAGAGGGAGATGGAGAGGAACTCTGGTGAGCTCTTGCATTCGTTATCTAAAGAATTCCTCAAAGCAGAGACCATAAATAGCCAGAAAAGAAGGTTTGGCTACCAGGTTAGGAGGATTGGCTACCAAGAGAGGTAAGAGCCTATCAGAAGGAGCCGCTGACATCACCTGCTGGCACTGGCCACTTAGAGCAGTCCAGTGTGCCCCCAACACCTCTGTTTCCAAGATGGCAGAGGTCTGGGACACACTGGAGGAGCTCTGGGCACCTCCTGTGGGAGGTGCAGGTCAGGGGAGTGGTCACTCCCCTTTCCTTTGTCCAGTTTCATGCCAGAGCAGGGCTGGGGGATCCCTGAACCAGTGTAGACTGGCTTATGCAGAGATGGTCACCATCTGTGCCCATCAAAGCATTTCCAGAGGCTGGGGGAGGCTACTCCTCCCCAGCCCTTCACACCTATTTCCAAAGGGAGGGGGTGTAACACCCTCTCTCAGAGGAAATCCTTTGTTCTGCCTTCCTGGGCCAGGGCTGCCTGGACCCCAGGAGGGCAGTAACCTGTCTGAGGGGTTGGCAGCAGCAGCAGCTGCAGTGGAGACCCCGGAAAGGCAGTTTGGCAGTACCCGGGTTCTGTGCTAGAGACACGGGGGATCATGGAATTGTCCCCCCAATACCAGAATGGTGTTGGGGTGACAATTTCATGATCTCAGACATGTTACATGGCCATGTTCGGAGTTACCATTGTGACGCTATACATAGGTAGTGACCTATGTATAGTGCACGCGTGTAATGGTGTCCCCGCACTCACAAAGTCGGATTTTGCCCTGAACGATGTGGGGGCACCTTGGCTAGTGCCAGGGTGCCCACACACTAAGTAACTTGGCACCCAACCTTCACTAAGTGAAGGTTAGACATGTGGGGGACTCATAAGTTACTTATGTGCAGTGAAAAATGGCTGTGAAATAATGTGGGCATTATTTCACTCAGGCTGCAGTGGCAGGCCTGTGTAAGGATTGTCAGAGCTCCCTATGGGTGGCAAAAGAAATGCTGCAGCCCATAGGGATCTCCTGGAACCCCAATACCCTGGGTACCTCAGTTCCATATACAAGGGAATTATATGGGTGTACCAGTATGCCAATGTGAATTGGTAAATTTAGTCACTAGCCTGTTAGTGACAAATTTGGAAAGCAGAGAGAGCATAACCACTGAGGTTCTGGTTAGCAGAGCCTCAGTGAGACAGTTAGGCATCACACAGGGAACACATACAGGGCACATACTTATGAGTACTGGGGCCCTACCTGGCAGGGTCCCAGTGACACATAGACTAAAACAACATATATACAGTGAAATATCGGGGTAACATGCCAGGCAAGATATTACTTTCCTACAGTGACTTCTCCCCACTTTCAGCTGGGGGGACACCTGTTAGACCTGGCATCCTTGATGTGGTTTCCCCTACCTTTTTGCATCTGACCTCCTTATTTTCTGACTCAATATTGCTGGCTTTCTAGGTTTCTGTGCACTTTACCACTGCTGATCAATGCTAAAGCCAGGTGCCCTGTGCTCTAAAACTTGGTAACATTGTCTTATCCACAATTAGTCTACTTAATTTACTTGTAAGTCCCTAGTAAAATGCACTATATGCACCCATGGCCTGCAGATTAAATGCTACTAGTGGGCCTGCAGCACAGATTATGCCACCCAGTAAAATATCCTTCAAACAGGTCTCTGGCCTGCCACTGCGGAGCCTTTGTCATGTAGATTTAAACTGCCATTTCAACCAGTCAAGTTTACATTCTTGCCAGACCCAAATCTTCCTTTTTATGACATATAAGCCACCCCTAAGGTAGGCCTTGATTAGCCCAAGAGCACGGTGTAGCGCATTCAAAACGTTGGACATGAACTTTTTATTTTAACATGTCCAGGTAGTAGAAAACTCTTAAATTCATTTTCACTGCTACAAGGCCTATCTCTCCAATAGGTTAACATTGAGATTGCCTTTAACATCTTTTAAATGTAATTTCCAATTGGAAAGAGAGAACTATGGAGTTTGGTGTCTCTGGACTCACTATTTAAAATCACAACTCATGGTGAAGATGGATTTAGAATTGTAAGTCTGAAAATTACACTTTTTGAAAGTTGGCTTTTTCTTACCTTAAACATTCTGTGCCACTGCCTGGCTCTGAATACATGCCTGCAGTAGATTACAGCTGGGCTTTGTGCATTGCCTCTAGAACGTCACACATAAAGAGAGCTTGAGCGTGATGTTTGCATCCTGATGCCCATCACCTGACTAATGGGTCTTCCTGGGCTAGATAGGAGGAAGGAGCCGACACCTACACCTGAATAGGGGTATGCCTCTCTTGACACAAACGGCTGCATACCCCTCCTGTAGAGTGTCTGGAGGCAGGGATGGAAGGAAAGGGAACTTGTGATCTTCAAAGGCCTCAACCCCTAACAAATCAGTTCACTTTTGGGTCCTGAGGAGACTCTGCCAAGAAGAGGACCTGTGCTGCCAGGATGGACTGCCACTTTGCTAACTGCTCAGTTGTGGTGGCCTGCTGCCTGCTGAATGCTGTGCTGCTAGGAAGGACTGCCACTTTTAACTTGTTCTACTGTGTTTACCTGCTGATTTTTGCAGTTAGAAGGACTACTCCTACCCTACAACCTCAAAGGACATTTCAAGTGACTCCAAAGGCTTTTTGACTAGCCCCCTATTGAAAATCTCAGGGCCATCAAAGATTTCAACGGCGCACCACTGCGGTGGGTCTCTGCCTGTTGTGAGTCTGGCAGCAGTGTGTTTCAACCAGGAGGTGTGTGTCTGAGTACTTCGTGTGTGACACGTTACACCCTCTCAATGCGTGTCAAGTGCTTTTTAGGTCTTTTCAAGTCAGCTCAGGGGAACCCATCGTCATTGTTTGCCAGAGGCGTGCTGAGTGCTTTCTGGCATTTCAAAAGCCAGAGCGGGTGAGTGCTTCTTCGGTTACCCGCTCAGTGCTTTGCCCGTCCAGCTGCCAAAACTGAGAGCAACTTCCTGCTGCCGTCAAGACACCGACAGCATACTGTGTGTGGAGGAGCAGTGCAAAACGTTTAGTCTCCGTGTATGCATCTAACCCGCGAGGCCACTCACTGCCGTTCTGGGCTGCCCTTTGTCTGCTCCGGCCTCACATCAACTTCCCAATACCGGGGGGCCATAACCCAGTTTTGAGTCTGGGAAGCCAAGGTTCCCTGTACATCATTTCGGTTGGGAGACCACATCAGAACTAAAACAATGGGTACATTTCCTGCACCCCACTGAATGGATATTATTGTAACTCCTGTAAAGGGAGCACCTGCATCTTTTAGAGCATTGTGATTTTCAATACTAAGATTGAAACGTGATAACTTCTGCTAATGAAATCGGATTTTGGTCATTTTTTTCTTCAGGTAAGTAATCTCTATTTTTCTACACTGGTGTGGCGTAGTTTTTGTGTGTTTTGCTGTACTTTAAGTGTTGTACAATAACTTTACACATTTCCTCTTAAGTTAAACATGACTGCTCTGTTCCAAACTACCAGAGGGTGAGTACAGGTTAACTTGGGGTGTGTATCTGACCTACCCTGATTAGGATTGTGGTTCCTGCTTGGACAGGGTGCAGACCTCTGCCAACTGGAGACGCAGTTTCTAACAGAGAGGAACAGTCACCCCCGAGGCATGTTAAGATGTCATCCGTACACTTTCATAGGTGTACTTCACAATTGAGAAAAAGCTTTAGCTATGATGGGCACATTCCCATCATCTATCAGTAGTCCAATGATTGAAATGTGATGGCTAACCTGCTCACACTGTCCTCCTTATTTTCACTAAATCCCATTAGAAAATACTCACAGGAACAGGCATGAGTCCCCGACATTTTAAATGTCTCTCTCTATGATTATTCAGCCAGGCACATGGGGAGAAAGGCACATGTCCACCTACAAGATAATTTTTTAGACAATTCATTGTAAATAGTGCAACCACACACAGTTCAAATTCTAAAATGCCATTGTATTCCCACATGTCATAAGCCCAAACACACATATGTATACTTTGTAGGAACATGGAATGCAGCTAGTCACCTTGCATGGTTGACCTGGCTGGAGGCAAAAGGCCAGCGTCACATCACATGTGATGTTCTAAGTACTGGTAGCCAGCTTCATCTCATGCCTCCTTACACCATGATGTAAGGGTCTAACCACTGGCATTAGCCAGTCAACATTTTGTTCAAATGTTAAAGGACAGGTCTGCACCATACATTTTAAAGACAAAGCATTACTTCCCTTTCACTTTGGGTCAGCACAGCAGGGATATTTGCTGTGTTGTGCATACTGATGACAAATGTGTCTTTGGTACATACTAGCCTTGGCACCCCAAAACAATTCTTACTATGTGCAGTACGGATGTTGATATGTCATGTGAATTTAGCCATAGGAGCAGTTTGACTGACATAGTGTGCCATGTCATTGTCAACTGACTGGTCAAAAACTGTAATACATCCTGTATCCCATTACATTGACATGCAAATACATTCATCCTGGCGGGTTCTTGTTAAGTAGTGTACATAATTTGGATAAAGGCATGCTTGCCATTACTTGGTTATATGAGTACTAGCTCCATATGACACAAGATCGATTGTATGGCAGGTGTGGGATGCTTAGTGGGATCCTTTGATACTTCTGCCACTTGCATTGACTTGTGTGTAACAAGGCATACACACATCGCAGCTACATTTTGGGGCACATTTAACAAGAAGGGTATGTCTTTGTGTGGCCAACATGGTGAAATCAGGCTGCAATCCATGACATAGGCCTCTGTCAACATACTCATGCATATTCCATGTTATTATGGGTATATATCAGCATTAGTGATCCAGGCAACAATACAGTTGAGTACTCTAGCCAGGGGTACACAATTCTTACCATGCAGGTAACATTTCCCAACCAACACCTCCCTTGCACCATATTTTTTGTAATTGTTAATGTCCACAAACAATTTTGTTTTGTTTTTAACAAGCATGCTTCACACATTTATCATCTCTGTCTTCCTAAAGTGATGTGATGGTTGGCAAACATCTCCCTTGTCATACTTTGCAGACAAATACTACACATTGCTACTTCAGCAGGTTATTATGTTTTATTACATGCCTATGACCCCCCCTTTCTTGGTAAATGTGTATTGTTTTAAATGTGGGCAAATGGAGTCTTAACATCAATCAGCCCTGGAAACGTGTTACATGTGTGCTGTTTAATGGTTCCCCATGCATGCATAAATGCATGCTTTACAAATGACATGTTGACATATACACCTGAGACTAGGCCTTTGGCCATGACAGCTGTCTCCCATAATCTGTGATGGTGTCTGCTGCAATATTTGCTCCAGCAAAGTACTGCCATTCTGCATGCTAGTCCAAATGTGAAACACACTTCAAATAGGAGATTGCCTCAGGGACTGGCTTTTTGGCACATTTGTGATCCATCATACACTGAGGGCCTCATTATGAGCTTGGCGGTCTGACCTTCAGACTGCCGATGTGACGGCCGCCAAAAGACTGCCATATTGGCAGTCATACAGATGGCCATATTACGAGTTAATCAGTCAGGCCCGCCAAAATCTCGACACTGCCAGGGCTCTGGAAGGCGGAGAAGAGGCCGTCCGACCACCTGCATCGCCAGCCTGAAACCAACCACCAAACCTATTACAAGTTGAAAATCGCCATGGTGATCTTCCAATGGCGGTGCGAACTACGGCGGTCGCCACTCTCCACAGTAATACACAACACCAGTCTGGAAAGATTTGACAACAACACAGCTGACACCCTTCTACACACCACAGTCCTTTGCATCTACCACGCCAAACACGGAAGCATGAGTAAGTACAGAGCAGAACAAGCCATTAGTTAGGCACCCCACCATCTCACATAAAACACAAATCACACATCCTCACAACACCCCTAACACACATAATTGCACCCCATCACACTATTTACCCCGTCATTTCCTCATCACACAGCACCTACAAATTATTCTCCTCATCACTTCTTAACTACCACCATGTCACCAGAAAAACATCCATGTTTCACAGATGACGAGCTAAGAGTCATGGTGGATGAAATCATTATAGTAGAACCACATATCTTTGGAGCCCAAGTCCAGCGGATCACTATCGCTAGGAAAATGGAAATGTGGAAAAGGATAGGCAACAGAGTGAACTCTGTAGGCAGCTACTTTTGCACAATGGGTGACATCAGGAAGAGGCGGAACAACCTCAGGAGGAAGATATGTTCCATGTCCACCAGGCACCCGCTGGCAGTCCACAAGAGTGGCAGTGGTCCCCACCTCCTTCCCCCATAGTTCACATCATGGGAGGAGAAAGTCTTGGCCATCCATTATCCTGAGGGCTTGATAGGAATACCTGGGGAAGTCGCGTTGGGTAAGTCATATCAACGAGCTTTGCCAACCAAAATGGATTGGCATGCATGTTCACTGATCACCTTTCCCCTCCTACAATGTTACACCACACAACAGTTCAGTGTCCACCCATCCATAAACCCATTCTGGCCTCCTACATTCCAATCACACCCACCTGGGGGAACAACATTTCTCTATAGTGGGTGAAGTACAGGGGTTGACAGCGCTGCAACTCCCAGCAGGCACTGTCCACTATGGCCACAACAGTCTAGCCCGATCCACATCACTGATGGAATGTACCCACCTGAGAAGATTCAAACTGTACAGTGTGTGGCTAGGACAGGCCAAAACAGCAATGCAAAGGCCAGCAGGCACTGGTAATGTCAATCCACTCAGCCAATACTGTGCACACTGCTACTAGGACATCCCCCCTCTACTCAGCCTTTGCCATGTACTCACCCATGGGTATATTAACTGGATAGAGTGTGGCTAGGACAGGCCAAGACAGCAATGCAAGGTCAGCAGGCACCGTCTACTCAATTCAAAAAGACATGCTCGCTGTACATCTGTCCTAACATCAATTTACATCAACTCGCTAAGAAAATCTAGTCACCTGAGAGGAAGACTTATGTATGCTGTGTATTAGAACTTGGTGTAACATGGCTGTGAATCCTTGGCGGAACAGTACTTCTATCTCCACTATCCAGCACACTTTACTTAATGAATTAGTGCTGCTGTCTGTTAAATCACAAATGCATGTTACCTACCTGGATGCCTGGATGGAACCAACATACAGATCATGGTATACTCTGTGATCAGCCAACTCAACTAGATACATCTTGAGCAGATGCCAAGATGTAAATAATGTGGACAGGAATAACAACCCAACCTATGTGCCCAATGAATGTAGGACAACTTAAATGTACCAAGATGCCTCATCTAAATGTTTGTGGCAGGACACATATTCACAGTGCACTGACCACATGATAACAACTAAGGTATACAACAACAAGGATCCAGGTCTGCCCACATAATAGTCCACTAGGTCTTGGGATGAGCTAAGCCACATCATGCACATCCACTGTTTTGACTGCACTGCTGAAAAGGTAGGTGTCCATGAACAGACATCCAAGTGGCAAGATACTTAGACCTCCTGTAGCAAGTTGACTTGAAACGGAATTGGAATGTTCCCCAAATGTCAGGTCTATGCAGCTGATAGCAGGTGTGCCTCTCACATAAGGGAAAAATGCAAAGCCAATATGTACATGGCCTTAGTCAAATGCCACTGTAAACTGTTGGTGGTACATGTCACAGATCTACCTGCCACTGGGTACACAGACACCTATCAAGACACTGCTGCCCCCCATGGATCAAGCCGTCAGTGAGAATGCCAATCCTGGATGTGTGAACGATGAGGACGGCACTTGCCTATCTGGGGAACCAGATCAGATAACACCCATCAGCCTCACCTTTACCACATTGACTCCTCCCAGCCCTGTTGCATCAACATCTCAGGCAACTAGTTACCTCCGAACCTGGGTCCTGAGGACTAATTCAACAACCTTGTGCCCCCAAGTCCAGGTACCTGTATTACAATTACTCAGCTTAGACAATGATAGACCTGCACCTAGTTGTGTCGGCCAAACTGTGCCACGGTGGCAGGCAGATAGTGGGTGGGAGGGATGGTGTGGGCTAGTGCAATGAGGCTGCTGGGGATGGGTCTAGGCAGGGCACCATTACCCAAGTTTAGGGAGCCTAAAAAACACTTCCAAGGCGTGATGGGCCAGGTAATCACTGAACTCAGGGTGATCAAGCAGCTGCTAAGGGATTACCACCTTGAAATATTGCAACAGTGGGAGGCCCACAATGCCATCTTGGCATCCCTAACAGGGGTGCTGAGGGACATGAACACCACAATGAGCAGGGATCAAGGACAACACCATACCTCTCACATGGGCCTAGTAACATCTGCCCTTCGACCTCTGTGGCAGCCGGTGTAAGGGAGGCCCTGCCAGTGGAAGGACCTGCCTCAGACACCCCTGCCTCTGTAGCTGAAGAACCCCCTCCCCGCAAGCAGGGATGCCCACCCAAACAACCAGGAGATGCAGATGCCAAGACCTCAACCACTGCCAGGAAGTGACCCCCTACTGATGGAGCCCCTTTGTGTGCCATAGAATAACTCTGTTGACTATTGTTCATACACTATCCATTTTCCAGCAGAGCAGGACACTGGACTTTGGACTTCAAATATTGTGGTAGCTACTCCAATGATTACAACCACTATGACTGATTCATTCACTGTTTGCCTTTTTGGTTTAATCAAAATCCACCTTTCAGAGCACATGTGAATAAACTCAACTATCACACAATCAATGCCTTAATGATGATTTGTCATCATTTTGGGATGTACAATGTGAAGTACATGTAATGCACATGAGGGGCTCTCAAGAAGGTAATGTAAGGAGGGATATGGCACAGGTAGTGTCAGGCTAAGGATTACTAGCAACACAGCAACACAAGTGGTCACTCAAACCATTTTTTTTATTTACAATGTATAGCCCATAGTCTGCTAATGTGTCTGGACTGTCATTGGATTAAACTTCCCTCTGGCTACGTATCTCAAAGTACCATACCTCTGTCCACAGAAGAGAGGGCTATGTCAGAACCTGTTCCCTGGTATAGGAAAGCATATTGGTGGATGTTGTCACCAGCTTGACCCCTATCACATACCAAAACCACGTCTACCCAAATTAATATGACACAAAAAGAGGACTGTACAACAGTCCCTAGTCAGAGGCTCATTCCATGACAATGGTTTGGTTACTAGTGGCATGTTACACACCTATGTCAGTATTGTGGCACAGGCACTATGGCCTGCAATAAGGAAACACATTGACATCTACATACAGGGCATACAGGATCCTTATCAACACAATGTGGAAGGAAAATGGATGGATTACACATGATGACACTTTACAAGGCCACATGATAAGACACATAAAACCAATGGACCAACATACCAGGGCAACCAGGTCTATTCTGCAGCTCAGATAATTGCCCTCCCACTATCCAGGCAGTCTGGGGATGGAACTGTAGTGTGGTTAGTTTTACGTATTCATTGCGCTTTAGCTTCAGGCTTTAGGCCTTTGTGCACTTTGCCCTGAATATATTTTATTCATTTGCTGACAGCTTAGAGCACTTTGCTCTATATGCTTTTTATTAGGCTTCGTACTGTTATTTTTCAAATAGCCAGTTCTACGGTGTTGTTTTTTATTCATATCACACTGTTTTGCCTACTTCAGCACTGGAGTTCTCCATAACATACTTACTCTGTGCTTCAGTCAAGGATACAGTCTGGTATATTGCCGATAGACGTGGTAGGAGTTTAGACTTGGCATTCCTGCGTAGGGACATTTTGTGATCACGATGACATGTTAGTTATAAAATCACTTCCTTGTCCCAATACACGCAAGAGGGAGATTCCGACCAGGGAACCACAACTAGACGCTGACTGCCTCGTTGCAGATGCTGAACCAAGATCACAGGTCTTTGCTCAGGTATGAGGGCTGATGTCTCCACAGTGATTCTAATAGGCAAGCTAGAAGCTTAACATGCTGTGCTCTAAATAGAACAAGCAGAGGGAGAGTAGAAACTGTTAGACAATATGATAGATTTGTTCTTATGTTTTACTCTCCTGGTGACTATTTCAATCCTACTGTGTTGTATCGTTCTGGTTATTGCGGCTCACGCCTTAATATCTAAAATACAGTCGTTTTATTAAAACATTATATAAAACTTATACTGTCTTTGTCATTTGTATATGAGATCATATTGGAAATAAGAGAGTTGGTTTGGATCTGAGTAACCACGACTTCCCTGAGAAGTTCCAAAGATGTCATGCGCTCGGCTGCCAAATCATTCCTTCCACATGGGAGAAATGAGGCACTGCTAGTTAGCCGGAGCAAAAAACGGATTTAGGGTGACAGAGTTCTTTATACGTGGGTCAGACTCAGTCCCCCACACCGTTATAGATCCTGCTACCTAGAAATCCAGTAGTCTCATTTAGAATAATGAGAGCCCACGCGACATGGCGCCGCCAACGTTTGGTCTGGCTCTAATGATTAGGTACGACTGACTCTCTTGGTCTCATATATATTTTGACTCCTCGGTTCCGTATACGGAGACGTCCGTGGGGCTGAGGGTTTCCGCCGCCACGGCATAGGTGCTTCCTGTTGCTTAGTGGTTGGTTGTTCAAGCTTGAACTTTGAAAGGAAAAACCCCGATATTGGTGTGCCTTCTCTGACCTGAAGCTATTTTTTATAAAATGGCGAATCCTAATGTAGTGAATATAGCAATTAATATGTGTCATCCGCTCACGGGACCTCTGTTGACACATGGACTGACAGTCCAGGGGGGTCCAGTCACTTTTGTGGTGGACGCCCATGCAGCCTATAGAACTGAACTTTTTCATTCTTGGGTCGTATTTCCAGCAGTGGATGAGGGAACAAATACTTTTCACGAATACACTGTTGCGAATGTCCCTGGACAATACAGGGCTTACGCTTACTTAGAAATACCTCTATCTTATCAAGAACACCATAATTGGCTTGATGGCGCCCTCCCACACACAGTAGCACAAGTTAGGTTAGGTCCACTGAGTAATGATAGTCCTACCTGGCCTTTATTGGCTACATATACACCTCATCCTGCGGTTGCTCAATTGGCAGTGGTTGAAGTTTGTCGTTTATATACGGAATTAACGGCTACATATAGACGATTAGTTCAGTTTGTCATGCAGACACTAAATACAAATGCAGAGCGTGCTGCTCCAGCGCACCCACAGGCTATGGTTCCGGGTATTAATCCGGCCACTGTTCACTCAGTTATGGGTAAAGTACCGGCTAAACGAGAGGAGACTCCATTTTGGCTGGCGCAAAAAATTAATACGCTGGAAGCAGTATTTCCCCATACGGGACCTCAGGATAAACATAGAATTTTGACGATGTGTTTGCCGTACGGGATGGTTCCTCCGGTGGACCTTTGTAATACCTGGGGCACGGTGTTTGCCGCGCTCTACACTACGGCACACGGTACACCGACATTAGCTAATTTACCGGACGTGCTTAAACAGATTCAGGATGAATATGGGGCTGCCCCTGCCTTAGATCTGGGCATGCAGTTGCTGGGCAATTTTGCCACAGTTTCTTCTATTATTTTGAGTAATCTCAAAGGAGAGGCAGTAGCACTAGCAGTACGAATGCGTCTTCGGGATGTTCCGCTGCTTAATCAGGAGCGGGAGCTTCCGAGAATAATAGCGGAAACATATTCTAGTATTGGTCATGATAGCCTAGGGGCTAGACCACAAAAACCCCAGTTACAGGGTAAAAATAATAAAGATAATGCTAAACAGCAACAACCTGAAGGTTCGAAAAAGCGCTGGGAAAAGAAACAGCACACACCTAAGAAAGATGGTGGACAGTCTCCGCAACCGGAGACACCACAGAATAAGTATAATCTCAGGAATAGGGATACTTTGAAGACGCCTGATAGATATCAATATACTGATACACGCCAATCTCGTTCCTTTCAGGACTCCTCAGAAAAGAGAAGTGAGAGAGGTGGGCGGTCAGAGCGGAGGACGGAGTACGTGAAACCGAGACAGGATTCACAACGCTCAGCGGAGGTTTCTATTAAACAGGAAGAGAAACCGCTGCAAAAAACAGCAATTTAAAAAGAAGAAAGTGGCAGCAGTCTCAGTCAGACATGCCGCTCAAGAAGAGAGTTCTCTTGACGAACAAGACATGGGCGTTAGCACTGTTAGACAGCGCGGCAGAGGTCACAATAGTTCGCCGGAGTCTTCTAGAGCATCTGGAGGTGAAAGCAACTGATGACTTCATACAAGTCGAGACGGCGTATATGCGAGTCCCTGATCCTGATAGAGTATATGAAGTGACTCTGCGATTGGAAGGGGACATTGACCGTATTATAAACGCCATTTTTTGGGACCACGTGGTAAAATCATATGATTTTCTGCTGGCCGAACAAGATTGGCCACCTGACTTTGTTCGCGACTGTCCGGTTGGGGAGGTGGTTATTACACCTTCCTTCTCACCACTTGTTCCGAGAGAACTAGCGGAGTCCTATAGTAAATCATGGGCTCTAGCACAGGCTCCCGCCTTGTATAGAAATAATGTGGGGTGGGACAGACAATCACCTTATCATGTAATTCCGATAAAGGGCGAACCTCAGCCACAACCGCAGAATCCTATCAAATTTGAAGCAAGGGCATCGGTTAGGAAAATTCTTACACAATTGGATTACCAGGGTGTAATTGAGCCCTGTGTCTCGCAGATGAATAATCCCTTGTTTCCGGTTGCTAAACCGGACCATTCCTATAGGATAGTGGTGGATTACCGACATTTGAATAGTCATACACGCACATATGCAATACAGAATTCACACAGCGCAGCGCTTATGAATAATATAGTGCGTAAAAAATACAAGACAACATTAGATATCTCTAATGGATTTTTCTGCCAGAATATAGCGCCCGAGAGTCGGGACTATACCTGTTTCAGTGCGTTTGGCTCTCAGAAAAAGTTTTGTCGTTTGCCTCAGGGGTATAAGAATAGCCCAGGACTGTTTTCGGCTCGTGTAACTGAAATGCTGCATGAGTTCGACCCTGAAGCATTATCATATGTTGATGACATATATCTGACAGATGATGAGATTCTGCAACATCTGAGGCGTGTATCACGCATTGTTGTGGGGTTTGCTGATATTGGCTATAAGTTTAATTTTAAGAAATCAAAGATTGCCTTCCTCAGCGTCATTTTCCTGGGATATGAGTTGTCGAGTGAGGGCAAGAGCCTAGCGCCACATTTTTGGGAGAAATGTGCTTTATTGCAGCCTCCTAATATGGTTCGGAAGCTCCAGTCATTGCTGGGGTTTCTGAATTTTGGCAGAACTTACATTCCTGAATATGCGACGCGTATAAAACCCTTATACGAGTTGATTCGCCCGAATTTTTCGAGTAGATTTTAGATGATTGAACATACACACATACTGCGAGAGTTACAGAGTTATCTCTTAGCGGTTAAACACTTACACACACGGGACAATAAGACACATTTAGTCATCAGGGTGATACCTGGGGCTGTTGGGTTTACTTATGTCACCTTTAATGAAGGGGAGACAGTCCCGATTGCATACAAGTCTCACTTGTATTCTGCTGCAGAGCAACGTTTTGCACAAACTGAGGAAATTCTCACTGCAGTACAGATGGCTGTTATTAAAGAAAGACCGCATTGTTGTGGTTTCCCCAGTTCCAGCTTTAGAGGCCGTTACAAAAGCGAGTGTTCCTAATTCGAAAGCTTTACACCCGCGATGGATACAATGGGCTACGTCTTTGACAGCCACTGATGTAGATTATGTATTTGACCCTAAACTGCAGACTCAAGAATTTCTTCAATATGAGATGGAATACCCTGTTCCTGCTGGTACGTTGCCTATTGACCAATATCAAGTGGTCATGTATACCGATGGCTCTGCGCAACCAGCGGTTGGGACTAAATAACAGTATTCTGCTGCATGTGCGGTGGTGAGCGGCACTATGGAGGGGGAAATGTTCTGCCCCGACATACTTATACTAAAACCTTGGGAGATTGCACGGCACAGCTGGCTGAGCTCAAAGCTCTATTGTTAGCTTTAGAGCACGCGGATCCAGCACTTTTCACCTTGCTGGTCTGTGACTCCTACTACTGTGTACAGTCTTTCAATGAATATTTACACTATTGGAAGATGAATGGGTTCAGAGATTCTAAAGGCAACACCATTAAACATAAAATGTTGTGGGGTAAGGTTGCGGATCTGAAGGAAACGCTTCCTAACGTCCATGTTGTGCATACACTTGGACACCAGCGCGTTGGAATACACGTTGCTGGGAATACTTTGGCTGATGAAGCCGCGAAATCGGCAGTGGCTGTCGCCACTGTGGCCGCAGTGACTCATTCGAGTTCCAAACCAGACACAGAAATTTCGGCTGCCATAAAGGCTACGGCTGCTGGCACGCCCTTTCCTAAAGGATTTCCTTCAAAATATAGTTACTGCTTGAATGGTGCGCTGAATGCTACTGTTACAATTCCAGGCATTGGTGTACGTGAAATTCCCAATAAAATTAAGAGACCTCGATTGATTTCTGCAGCACATGAGGGGGTGGCTTCTGCACATGCTGGGGTGGCTGCCACAATTTCACTTTTACAGGCTCGTTACTGGTGGCCTGGTCTCTATAAAGAGACGAAGCAATGTGTCCTTTGTTGTGACGTTTGTCAACAAATTAAAGCATCGTCGGCTAGACGCCCGCAGCAGACGCCCCTTCTGATTTCAAATAAACCATTACAGGTCCGCTGACACCAGATAGTGCATACAAATATATTTTGGTTGCTGTAGATTCGTGCTCCAGATTTGTATGGGTATGGCCACAACGCTCGGCTGACGCTCGAACTGTTATTAAAGATTTGCGCATTTTTGTCGATATATTTGCACTTGCAGCTTTTCATTCGGACCAGGGCCCTGCTTTTGCCTCTAAGGCATTCAGGGACACCATGGCTTCGTTGGGGGTCCAACTCCAATTCTCGTCTCCATTTCATCCCGAGGGAAATTCTGTCGTGGAGCATTTAAATCGTGATTTAAAGCAGTCCTTAACGGCCAGAGTTATAGGTACGGGTCGTGGTTGGCTAGCCCACCTATATGGAGTACAGAGAGCACTTAATAACTTGCCTAGAAGGTCACTGGGGGGTCGTACTTCATATGAGTGCCTGTTTGGAACACAAATGTATGTTCCTGATCTAGATGGTCCTGGTGTGGAGGCGGCAGATACGCCCTTTGACATAAATGATCGTGTCACTGTTTTGCAGGATTTACAACAATTCCGTGAAGATAACTCTTCTGCCAGTGCTGCCTCCTCAGGAATTAAGGATGAGCCAGTAACACCTACTGGTTGGATACCCAGGATTGGGGATCTAGTGCGTGAAAAGGTCGCAGTTAAAAAAGAATTTGGTCCTTCTTATCGAGAACCTGTCCCTGTGTTGGGGGTGAGCGGCACGAGAACTGTGATTTTACCGCCGCTGCGAGGGGCCAAAGGAAATCGCTTTGTTTCCATTGATAATGTCAAGTTACAACATGTGGCCGATTCTGCACAGCAGACCAAGAGGGACACCCAGTAGTTCCGGAATCCCTCTCACTACTGGGGAAGAAGTCCCGCTGCAGGTGATTTTCATCGACAATGTTTCCTCTCCGAGCTTGGGGAGGGTGGATGATGATCTTGCGATTGTTCCACCGACGACGATTAATATGGAATCTTGTGATCAAATTGCTGTACGTTCTACTGACGTTTCTGAACATGTGGTTTATAGCGTGCCACGGCGGGAGCCTCCATCTGCTTCTTCGTTCACAGTTGCACCTTTTGCTAGAACTGCTTCTGGCTGCTTCAACGACGCTGATAATGATGGGTCCGGCTCCTCGTCCTCGATGTCTTCTGTCCACGGTCCACGACGGCTGCTGGGATGGCTTAAACGAACATATTTTGTTTTTCCTTGGAACTATTTTTGGCTGTTTTTGGCCATGATGACTATTTTATTATGGTTGGGATTTGTGGTTACTTTTTTTCTGATAATACATGGTCATTTTCTTCCTGATCGATCTGACATTGAGCACGTAGAGACAGTGTTAAAACCGCATTTTTCGTCTCATATGGTTCAAAGAGACTTGTCCACAGTGAACATTTCTGCTATACCAGTTCCGGATGGAATTGTGTGGGATAAAGTAATGTTTGATATATATGGTCCCACTGAATTGATTCAAATACCGTATGTCCTCAAATTATCAATGAATGATATTGTTATACCTGGCATTGTTTCTGATGATTGGGATGTGAAGACAGTAGATTCTATGCTTACGGAATTGCAATACTATACTGTCTATGACGATGAAGATGCTTACCAGTTTAGAGATAATCATGGTGACATGTTTTGTTATAACTATTATGGACACCACTTTATTCATAAAGCTAGTAGCCCTAAGCCCATGTTTAATTATGTGCAATGGGAACATTGCTCGACTCCTCCACAAGGTGGTTCGAAAACGTATTATGATAAATTTGCATATTTTTCTGGGCATGATCAACGTAATGCTAAGTCCTACTCAAATGTTATTGACCGATACTAAATTACTGTATTCCAATTTGTTTGTATCTAAACTTTCGGTCGAGGGATATGAATACTGTTGACTTAAAAAGTGTTTGGAGTTCGAAAAATTGGCATATGCGGGGCAGGGACACGTTATTTAGAGCATGTATTATCCCGGTCCAAATGATTTTCCTCAATGACACAGTACAACAGACTAGCTGTTTGGGTTTAGCGACAATTAAGGAGTTGACTTTGCCTAGTATACCTGTCCCTTTTAAATTAACAAATTGGCAGCACTATGTAAATGCTACTTTTAGTGACTTTACACATTGGGTCCAAAATGGTACGCTTAACACTTCATCGTTACAACCAGGCGGGTGGTTATTATGGCCTGTAGACACTAATGTGTGTCATCAACGTTTTGTCACCTCTTCAGGGGGGTTCAGGACTAGTAGGGCAGACCCTCGTTATGTATCACCAGAACATGTTGATATTATAACTACATACAGTGTGGGGAAGCTTTGTCAGCAATGGTTGAAGTCATCCACGCTGGATGCAGTTAAGTCACATCTCACGTTACTGTCCAATGATACTGACTTACAAGATTTTTTGTCAGGTCCCAAAGTACCACGGAAGAAAAGGTTCTTATACGAGGTTTATAATGAGATTTGGAAGCTTTCACAACAAGAGGCTGCAGCCCGGTTGAGGCAGATTGATCAGGAAAATCTGATGCAGACTTTGTCTGTTGTTGATAATGGCATGCATACCCTTTCTGACTGTGTTTACACGATTGACAGCATTGTTTCCTCTGCCATTGACATTATTAAATCGGACGTGTCTTCTTTATATCATGGGCAGAGTCAGACGCGGTCCATCATGCAGCTGGGTTGGACTCTTCAGACCTTGAAAGCGGGTCGCGTTCCATGGCAGCACGTTCGTGCCAGAGAGATCTTTATCTCTTTTAATTTGACTCGTCAACAACAACTGATGGCTAAAAAGGAAGCAACATATGTTATGTTAAATATTGAGAAATTAGAGAAACTGCCTTTCACGGTAGCTGAGATTCCGTCAGCTGAATGGTTGATTCATGGGGTTATTAATTTGCCTGTCTCTACTTTGCAATTTACTTCGTGTTTGAAGCACATTCCGGTGGGTAGATATGAACTATTGGGAGACAGTTACATACACGAGGTGTGGGACCTTCCCTTTCAGTACAGATGTGTTAATGGTTTGAAGGAGGTTTTTCTTAGCAGCAGCGAATGCGAAGCTTCTGTCAGCCATTCAATGGTTTGTAAACAGCTGTCCTTACACGGGGCGTGTAACGCTTCAATTGCTAACTTAGCTTGTTATCTGAAGGGAGTTCTAGTCCCGGTTATTAAAAACACTTTCCAGGTGCTTTCTAACGGCAGTTACATTGTTCTTAACAGCGAACGCTGCTGTGGCATGCGTGCCGGAATAGTTTACATCGTCGTTGTCAACAAGGCTGTTACGTGCTGCGGGAATGTGTTGTTTCCCCCCACTCAATTTAGGGAGGTAGCGGACATCTGGCCTCATATTGCTACTTCCAAGGTTGATTTCGACAAGTTGAGTCGGCTAAAAGCTTTATTGTTTCAAAAGCATGTGGCCCTTACATCTGCTAGCGAGACCTACGCACTTCAGGTGGCAAGGTCATCGGCGGAGATACAGTCCCTTTTGAATACTAACTTTCCGAATCACTTCGGTGAACTTGTGGGACGTATATTTAATGCATCCAGCACTGCTGGTATTGCACATTTTTTCAAAGTCGTTGGTGTTGGTTTTGCTCATACCTTCTCTTCCATATTCGGTTTGATACCTTCGGCTATACATTCTATTTTCGGAAGCATTTTTGGGGGTTTCCCGATTACTTTGGCTTTATTGGCTGGAGTTTTGCTGTTGTTGCTATTTTTTCGCAATGGCTGTCCCGTCACGACGAGATCCTGTATTGCTGCTCCCGTTAGCGCAGCTGTGTCGTGAACGCATGCTGCAGCATTTTGGAGCGACACTCCTGGGACATTTGGAGTGCGACTGGTCTCTGTCATTCAGACCGGTTTTGGATTGTGTGCAACACGTGTTTCAATGCCTTTGGTTTGCTCTGTCTCTCATTGCAGCGCCCTCCAATGGTCGATACTGATCTGTTGATGTTCCCGATTAGGGCTCATTCCCAGACTTGTGTACTACGGATGCGCTTGCTTCGTGAGGCAGTTTATGAGATTCCCTTCCTGGAGGAAGATGGTATTGTCTCTTTCATAGGCCCTGCACGGGGTGCCGCCCTGAATGGTTTGTGAGCTTTGGATCACACCTGCTCCATGGTACTTTGTGGCGTGGATCTTCCGATATTGACATATATCGAAGTGGAGGAACTCCTGCGTTCTATTGCTTCTATCTGACGATTGGATTTTTACGAAATTGACACTATATTGAATTTGGTTTTCTGATCACATGTTACCTAAATTTATGACTTTGTTGTCTTCTCACCTTGTCGAAATAATTGTTTTAGGTATTGTTTATATTTAGGGCATCCTTTTATATTATTGGAACCACTTGCTACCGACAAGGGGAGGGTGTAGTGTGGTTAGTTTTACGTATTCATTGCGCTTTAGCTTCAGGCTTTAGGCCTTTGTGCACTTTGCCCTGAATATATTTTATTCATTTGCTGACAGCTTAGAGCCTCTGTGCACTTTGCTCTATATGCTTTTTATTAAGCTTCGTACTGTTATTTTTCAAATAGCCAGTTCTACAGTGTTGTTTTTTATTCATATCACACTGTTTTGCCTACTTCAACACTGGAGTTCTCCATAAGATACTTACTCTGTGCTTCAGTCAAGGATACAGTCTGGTACATTGCCGATAGACATGGTAGGAGTTTAGACTTGGCATTCCTGCGTAGGGACATTTTGTGATCACGATGACATGTTAGTTATAAAATCACTTCCTTGTCCCAATACACGCAAGAGGGAGATTCCGACCAGGGAACCACAACTAGACGCTGACTGCCTCGTTGCAGATGCTGAACCAAGATCACAGGTCTTTGCTCAGGTATGAGGGCTGATGTCTTCACAGTGATTCTGATAGGCAAGCTAGAAGCTTAACATGCTGTGCTCTAAATAGAACAAGCAGAGGGAGAGTAGAAACTGTTAGACAATATGATAGCTTTGTTCTTATGTTTTACTCTCCTGGTGACTATTTCAATCCTACTGTGTTGTATCGTTCTGGTTATTGCGGCTCACGCCTTAATATCTAAAATACAGTCGTTTTATTAAAACATTATATAAAACTTATACTGTCTTTGTCATTTGTATATGAGATCATATTGGAAATAAGAGAGTTGGTTTGGATCTGAGTAACCACGACTTCCCTGAGAAGTTCCAAAGATGTCATGCGCTCGGCTGCCAAATCATTCCTTCCACATGGGAGAAATGAGGCACTGCTAGTTAGCCGGAGCAAAAAACGGATTTAGGGTGACAGAGTTCTTTACACGTGGGTCAGACTCAGTCCCCCACACTGTTATAGATCCTGCTACCTAGAAATCCAGTAGTCTCATTTAGAATAATGAGAGCCCACGCGACAGAACTAACACATCACAAAATGTTGACAAACCGTACCTGGATCAATTCCATGTCCCCTTCACATGTCAGACCAGCTACAGCTACCTGCCAATGACACAACTCACAACTCTGAAATGCCCACATGAGGATGGCACGGTGAAGAGACGTGGAAAGAAAAAGTGACATACAAGGAGTTTAGACAAGCAAACGCAAACATGAGACACAAAAGTAATTTTAAACTTCTGTTTTTTTCCCTGACAGTGCAATGTGACTGCCCCAAACACAGGAGATCCTCAAGAGAGGCCTATCATTCAGTTTGATGTAGCCAGCAAATCTGGCATGTATGATACATAGAATGAGTTGCCCTGTCTCAATGTGCTCATGTTGACAGAGATACCCTTCTCCACAAATCCTGACCCCTACAGTACCCCATGCAGTCACAGTAATCACACAACATCACATACTTTCACTCATGTGAAGTACTGATTGATGAGATCAGCCCGCAAGTCTCCACCTTCCTCCTCATCACTGTCATCCTCACTTGGCATTTCAGGAGGCTCACCATCATCACGGATGTATGGATTGTTTCTCCTCAGGGCAATGTTGTGGAGCATGCAGCAGGTCACAATGATCTTACAAACTTTTTTGGGTGAGTAGAGGAAGGCTCCACTGCATTTGTCTATGTTGCAGAATCTTGCCTTTAGGAGCCCAAAAGCCTGTTCCACAACATGGCATGTTCTTCCATGTACCTACGTTATAATGAAAATGATTGACCTGTATAACAGGATAAGGACATCATGCAATCTATGCAAGCACATAATTTTTATGATTGTGACACATCAAAATATAGGGGGTGATTCTAACCCTGGCGGTCGGTGATAAAGCGGCGGCCAACATGCCAACAGGCCGGCGGTCCAAAAAATGGAATTCTGACCCTGGCGGGAACCGCCAACAGAGACCGCCACATTAACACTCCGACCGCCACGGCGGTACAGACAAACAGCGTGGCGGTCACCGCCAACAGGCAGGCGGCAGACAATGTACCGCCCACACTATCATAACTCACCAATCCGCCACCTCTTCCGGGGCGGGAGCACCGCCGATAAAAACACGGCGGAAACAGACCACGAATGGGAAAACGCTCACCGAAACACACTCCACGAGTACGGAGGACAGCATGGAACCCGAATTAAACATCCTACCTGCTCTCGTCTACCTGCTCATCTACCACGAGTACGAACGCCGGCGCAGACGACAACGGTGAGTACTGCACCTACGACACACAGGAGGGGGGAGGAAGAAAGGTTACGGGCACACACATATGCGACCCCCACCCCCCCAAACTATGTACACACCAATGCAGAGCAACAAGTCACAGTGACACCACCCAAACCCCCCTGAAAAATGCAAAGACATAATTAAATTGTGAAGAAAAATTTATGTAATAAATAGGCTCTGACAAATATAGGTCAACTATGCAAACTATTCATACCAAAATAATACTATATACACTGCAATGGATAACCGAGGCAATTAGTTCCGTACATCAAAAGTAAATCGAAGTGTCCGTGGGCCAAAGTGTAACAACACAAGGGCAAAGCCCACACAGGAGACCTGAGTCCTTTGGAGAGAACACTGCAGGGGCATCTGATGAAAAAACTACAGGCACCTCAGGGGGAAGGGAAGGGGGGGGCACCACAGCCACATGAGTCCACGACGCCAGATCCACGAAGGGGCCACCATGCCCACTGTGCCATCCTGGGGAGTGCAAAGCCACAGTCTCACAAGTCTCTACAGTGGGTGGATTGCCTACTGTGCCATCCTGGGGAGTGCAAAGCCACAGTCTCACAAGTCTCTACAGTGGGTGGATTGCCCACTGTGCCATCCTGGGGAGTGCAAAGCCACAGTCTCACAAGTCTCTACAGTGGGTGGATTGCCCACTGTGCCATCCTGGGGAGTGCAAAGCCACAGTCTATCAGGTGGATTACAGTCTCCACTGGTCAAGGAGGAGGCATGGTGGGCACAGTGAACCGTTAACATTGCTTGACAGGAAGGGCCCAGCGGAGCGGTGCTTGAGACGGCGGGGCCCAGCGGAGCGGTGCTTGACAGGAAGGGCCCAGCGGAGCGGTGCTTGACAGGAAGGGCCCAGCGGAGCGGTGCTTGAGACGGCGAGGCCCAGCGGAGCGGTGCTTGACAGGAAGGGCCCAGCGGAGCGGTGCTTGACAGGAAGGGCCCAGCGGAGCGGTGCTTGACAGGAAGGGCCCAGCGGAGCGGTGCTTGAGACGGCGGGGCCCAGCGGAGCGGTGCTTGACAGGAAGGGCCCAGCGGAGCGGTGCTTGACAGGAAGGGCCCAGCGGAGCGGTGCTTGAGACGGCGGGGCCCAGCGGAGCGGTGCTTGACAGGAAGGGCCCAGCGGAGCGGTGCTTGACAGGAAGGGCCCAGCGGAGCGGTGCTTGAGACGGCGGGGCCCAGCGGAGCGGTGCTTGAGACGGCGGGGTCCAGCGGAGCGGTGCTTGAGACGGCGGGGCCCAGCGGAGCAGTGCTTGACAGGAAGGGCCCAGCGGAGCGGTGCTTGACAGGAAGGGCCCAGCGGAGCGGTGCTTGAGACGGCGGGGCCCAGCGGAGCGGTGCTTGACAGGAAGGGCCCAGCGGAGCGGTGCTTGAGACGGCGGGGCCCAGCGGAGCGGTGCTTGACAGGAAGGGCCCAGCGGAGCGGTGCTTGACAGGAAGGGCCCAGCGGAGCGGTGCTTGAGACGGCGGGGCCCAGCGGAGCGGTGCTTGACAGGAAGGGCCCAGCGGAGCGGTGCTTGAGATGGCGGGTCCCTGTTCAGCGGTGCCTATCTTCACGGCGGTCCCTGTTCAGCGGTGCCTATCTTCACGGCGGGGCCCTGTTCGGCGGTGCTCTTCTGCACGGTGGGCCCTGTTCAGCGGTGCTCTTCTGCACGGCGGGCCCTGTTCAGCGGTGCCTATCTACACAGCGGGCCCTGTTCAGCGGTGCTCTTCTGCACGGCTGGCCCTGTTCAGCGGTGCCTATCTACACGGCGGGGCCCTGTTCTGCGGTGCTCTTCTGCACGGCGGGCCCTGTTCAGCGGTGCCTATCTACACGGCGGGCCCTGTTCAGCGGTGCTCTTCTGCACGGCGGGCCCTGTTCAGCGGTGCCTATCTTCACGGCGGGGCCCTGTTCAGCGGTGCTCTTCTGCACGGCGGGCCCTGTTCAGCGGTGCCTATCTACACGGCGGGGCCCTGTTCAGATGTGCTCTTCTGCACGGTGGGCCCTGTTCAGCAGTGCCTATCTACACGGCGGGGCCCTGTTCAGCGGTGCTCTTCTGCACGGCGGGCCCTGTTCAGCGGTGCCTATCTTCACGGCGGGGCCCTGTTCAGCGGTGCTCTTCTGCACGGCGGGCCCTGTTCATCTGTGCCTATCTACACGGCGGGGCCCTGTTCAGCGGTGCTCTTCTGCACGGCGGGCCCTGTTCAGAAGTGCCTATCTACACGGCGGGGCCCTGTTCAGCGGTGCTCATCCAGTAAGTCAAGGGAGCCAGACCTGGCCTGGACTCTCTGCTCAGTCCCCCTCCGACCGTGATGTTTCTGGACCCTTCGGTGACGGAGTCCTGGGCCCATGGGTGTCCTCCCTTACAGCTAGGACGTGGCATGTGAGGCCCACCTGCTCCGCGCTCCTGCTGCCTGACTTCTCCGCCCTGCTGCCCTTTCGCTCCTTAGATGTGGCTCTCGGGCCCTTGCCTCCCCTAGATGTTGTGGCAGGTGAAGTGGGCGAACTTTGCTCCTTGGGGGCAGCCGTGTCAGTCCTCTCACGGCAGCCCTTTTGTTTCCTGGTCCTCTTCCCTGGGGGGGGGGCTGGATGTGTCCTTGCTGCTGATTGAAGTGTCACTGCTGGCAAAGGGTGGACTCCAGAACCCATGCACAACAGTGACACTCGTAGCTGGGCTGGTGGTGGCTGAGGTGCTCTTGGGACTCTTTGCAGATGGAGGGGGTGGGTCATCGGAGGGAAAGAGGTCAAGATTAGCGAGGAAAAGTTTTTTAGGACCAAGGTAAAGGGTAGGAGAAGTGGTGATGGGAGTGGAGGAAGAGGATGTGGTTGTAGGAGAGTCAGGTGTGCTGTCATTGGGTGAAGGTGCTGGTGCTGTAGGCTGTCGTGAGGTGGATGGCTGTTGGGTGGGTGGCTGCCTGCGTTTGTGTGTCTTGGAAGAGGGGGTGACAGACACAGTGGGAGAGGACACAGGGGACGTGTAAATGGCAGTGGGGGTGGTGACTGCACGCGTGCGGACTGTACTGGAGGGTGTGGTGGTGATGGAAGCACTGGCTGATGTTGGTGTGCATGCAGGTGTGAGTGTAGGCGTCACAGGGAGGGAGGAGGGAGACGAGGAGGAGGGGGACACAGAGGTGGTAGTGACTGTTGGAATGTCTGCATCTGGGTGTTGCTTGGGTGAGTGTTTGTGGGATCTGTGGTGCTTGTGTCTGGATGAGCTGCCCTTGGGTGTTGAGGTGTGTGCAGGCTGGTCAGATGGTGTGGATGGGATAGGCTAAGGAACAGGAGACAGAGACAGGGTGGAGGCAGTCAGAAGAGGGAGGCTGGAAACAGGGACAATGGCTGCCGTCAGTGCTGAGGCCAGAGCATTGAACGATCGTTGATGGGCAGCCTGACCCGAATGAATGCCCTCCAGGTAGGAATTGCTCCGATGCACCTCCCTTTCTACCCCCTGGATGGCATTCAAAAGGGTAGTCTGCCCAACAATGAGCGTCCTCAGGAGGTCACTGAGCTCCGCACTGAGGGCAGCAGGGGTGACAGGGGCAGGGGCTGAGGTGCCTGGGGCGAAGGAGACGCCCGCCTTCCTGGGCGAGCGGGCACGGAGCGTAGGCTGAGGGGCTGCTGGAACGGCGGGGCTGGTGCGCTGGGTGGCGGCTGTACCTGTAGAGGCGGGGGGCACGGATGTTGCCGCCACCGCTAGGGAGCACCCATCCGAGGACGTGTCTGTGTCACTGGTCTCACCACCGGTCCCCGTTGTGGTGCTCCCCTTGCCCTCCGGATCACTGGTGCCCTCGGTGTCTGTTCCTGGGGCCACCGGGGCCTTGTGACTGGCAGCTCCCTCGTGCTCCGATGCCAAATCTCCTCCGCCTGATGATGCTAATGCACACATGCACAAGAAGATGAAGAAGAAGGGTGGGGGGAGAAAAACAAAGACCAGGTTGAGTGCATGCAATGTCAACACCGTTGGCGGAGAGGACAGACAGAGGAGCCTCATGCACTACGCCGCGCATTCGGGGTACACTACTCAGTACTCCTGACTAGGACAACAGGTCTAGAGACGACAAACGCGCACATGTGTGATGCTGGACCATCAATAGCTGTACTTGTCACCCTACAGAGGTGGGGGCCGGGAGCATAGGGCCATGCCTAAGGGAGGGGACTAGCCTACAGAAAGCGCCCTGGCCTAATGTCACCCACAGCCCTCCTCCCCCACCCAGACGCCTCCACTGCGCAGAAAGATAGGAGAATGTGCTGATACTCACCCCCTTATGTCTGCTGTGATGTCCTCAAGGGCCCATCCAAATCAGGGTAGGCCACCGCCAGGATCCGGGACATCAGGGGGGTCATGGTACGACTGGCACCCCTCCTAGGTTGGGAGACCATCCCCAGCAGTGACTCGGCGGTCTTCCTGGTCCCGCGGCGGATGTCCTCCCACCTCTTGCGGCAGTGGGTGCCCCGTCTGTTGTGGACCCCCAGGGTCCGGACTTCGATGGCACGCCAAATGTTGACTTTCTGATGGGCGCTGACCTATTTGACATGTACAGGGTGGGAAGGAAACATTCATCAATGAACTGCATGTTAGATGTGATTGGCCCCCCCTCACCAACTTTGCCAAATGGCACATGCTCTCATCTGTTGTGCGTTGCACTCCTCATTCGACCCCCACCCCACCAACTTACATCCACCCCACTCCATTCCATGTGCACACGGTGTACTTACCTGTTGGTCTGGAGGACCGTAGAGTAACGCATACTGGGGGAGGACCCCATCCACGAGCTTCTCCAACTCTTCAGACATGAAGGCAGGGGCCCTTTCCCCAGTCGCAGCAACCATTGTCACTTCCAGACCGAGGTCACAGCAGCACTTGCAGTATAGGTCCTCTCCTGTGGATGATCAGGTCTCAAGTGATTAAGCAGATAGAAAATGGCGGTCACGCCCGCGGCGGTGCGTACCGCGGCGGTGCGTACCGTGACCGCCGGCGCACCTCGTCATTGGCTCCAGAAACCCATAGGCTTCAATGTTAACCAATGCGGCTTCGTACAGCGGTCTTCGACCGCCTACCGCCACGGTGCGCCACGCCAGCGCATTGACCTCACATCCCATTGTCCCACTTCACAGGTCAGGCAGCCGCCATTTCAAGGGCCCACATGGCATAATTTGTACTGTGTCACACAGGCCTAGGCCTTGCATTGCCACACATACACGCCTTTCAATACATAGATAACCGTGTGCTATGCAAGCTGTGGTGAACATACCTGTGAGTTGCTTGACTCTGTGCTCCATGTTGTCCTTCCTAGGAACCATCCGCTGGGACTTGCGAGGAGAAGGATGAATCCTCGCGTGTACCGACCGCTGGTGGACCTGTCGACAATGGAAGAACGCCACATCATACTACGATGCCGACTTGACCGTGCCACTATCCATGAACTGTGTGCCCAGCTGGAGCCAGCCCTGATGTCCCCCATCCGCCAACCCACAGGAATTCCCCCTCTGGTGCAGGTTCTGTCAGTCCTCCATTTTCTTGCAAGTGGCTCATTCCAGACGACAGTGGCCATGTCATCTGGAATGTCTCAGCCCATGTTTTCAAAAGTTTTGTCTAGAGTGTTGTCTGCCCTGACGAAACACATGCAGAGTTACATTCTATTCCCTGAGGAGGTTGATTTGGCCACTGTGAAGGGTGATTTTTATGCCCTTGGACATATCCCCAACATAATTGGTGCCATTGATGGGACCCATGTGGCCTTAGTACCCCCAAAAGACGATGAGCAGGTGTACAGAAACAGGAAAAGTTATCATTCTATGAACGTCCAGGTGGTCTGTTTGGCTGACCAGTACATCTCCCATGTAAATGCCATGTTCCCTGGTTCAGTGCATGACGCATATGTGATGCGTAATAGCAGCATCCCTTATGTGATGGAACAGCTACAGGGACAACGTGTGTGGCTAATAGGTGACTCTGGTTACCCCAACCTGCCTTGGCTATTGACCCCAGTGAGGAATCCCCGGACCAGGGCTGAGGAACGGTACAATGAGGCCCATGGGCGGACTAGGAGGATCATAGAAAGGACCTTTGGCCTCCTGAAGGCCAGGTTTAGGTGCCTGCATATGACAGGGGGATCCCTGATGTACTCACCAAAGAAGGTGTGCCAGATCATCGTGGCCTGCTGTATGCTTCACAATCTGGCATTGCGACGTCAGGTGCCTTTCCTGCAGGAGGATGGTCCAGATGGTGGTGTTGAAGCAGCTGTGGAGCCTGCGGAGAGTGAAGAGGAGGAAGACTCAGAGGACGACACAGACAACAGGGACAGAGTTATCCAACAGTATTTTCAGTAGCACACAGGTAAGAATCACCCAAGCCATTTTACATTTACTTGAAGACTCCTGCATCTCAACTTTGTCTATTTCCCCCAGTTCTTTTAGACTGATGTTTGATTTTCCCTTCCCTTTTCAGTGCTGTATGACCCACTGCGTGACTTCTGGTTGGTTAGCCCATGGACTAATGCTTATTGACCTCGGTATGTTTTCAACACAAAGTTAACCGAACATAATTGATCTGTAATGTGTTATACATTTGTAAATAATACAGGCTGACTCCTGATAGATTTCAGTGCAATGAGTGATTTATTTGTAGTGCTAGATAATGGTACATGATATTAACACGGTGATGGGTGGGGGTGGAGTAATGTCCATGGCAGAGTCCAGTTCTCAGTCTCACAGGTGCATTGTCCATATGCCTGTGGAAGGATGGAGCAGGGGCAGTTCAAGGTTGGACAGGGTGGCAATGTGGGACAGTGGGATGACTTCAGGGGGTATCTCATGCTGGCGGGGGTCTTGACATCCTACTCTGTCTATTTTTTTGATCTCAGGCTCCTCTTGCGGGGTGGTTGTTCTTCAGCAGGAGGTGGGGTTCTGGTGGCCTGTCGTTGTGGTGGGGCCTCCTGACCACTAGCGCCGGCGGAGGTGGTAGGCTGTTCCTGGTCCGGGCTAGTGACAGGGGCCCTGTGTGGTGCCACATGGTCCCGCAACGTGTCTTTTATACGGTTCAGGGCCTGGACTATGCTCCCCATAGCGGTAGAGATGTTGGTGATTTGATTGCTGAACCCCATGTAGCGTTCCTCCTGCTGTGCCTGGATCTCCTGGAACCTGGCCAGTACGATCGCCATCGTCTCTTGGGAGTGGGAGTAGGCTGCCATGATGGTGGTAAGGGCCTCTTGGAGAGTGGGTTCCCTGGGCCTCTCCTCCCCCCCCTGTCGCACAGCAGCCCTCCGAGTTGCCCGGTTTCCCCCGGCCTCTGTCCCCTGGACGGTGTGCCCACTACCACTGCCCCCAGGTCCCTGTTGTTGTTGGGGTGGTGGGTTAGCCTGGGTGCCCTGTAGTGGCAGACACACCGCTGATTGACCTGTCCTAGAGACAGAGGCATGGGCCCGCTGGGTGGGAGCTGTGCTGTTGGTCCCAGAGGGGGTTGGGTCTGGTGTGGCCTGTGTCTGTGTGTGGGGAACCCACTGTCCAGAGGACCCCGATGGTCCGGGCTGGTCATCAGGTTCCAGGTCGACAGAGCTGCTGTCATCACTGGGGGCCTCTTCCGGGGGTGGGATGGACATTTCTGGACCCTCCTGACCGGTGTGTTGGCGTTCGGGTCCTGCATGGGGTAAGAGAGTATGGTTATTGTTTCTGTGTGTGCTATTGTGTGCGATTTATGGGTGCCCTTGTCCCCCAGTGCTGCCATTCCCTTGGGGGAGGTGTTGTGAGGGTGTTTTGGGGGTGTATGTGCAGTGGTCATGCTTAGGTGATAGGTGTCCATAGTTTGTGGTGGCATGCAGGGGTTGGTGTTGGGTGGGTTGTGCTGGAGAGACATTCTCAGGGAGGATGTGTGATGGGGGGTTGGGGGTGAGTGTGGTGGTGGGGGTTAGCATGCTGGGGGGGGGTGAAGTAGTTGAGATTGTACTTACCAGAGTCCATTCCTCCGTGTACTCCAGCGAGGCCATCAGGATGCAGGATGTTTAGTACCTCTTGCTCCCATGCTGTGAATTCGGGTGGAGTGGGTGGGGGTCCCCCGCCAGTCTTCTGCACTGCGATGTTGTGTCGTGAGACCATCAAGCGCACCTTTCCCCGTAGGTCGTTCCAGCGTTTGCAGATGTCGTCCCGATTTCTGGGATACTGTCCCACCGCGTTGACCCTGTCCACGATCTGCTGCCATAGCTCCGCCTTCCTGGCTATAGTGGTGTGCTGCACCTGTGAGCCGAAGAGCTGGGGTTCAACTCTTATAATTTCCTCCACCATGACCCGGAGTTCTTGGTCCGAAAAGCGTGGGTGCCTTTGGGGTGCCATGGGGTGGTGTGGATGAGGTGTAGGGTGGTGTATGTGGTGATGAGTGTGTTGGTGTGTGGTGCTTTGTGCGTCTATGTGGTGTGTGTGATGGTGTAGTGTGCCTCTGTGTGATGTAGCTCTCTATTCTGTGATGTGTCTCTCTCTCCTTCGTCTCTGATCTTTGGTCGTAGGGGTTTGTGGGTGATGTGGGTGTGTGTTTTATATTGGGTTGGGTGTGTGGGAGTGGTGTGTGTATGTGTATCAGGTGTGTGTATTTCAAATTGTCCAATGTGGCTGTGTTTTGGAGCTGTGTGTGTATTTTGAGCGCGGCGGTGTGTACCGCCAATGGCATACCGCGGTTGAAAGACCGCCGCGTGGATTTGTGGGTCAGAATGACATGGGCGTGTTTCTGTTGCCGTGGCGGTGGAGGTTTGGTCATCTCCAGTTTACCACTGGCCGCTGATGTGGCGGCCTGCTGTGGATGTCGGATTTTTGGAGGTTTGTCAGTTGTGGGTCAGAATGACCGTGGCGGTTTACCGCGGCGGTAGAATGGCAAACTTCTGACCGGCGGTAAGGGCCTTTTACCGCCGAGGTCAGAATGACCCCCATAATGTTGTAATTGAATACCTCTAAAATTGCGGCTGCCTGACCTACTCCACTGAATATTAGGAACGGCCCCTGACTGCAGGCGGAAGTCGTCATCATGGTAGGCGGATGCCACTGCGGCGGACACTGCTATGGGATGACATTGCTGCCTGTGGTGATCTTCGCCCAAATGCAGTGTCCGCGGGTAGTGACGGTCGCATACGTGGCGGATGTGACTGCCATTTTCTACTGGTTCTCTCACTTGATTCCTGATACCGCTGCCATCAAGACCTCCACGACCTGAGCTGCTGGGTATCCCCTCTGGGAGCAATCATGCTGCATCCTAGAGGTGACATGGTCCCTTCCTTTTCTCCTGAAGAGCTGGAGAAACTGGTGGAGGAGGTCCTACTCATGTATGGACAGCTCTGTGGTGCACCAGAGGAGGAGGTAAAGGCACTATGTGCACACTTTTCTCTGTACCTTACTTATTTCATCTTTCATCATCCTAGGCTTAAGCCCAGTTTGCATGATTGTGTATGCAAAGCCCTGTAGGTGCAGTCAGTGTGCATAAATAGTTGAGTCGATGGGCATGTATCTATGTCAATTGACAGGTTTGTAGTCCAGAGACAATGTGGTGAGTGTGCATTGAGTGTTCCCTGAACCAACTTGCTTTTGATGCACATGTCTAGGGAAGGTGCTCTGACAGCCATCCACAGCCTAATCTTGCCAGTTGATGTCTGTAATGTGTAGTCACATGTAGTTGCATGATATCTGTAGAGTTGAATGCATGTTTTTATGTGTTGGTTGGCCACCCTTTGTGCTGAAGCCAGGTAATGACTCACTCTGCCCCAGGGTCTGCACACAGGCAGCCAATATAAATTGGCTGTTGGCTACATGATGTACTGTGATGCATGTGATATTTTTGAACATGGTGTATTATGTAGGTATGTCTGTACAGCCTGCAGAGAAGGGGGGCTGTGTATTGTCAATCACTCCATATTTGGACATCTGACCTGGTATTGATTCCCATTTCCACAACAAGTGTGGCACAATGCTCACTCCCTTTATGTCTGACAGCACGTGATCGGGTCAAATCATGCCTCACAGCCAATATGCAGCTTCTTGAGGCCATGTTCACTGATTACTATGTGATTTGAATTTGGGCAGAGTCATAATCTGTGACTGATGTGCTCACATCATTTCTGACAATGTGTGTCACATAGCCTTGCCCTATCCCTTAATGCCACTGCCCTGTTGTCTCTTTCATCCAGCTCTGATGTGTCCAGTGCATGCACATAATATTTTGGACATTGCACATCTGCATGCAGTGTGCTGTAGAGTGATGTGCCATGATAGTGGACTCTGCTGTTATGAAGGTGACCATGAACAATGCAGGGCCGGGTTTCTCCTTCAGTACCGTAGGTTTTGTGAACACATGTGTGGATGTTTGTCCCTAAATGTGGATGTGACACATAGACCACCACCACCAGAACTAGCAGGTGCCTGTATCTGCCCATGTCGACACATGCACAGGCTTGCCTCTTTGTGTGGTCAGCACGTTACACCCTTAAATGTGGTCCAAGCACAATGGGTCTG
The DNA here is from genome assembly GCF_031143425.1 of Pleurodeles waltl. Taxonomy (NCBI): domain Eukaryota; kingdom Metazoa; phylum Chordata; class Amphibia; order Caudata; family Salamandridae; genus Pleurodeles; species Pleurodeles waltl. The sequence continues at coordinate 1,425,061,126 of NC_090440.1, read as the reverse complement.
TATGTAGGCTTGCTGTGACATGTCAGGACTGCATGACATTTAGTGGTAGTTGATGTATTTGTGCATTGTTTGCAGTGTGCTTTACCTGTCAGCTGCCACACTGTGAAATGTGTTCCATTGTGTTATTGGTTAATATCATGTGATTAGCTCATGTCCCTTCCAAGTCACTGATTTTCTTCTTGGTCAGTGCAGGCCCCGAGCTGGAGAATGTGTATACTGCTCCCTAATTTGAAGTGTTTGCAGTCATGTCCCTGAGTCAAATACATGCTGTGGGCCACAGGTGGACAAGTTGGTCAGGACAGGATGTAATTAACTAGGTGCATTGACATGTATGTGACTCAGCCATTTTGTATGGGACTTATGGACATAATATTCTGTCTTGTCATTTGCATCCATGCAGGTAAGCGCCCATCAGAATAAGGGGACCTGGAGTGCCATTGCCAAGAAGGTGCAGACCCTGGGGATCCATCGCTGACGGAGTGCCCACAGTCAGAAGAGGTGGGAGGACCTAAGATGCTGGGCCCGGAAAACCGCAGAGGCGCAGCTCGGGATGTCCTTCCAACGAGGATGGGTTGCCGCTGGAGCATGACCCCCCTAATGGCTCGCATTTTGGTGGTGGCCTGTACGGCATTGGGTGAGCGTTAGAGGCCAGCACAGCAGCCACAAGGGGGTGAGTACATTGAATGATCATGATTGAATCTTTTGAGGTGATTGTGAGAAGGACAAACCCTCACGCAATCACCTCAAAAGATTCAGTCATGATCATTCTATGTACAATGTAGCATGTGTCACATATCTTCTGGGATCAAATTGGTGTGGATCTGCCATGTGTTTCACACTGGTGTGCTCATCCATTTTGTAGCTGGGGCCTAGGAATAAGCTATGGTGAACCCTCAATCGAAATGCCCAGCATGAAGCATATATGACTATGTTTGTTGTTCAGATATCATGTTTTGACTGCCCTGGTGGTTGTTACTTTCCACCAACAGATCACTCCTGACAAATGTTACAGTCCGAAGATAAGTAGGATATGTGTCATTGTCCCATGTCATGGATCTGGGGATATGTGTAGGTTGACATTTTCAAACAAGCTGCAGGTTTTCTCCATTGTATATTGGGTGCTAGTGCCTCACAGCAGTCTGTGATGCATGGGTGTCCATCATACATGTGATATGACTTACATGTTAAATTTTGGCAACTGTAGCATACTTGTTTCCTTTGGTGTGTAGGAAATGTGGGGAATGGTGCATTACCAGGGTTGATGTATCATCAGTGCAGTACACATACTTTGTGCCAACGTGTCTGCATGACCTGTATTCCCACTAGGCTACATATATGTGCAGTAGATTTATGGCATGTGCGAGCCATGCCAATGGGATGATGTTGTGAAAGTCTTACATGTGTTTTAATGGGGTCCTATTGTCATTATGACACATCTGTAAAGATTGTCCAATTACTGTGATGCCCCAGACAGGACTGTGTCACCATGATATGCAGTCAGACAGGAACATTGATGTTTCATAGTACGGTCTTGTGGCGGCCGTCGCCGTGGCGGTAGGCGGCATTTACCGCCTATGTCATAATGAGTGCCTAAGAGTCTTAAATTCTTTAGAAAACAGTAAGAACACTGTTAGTGTGCAAAAGTACCTGGGTAGTGTCAAAATAACACTGCACAGGTGAGTGTGCGTCGGAAAAGGGCAACAAAGCATCGATTTCTCACTTGCAAGCGAGACCGTGCGTCATTCATCCTCCAGTCGGGTTGATGTGCTTCGTTCCTCCTCTCCTGCAAGAGATCGATGCGTTGATCTGGGCAGTCTTTGCGTTGTTTTTCCATGGCCAGCAGTGGGGTGTTGAAAATCCAGTCACACGGTATCACAAAAGCACGCTGCGTGGGGTTTGCATCGTTATCAGCCTCCATCAGTGTTGCACATCGTTTCTCCAGCCGCGTTGCATCGATCTTCCAGCTGCAATGCATGTGGGGCATTGATTTCAGCTGTGAAGCCAGTAGTGCATCATTTATCAGAAGCATCAGGGAAGGTGCGTTGAAAATTTCCCCGCACGGCGGTCTGTGAGTGGATTTTCAGTCTTTGTCTGCCAGCTTCACCTTTCAAGGACCCAGGAACTGGATAGGGCACCACTTGGCAGGGCAGGAGTCTCAGCAGAGAGTCCAGGTGCTGGCAGAGGAAGTCTTTGATGGCCCTAAGACTTCAACAACAGGAGGCAAGCTCATGTCAAGCCCTTGGAGATTCTTCACAAGCAGGAATACACAACAAAGTCCAGTCTTTGTCCCCTTTCACAGGCAGAATCAACAACTGCAGGATAGCTCCACAAAGCAGTCACAGGCAGGGCAGCACTTCTCCTCAGCTCCTCATCTCCTCAGCTCTTCTCCTTGGCAGATGTTTTCTTGATTCCAGAAGTGATCACATTTTCAGTGGTTTTTGGTGCTCTTCCTATACCTCTTTCTGCCCTTGAAGTGGATATACCTCAAAGGAAAGTCTCTCTTGTTTGTGAGATCCTGCCTTGACCAGGCCAGGCCCCAGACACACACCACGGGGTTGGAGACTGCATTGTGTGAGGACAAGCACAGCCCTTTCAGGTGTGATTGACCACTTCTCCTCTCCCTCCTAGCACAGATGGCTCATCAGGATATGCAGGCTAAACCCCAGGACCCTTTGCGTCACTGTCTAGAGAGAGGTGCAAACTGCCCAACTGTCAAACTAACCCAGACAGGGAATCAACAAACAGGCAGAGTCACAGAATGATTTAAGCAAGAAAATGCCCACTTTCTAAACGTGGCATTTTCAAACACACAATCTTCAAACCAACTTTACTTAAAGATGTATTTTTAAATTGTGAGTTCAGATTTCCCAAACTCCACATGTCTATCAGCTCCCAAAGGTAATCTACACTTTTATCATATTTAAAGGCAGCCCTCATGTTAACCTATGAGAGAGATAGGCCTTGCAACAGTGAAAAATAAATTTGGCAGTATTTCACTGTCAGGACATGTAAAACACATGTACACCTTTAACATACACTACACCCTGCTCATGGGGCTACCTAGGGCCTACTTTAGGGGGGCCTTACATGTATAAATAGGAAAGGTTTACATCACAGACACTGCAGTGGCAGGTCTGAGCCATGTTTACAGGGCTACTAATGTGGGTGGCACAACCAATGCTGCAGTCCCACTAGTAGCATTTGACTTACAGGCCCTGGGCACCTCTTTGGCATTTTACTAGGGACATACCAGTAAATCAAATATGCCAATCATGGATAAGCCAATGTACACATATAATTTATACAGGGAGCACTTACACTTTAGCACTCAGTGGTGTTGTCCAGACCAACCAAAACAGCAAAAACAGAGTCCAGCACACAGAAACAACCTGAGAAGTAGAGGCAAAAAGTTAGGGGAGACCATGCCAATGATGCCAACTCTAAAACACACACAAACAGAAGCATCACAAGGCATGCCTCTGACATCCACACAAACAACATCCACCTGCAGACACAGCGAAAGTCACAACTTCCCCTGACACCCCCCCAGAATCACACACACGACATCTAGCATACCTACAGACACAGCATCGCCAGTCACTGATCCAGCCACCACACCTATCATACCCGCAGGGAGCACCCCAGCAGACCCTCAGACATCCATCCCAGTCACCACACCTGCAGACACCACGACCGCTGACACACCTGCATGCAGCACATCCACCATACCTTCAGTCACTACACCCCCAGACACCCACCCACATATCACAGCATCCCTCAGCATCTCCACCCCCTCAGTTCCAAACACATAAATACCCTCATTCATCCACCCAACAGACACCCACCACACACAAGCACATCTCTCACAAACACGCACCCAAAACAGCCACACCAACAAATCAGACAACCACTCCCTCAACCTCCAAATCCCAACCTCCTTCTGATGACCATCCCCATGTGTCAAAGAAACTTTTCCTCTGTGAGCTTGACCTTACCCCTGTTCTTCCCACCACCTGTACCTCCCACAAGGTCAGTTTTCCTCCCAGGGGCCATCCCTTCCACCTCCAAGACCTCCCCTGCCCCCCTGCAAGCACCCATGCCCCTCCCCCCACCAAGAAGAAGGCAACCCCTCCAGAGAAAGTTACCCCCTTCCCACGCCCAAAGCCAAACCCCCCTCCCAACCCCAAATCCAACACCCCCCATCTAAGCCAAACCCAGCACCCCATTTTCAGCTCCAGCCTGATACTCCCTATGGTGCCTGACTGCCCCCTTGATTATCCTACCTGTGGAGGTCACATGGCAGTCAGGAGTCAAGTAGGGGCACAACACTGTGTATTCTGGGCAGGCATTTTTGGACTTGCCTATGGCCCTGGGCTACAAGAAAATTGCCTTAATAAAACCAACCAGAGGTTCGTGTTTTGAATACACTTTTGTCCTGCTTTTCCGTCCCTAGGTTTCCGTTCTTCCTGGCTAACATTGGTTGTGTGCCTATACTTCTGTGTGTTTGGGCAGCTTTTTGCTCCATGTGTATTTTGTTGCAATATTGGTGTCATGGCATTGTGGTGTGTGTAGTGGTATGTGCATCTTTTTGTGTTGTGCAGTGTGGGCATGTATTTTGAACAACTTGTCCCCTGATATGGCTAACGTCCACATGTAGTGTGTGTGTTATTGAGTTTTGTCAGTGCAGACCTGGAGAGTGTTGAGTTGTGGTAGGTTGCTTTGCCTTTGAGTGCACATGTGTCCATGTAGGTGTGTGTCTCTTGCGGCTGGTTGGTGTAGGGGTATGTCCTATGGAGTGAGAGTTGTGTGTGCTTTGTTTTCTCGTCCTTTCCAGATTGTGTGACTGTGCAAGGTTATTGATATTGGTATTGATTGTCCTTGATAGTGAATTGTGTGTAACTTATGGGTGCATGTTGTTTGGTGCCTTGTTCAACATGATATGTGTCCCAATGCAGCCTCCTTCCTAGTATGGTCCTGCTAATCGCATCACAGCTGTGCTGGTGTTGCTGTGGTGGTGCAATTTGTATAATTTGTCAAATTGTCTCTGTGTGCATTGTGCATGGCATTGTTGGTCCATTGTTGTATGTGTGTGTGTGACATGTGTGTTGATAGCAGGATTGTTTGATGGTGGTGTTGTGTGTGTGCGATGGCAGATGGATGTATTTGTGTTTTGTATGTGGGGACAGTCTCTAGCCACTGTTGGATGTGAGTTTGTGGAATTATTTAGCATTTGTGCATTGGTTGTGTTGTTGTTGCTGTGTGTGTATGTTTGTGGACTTCTATTTCTGTACCCGTGCTTATATGTGAAGTATTGCCGTGCAGTGTGTGTGTGTTTTGGCTGTAATGTGCATGTTGTGAATGTGTGTGTGTTTGAGTTGCAGTATGCAAGTGTGTGTCGGGAAAGACAGGTGTAGCTGCTGGCCTTGGTGTTCCCCTCCTTATAATGTGTTTGGTAGCAGTAAAAAAAAATTATAATTTTTTTATAATACAGGTGGATCTGTGTACTTAAGGTTGGTGCCATCCACGTCGGCGTTGTACCCCTTGTCTTTCGGAGAGCTGAGCAGAAACATGAAGTAGAGGAATGGCTCTGTGACGGCTTTTGACATATATTGATGTCTGCAGGTGAGTGTCTTCTTTTAAACTGCTTAATTTCCGCCTTCTGGTACTTGGTGGTTGGACTATGGTGGTCACATTGGCGGTGTGCAATCCTGTAATAGGTCCTGCAGAAACATGATCACTGCTGGCCTGTTTATGCCTCCAGAAGACTGTGGTGGTCTGTGCTGCCTGATGGTGGCAGCGGTGCATTAGCAGTCTTCTACTTTCTTGACCGCCATACTCATAATACAGCGGTCTGCTCTGCCAGCCTGTTGGCAGTCAGACTGCCAACATGGTGGTCATGGGACCGCCAGCCCGTAATCAGCCCCTGAATGCTATATGAAACACACATTGATGCAGCAGAACACAGCAAGCCAGCTTGCTGTGCTGCACTGAATTGTTAGGAGCAGGAGGGCAGGAATTCCCCCTATCTATCTAGATATGTGAAAATCCTGCCCTGTCCTTTTCACGCAGTGCACTGCATCACATTAGCTTGCTGCGTTGATTTGTTCTTATTTGGACCTATGGTCCCATCTTTATCAACAACTCAAAAATCATGATTCATAAGTGTTGAGGCCTACATCTATCTGAGAAGATGTGAGTGACTAGATATCTACATTGACATTAATGCAATCATTACACAATGGATGAGTTCCAAAAACAGAAGACCGTACGCCTTCAGGGCCGCCCTCAATTAGTACCACTGCCTCCTGAAAGAAGCGAAGAACAGCACACTAGCAGACCGCATCAAAGCCAGCACAAACTACAGCAAAGAAGTCTTTGCCATGGTGAAGGAGTTCACCAATCCCGCAGCCACAGAGAACAACATCACTCCATCCAAGGAACTGTGCGAGAACCTCATGGACTTCTTCCATGACAAGATCTTGGCTATCTACGAAACTTTGAATACCAACTATTCCCTGCAGAGAACATCAGCCAACTCACATGCAAAAGCAGGAACACCTTCTCACCCACTGGGAACTCCTCACCACGCAAGACACTATCTCCTTCATGAACTCTGTAAACTCAGGAGCACTCATGGAACCTTGCCCTTACCACGTCTTCAACCTCGGAAGCAAGACAATCGGCAACAAACTCAGGAAGGTCCTGAAAACCTCCAGCAACAAAGCCTCATTCCCAGAGGTCTGGAAACATGCTGCAGTGAGGCCCCTCCTAAGAAATCCATCTGCGGACCTGTGCCAAACTCAATAAAACCGGCCCATTTCTCTGCTTCCCTGTCCAGCAAAAGTCCTCAAGAAAGTGATCAACCAGCAACTCACCCAACACCTCTAAGACCACAACTTCCCACACCCCTCCTAGTCTGGATTTTGAGCTAACCACAGCACTGAGACATCCCTGATTGCAGCTACAGATGACATCAGAGTCCTCCTGAACCGTGAGGATCAGCAGCCCTCATGCTCCTGGACTTGGCTGCTGTTTTTGACACCTTCTCCCACCTCAACCTGATCAACAGGCTCCACCATATCGGGATTCACAAAAAAGCCCTCAAATGGGTCACCTCATACTTCACCATCACAACCCAAAGGATTAGCTTCCCACCGTTCACCTCAGAGCCCAAGAAGATAATCTGTTGAGTCCCCTATGGATTGTCCCTCGATCTGACCCTCTTCAACAATTAGATGACCCCCCTGGCTGTCACTGTGAGATCCAACGGGCTCGACATCATCTCCTATGCTGATGACACATAGCTCATCCTCTCACTGTCCCAAGATCCCTCCACCACAAAATCTTACTTTCACAGATTCATGATAACTATAGCAGACAGTATGAGCTGCAATTGTCTCAAACTCAACACCAAAAAAATGGAAGTCATCATCTTGGGAACAACACCTTGCCATGGATTGGCACATGGTGTCATGCAGAACTCGGTACACCCCCCGTCCCAACAGACCACGCTCACAGCCTCGGCATCGTCCTGGATTGTAAGCTATCCATGAAGAAACAAGTTGACACAGTCTCATCCGCATGCTTTCACATCCTTTGCATGCTCTACAAGATCTTCATTTGGCTCCCAGCAGACACCAGAAAGACCGTCACACAGGCCCACATCACCAGCAGACTGGTCTATGGAAACACGCTTTACGTAGGAATCATAGCATGTCTCCTGAAGAGACTCCAGCGAATACAAAACTCAGCAGCAAGACTCCCACTCAACCTCACCGGAAGGATCCACATCACACCCCATTTAAAAAATCTACACTGCCTCCCAAGTCAGAAGAGATGCCAGTTCAGGATCATGACCCACACCTACAAGGCCCAGCACAACGAAGGACCAGCATACTTAAACAAATGCCTGACCCTCCACCTATTGGCAGACACCTTTGATCAGCTTGCCTCTCCCTCACGGACACCACATGGATCTGTCGAGCCAACAGCAGAGGACATTCCATCTTGTACCTGGCATCCAGGCCTTGGAAAAACCTCCCCCTGCATCTCAGGACTACACCATCACTCTAGAGATTCAGATGAGAACTAAAGACCATTATGTTTGAATGATCATTCCTCCGTACAGCAGCATACAGCTACTGTGCTCGAGACCCTCAAGGTGATTTGCCCTCTTCATAAATGCTTGATTGATTGATTCATTGGATGATAACTTGACATATTGTTGGTCAGTGTTACCACTATTTGTTATTCATTATGCAAGAAAACTGGCCACTATCTGGTCCCGTCATTGCTGACCTGCCATTGTGTGCTCTATGTCTGCATCATTGTCTTCATCCTTTCACAGGTCCTGTTGAATGTGTGGTTCATAGTCCCAAGGCACATTTGTTCTTAAGCAGATATTATGCAATATTCACACACAAGAATCAGTTTGCACATCATAGGAGGTGAGTATAAGAGTCTTCTGCCTGACGTATCCAAGCAGCTGAACTGAGACATTAGGACCTCAAACATCATCTTGATGATATTTCTTGTCTTTGTCAGAACAGAGTTAAATAATTTTCAGCCTCCGTCTGTGGATTGTTGAATAGGGAAATGAACCATGACTTCAACCCATACCCTTGGTCACCTGAAAAATGGAAAATACCAATAGTCAATGATGTTGTGCATGATTACTTACACATAACTTGCCATGTGTTATGCATGCAGGCAAACACATGCACATTTTTCACGTTCAACAAATATGTGTTACTATTGGAAATGGGATCTCTAGTTGGCAGTCAGTTTGTACTCTGTCCAAAGTCAGGGTAGGGGAGATGCACAGCTCAGATAGCCCCTGCTCATCCCCTTGATAGCTTGGCACAAGCAGTCAGGCTTATCTTAGAGGCAACATGTAAAGTATTTGTACAAACACACACAGTAACACAATGAAAATACCATAGAAGAACTCCACACCAATTTAGAAAAATAGTCAGTATTTATCTAAATCAAAAGAGACCAAAACAACACAAATCTAACATACACAAGAAAAGATATGGGGGGGGCCATTACAACATTGGCGGTAAAAGCCGCTTACCGCCGTGCAGAAGACCGCCAACACACCGCCGCGGAATACCGCCACTGCCATTATGTCCCACAGCTCGGAATCTGCCAAAATGTAGACACCCACAAAGTCTGCCACACCAAAGGTCAGTGATAAACTGGCGATAACAAAACCTCCACCGTCACGCCAACAGGAATACGCCCACACTATCACGACCCATGAATCCACGCGGCAGTCTTTCAACCGCAGTATTCCATTGGCGGTACACACCGCCGCGCTCAAAATACACACACTCTTACAAAACACATCCACATTGGACAATTCCAAATACACACACCTGATACACATACACACACCACTCCCACACATCCAATACAATATAAAACACACACCCACATCACCCACAAACCCTTACGACAACAATTGCGACAGAAGGCCAGAGAGAGACACCACCAGAAAGAACAATAGCATCCACAGGCACTCAACCCCATCACTCAAACAACATCCACGCACCTCACACAACACACCTCTAAATATCACCCCACACATCACAACACACACCACCCCACACATCACCCAAACCACCCCATGGAACCGCAAAGACACCCCAGGTTTTCTAAGGAGGAGCTCAGAGTCATGGTGGAGGAAATCATCCGGGTCGAGCCACAGCTATTCGGATCACAGGTGCAGCACACCACCATAGCTAGGAAGATGGAGCTATGGCGGAGAATCGTGGACAGGGTCAACGCAGTGGGACAGCACCCAAGAACTAGGGATGACATCAGGAAAAGGTGGAATGACCTACGGGGGAAGGTGCGTTCCGTGGTCTCAAGACACCAGATTGCGGTTCAGAGGACTGGTGGGGGACCCCCACCTCCTCCCCCAGAACTCACAACATGGGAGGAGCAGGTCTTGGCTATACTGCATCCTGAGGGCCTCGCAGGAGTAGCTGGAGGAATGGACTCTGGTAAGTCAAATCTTAACTATTACATCCCCCACCCTACCTGCATGCTATCACATACCCCCACCCTCGCCCTCACCCCCATCACTCCAACTCCTCACATATGTCCTAATATCACAAACCACACATTCCAAACCCAAGCCCTGCATGTAACACCAAAGCATGGACACCCATCACCAAAGCATGTCCACTGCACATACCCATACACCCCCTTAAACCATTATCACACAAGGTCCTACTCAAGAATGCAAGCACTGGGCTACAGGGTCACCCACCCATTGCACACCGTGGCACACACAGATGCAATAATCATGCTTTTCCACCCCTGAAGGGCCCCTACCCAACGTCACCGGACATGAGGGTCCAGACATGTCCCCTCCACCCACAGAAGAGGCCCACAGTGATGACAGCAGCTCTGTCCAACTGGATGTAGATGACCAGCCCGGCCCATCTGGGACCAAGGGACAGTCGGTTCCCCTCACACTGGCACAGGCCACTACAGAGCTTCCCCCCTCTGGAAACATCAGCACAGCACCCACCCAGCGGGCCCACACCTCTGTCCCCAGGACATGTCAAGCAGCAGTGTGTCCACCACTACAGGGAACCCAGGCTAACCCCCCCACCCCAACAACACCAGGGACCTGGGGGCAGTGGTATTGGGCACACGGTTCAGGGGACAGAGGCCCAGGGAAACAGGGAAACTGGGAGGGCTGCTATGCGACAGGGGTAGGACAGGCCCAGGGAACCCACTCTCCACGAGGCCCTCTCCAACATCATGGGAGCATACCACCATTCCCAGGAGACGATGGCAACGGTACTGGCCAAGTTTCAGGAGACCCAGCGGCTGCAGGAGGAACAGTATTTGGGGTTCAGGGAGGAACTCAAATCCATCAATTCCACCCTGGGCACCCTTGTAGGGGTGCTGAAGGAACTTGTCAACACCAGGAGGGACACTGTGGCACCACAAGGGGACCCTTACACTAGCTTGGACGATGAACTGCCCACCACCTCCGCCGGCGCTAGTGGACAGAAGGCACCGCCACAGGACCACGACACCAGCACACCACCCCCTGCAGATGGAGAACCAGCCCGCAAACGGTCCCTGAGATCCAGGACAAAGACAGAGAATAATGCCAAGACCCCCGCCAAGAAATGAGACCACCCCGATTGTCATCCTTTTGTCCCACTTTGTCACCCTGTCCATACTTAAACTGCCCCAGCTCCACTTCCTATGCCCCTTTGGACAACGCACCTTTGAGACTAATAGATTGGACTCTGCCATGGACATTGCTCCACCATCACCCCTGACCATTTTACAACCCCCTCCAATATTTAGCACTTAAATAAACACCCTTGAATCACAAAACAATCTGGAGTCAGTCGGTGCTTTCACAAATGAGTATTTGCAATAACTGAGGAAAATAGCAATGTCCATTCTCTTGTCAACATACCTATGTCACACAGCTCTCGTCCATAAGGTAACATAGCAGAGGTCACACAGTGGGACCCACATCTGTGAAATTGAAAGGGAAAATGACAACTCAGGGTCCATACACTGGGTGAAAGTGACAGTCAGATGAGAGTTAGAACAATTAGATCAGATGTAGCAGGCAGTGTTGTCTTCTTGCCTGTGTCTCACTGGAAGTATTGCTGGATCACCAGGTTCCTGTTGTCTATGTCATCTTCTTCTGCTTCCTCCTCTTCACTGTCCACAGGCTTGACAGCTGCCACAACCCCTCCATCTGGACCATCCTCCTGCAGAAAAGGCACCTGTCGTTGCAAAGCCAAGTTGTGAAGCATACAGCAGGCCACGATGATCTGGCACACCTTCTTCGGTGAGTAGAATAGGGAACCACCTGTCGTATGGAGGCACCTGAACCTGGCCTTCAAGAGGCCGAAGGTCCTCTCTATAATCCTCCTAGTTCACCCATGGGTCTCATTGTAGCGTTCCTCTCCCCTTGTCCTGGGATTCCTCACTGGGGTCAGTAGCCATGACAGGTTGGGGTAACCAGAGTCACCTGCAAATGGCGAGGGACAACTGTTAGACACACATTAACTCTTAGTTAGACCCAGACACCTAGTCACACTGTATTGGGTCCATGTCATCACTTAATAGCCACACACGGTGGCTCTAGAGTTGCCCGATCACATAAGGGATGCTGCTATTCCTCAGAATGTAAGCGTCATATACTGAGCCAGGAAATTTGGCATTCACATGGGAGATGTACTGGTCTGCCAAACATACCATCTGCACATTCATAGAAGGGTAACTCTTCCGGTTTCTGCACACCTGTTCACTCCTGCGGGGGGACCAAGGCCACATGTGTCCCATCAATGGCACCTATGATGTTGGGGATATGTCCCAGGGCATAGAAGTCACCTTTCACTGTAGGCAAATCCTCCACCTGAGGGAAAACGATGTAGCTCCGTATGTGTTTCAGCAGGGCAGACAACACGTTGGAAAACAGGTTGGGACATCCCTGATGCTATGGCCACTGTTGTTTGAAAAGACCCACTTGCTAGAAATGGAGTTCTGACAGCAACTGCACTTGAGGGGGGATTCCTGTGGGATGGCGGATAGCTGACATCACTTCTGGCTCCAACTGGGCACATAGTTCCAGGATTGTGGTACGATCAAGTCTGTAGGTGATGATTACATGTAGCTCCTCCAGTGTTGACAGGTCCACCAGCGGTCTGTACACCGGAGGATGCCGCCATCTCCTCACCTGCCCCAGCGGACGTGCTCTATGGAGAAGAACAGCGAGCAGAGAGTCAACCAACTCTGAGGTACGTAAACACAACTTAATCTTAAAATGTTTTCAAATCGACATATGGCTGGATTAGTGTTTAAGCAAGGCCTAGACATGTGTGACGAAGTCAAAATTGATGCCACGTGGCCCACTGAAATGGCGTCTGCCTGACCTGTAATGTGGGACAAGGGGATATGAGGTAACTGCGCTGGTGTTGTACACCGTCGCGGTAGGCTGTCGAAGACCGCGGCGCAATCCTGCATTGGTTAACATTGGACCCTATGGGTCCCCAGGAGCCAATGATGATGTACGCCGGCGGTGACGGTACGCACTGCCGCGGACGTTACCGCCATTTTCTCTCTGTTCACTCACTTGAAACCTGATCTTTTACAGGAGAGGACCTACATTGCAAGTGCTGCTGTGACCTCTGTCTGGAAGAGACAATGGCTCGTGTGTCTGGGGAAAGGGCCCCTGCCTTCAGCACGGAGGAGTTGGAGAAACTAGTGGATGCGGTCCTCCCCCAGTACACGCTACTCTACGGTCCTCCAGACATGGCGCCACCAACAATGGTGTTTAGGCACTAATTTACGATAAACAGGTGAGTACACTGTGAGCATGCTGTCTGGGCAATGGCTGCTTGGAGTGGTGTGGATGACAGATGGGGGGGAGAATGAGACGTGCATGAAATGACGGTGAGTGCATGTGCGTCATGGCAAGGGTAGGGATGTGGGCCAATGACTGTGACGGTGCGAACGGTTAGATCTTCTTTATTTCCCCTGTACTATTCCTGTAGGTCAGCGCCCACCAGAAGAAGGATATTTGGCGTGCCATCGCCAAGGAAGTCCGGACCCTGGGGGTCTACCACAGACGGAGCACCCACTGCTGTAAAAGATGGAAGGACATTCGCCGCTGGAGCAAGAAGACGGCGGAGGCCCAGCTGGGGATGGCCTCCCAACGTGGGAGGGGTGTCCGTCGCACCATGACCCCCCTGATGTTCCGGATCCTGGCAGTGGCGTACCCGGAGTTGGATGGGCGCTTGAGGGCATCACAGCAGCCACAAGGGGGTGAGTACACTCTCATTCAGCTGATTCAGCGCACATTGTCGGTTTCAGGGTGGGGGAGGTGGGCTGTGGGTTCCCCTAGGCCAGGGCGAGTTTAGTAGGCAAGATCCTTTCTTAAGGCAGGCCCTGTGGCACCCCACCCCACCTGTGTACAGAGCCAACTACACCTAGTCAGGCTCCTGTGACTTCCATGTGTGCAGCAATCGGCCATAGCCTTGTAACCCATGTCCCTGTGATTGATTAGGGAACTCCAATTGCACGACGTAGTGCAGGGGGCTTCTGTGTCTGTTGTGTCCACCAAAGGTAGCGGTATTGCATGCATTAAACATGTCTTTCTTCTGTCTTCCCCCCCTTTTTGTGGTCTCCCTGCGCTTTTGTGCATTAGCATCATCAGGCAGAGGAGCAGTGGCACCGGAGCAGGAGGGAGGTGCATCCCACATGGCCCTGGAGGGCGACACAATGGAGTCTGAAGCCACCAGTGGGATGGAGGGCGAGGGGAGCTCCACGGCGGGGACAGGAGCAGACACCAGCGAAACGGACTCCTCCTCTGATGGGAACTCCCTTGCGGTGGCGGGCCCCTCTGTGCCCACTGCATCTACAGGTACAGCCACCACCCCCTCTACCAGCACCGCACTCCCAGCAGCCCCTCAGCGTTTTCCCCATGGCAGCTCACCCAGGAGGGTGGGCATCACCTTCGCCCCAGGCACCTCAGCCCCTGCCCCTGTCACCCCTGCTGTCCTCAGTGAGGAGGCCATTGACCTCCTCAGTTCCCTCACTGTTGGGCAGTCTACCATTTTGAATGCCATCCAGGGTGTATAGAGGTAGTTGTAACAGACCAATGCATACCTGGAGGGCATTCATTCTGGTCAGGCAGCCCATCAGCAAGCTTTTCAGACTCTGGCCTTAGCACTGATGGCAGCCATTGAGCACACCATCAGACCAGCATGCACACACGTCAACACACAAGGGAAGCTCAGGCAAACATAAGCACCACACTGCTTTATCCTGGGGAGTGCAAAGCCACAGTCTCTCAAGTCTCTCCAGTGGGTGGTTTGCCCACTGCTTTATCCTGGGGAGTGCAAAGCCACAGTCTCTCAAGTGGATAACAGTCTCCAGTGGTTCTGGAGGGGGCCTGGTGCCCAGAGTGCTTCATCCTGCCAAGGAATGAGGTAGTGGATGCCTTTCTCCACTGGTTCTGGAGGGGGCTTTGTGCCCAGAGTGCTTCATCCTGCCAAGGACTGAGATAGTGGATGTGATACTCCACTGGTTCTGGAGGGGGCTTGGTGCCCAGAGTGCTTCATCCTGCCAAGGACTGAGGTAGTGGATGCCTTTCTCCACTAGTTCTGGAGGGGGCTTTGTGCCCAGAGTGCTTCATCCTGCCAAGGACTGAGGTAGTGGATGCCTTTCTCCACTGGGTATGGAGGGGGCTTGGTGCCCAGAGTGCTTCATCCTGCCAAGAACTGAGGTAGTGGATGCCTTTCTCCACTGGTTCTGGAGGGGGCTTTGTGCAGAGAGTGATTCATCCTGCCAAGGACTGAGGTAGTGTATGTGATACTCCACTGGTTCTGAAGGGGGATTGGTGCCCAGAGTGCTTCATCCTGCCAAGGACTGAGGTAGTGGATGCTTTTCTCCACTGGTTCTGAAGGGGGCTTTGTGCCCAGAGTGCTTCATCCTGCCAAGGACTGAGGTAGTGGATGTGATACTCTACTGGTTCTGTAGGGGGCTTGGTGCCCAGAGTGCTTCATCATGCCAAGGACTGATGTAGTGGATGTGATACTCCACTGGTTGTGGAGGGGGCTTTGTGCCCAGAGTGCTTCATCCTGCCAAGGACTGAGGTAGTGGATGCCTTTCTCCACTTGTTCTGGAGGGGTACTTGGTGCCCAGAGTGCTTCATCCTGCCAAGGACAGAGGTAGTGGATGCCTTTCTCCACTGGTTCTGGAGGGGGCTTTGTGCCCAGAGTGCTTCATCCTGCCAAGGACTGAGGTAGTGAATGCGATACTCCACTGGTTCTGGAGGGGGCTTGGTGCCCAGAGTGATTTATCCTGCAAAGGACTGAGGTAATGGATGTGATACTCCACTGGTTCTGGAGGGGGCTTGGTACACAGAGTGCTTCATCCTGCCAAGGACTGAGGTAGTGGATGCCTTTCTCCACTGGTCCTGCAGGGGGCTTTGTGCCCAGAGTGCTTCATCCTGCCAAGGACTGAGGTAGTGGATGTGATACTCCACTGGTTCTGGAGGGGGCTTTGTGCCCAGAGTGCTTCATCTTGTCAAGGACTGAGGTAGTGGATGTGATACTCCACTTGTTCTGGAGGGGGCTTGGTGCCCAGAGTGCTTCTTCCTGCCAAGGACTGAGGTAGTGGATGTGATACTCCACTCGTTCTGGAGGGGGCTTGGTGCCCAGAGTGCTTCATCCTGCCAAGGACTGAGGTAGTGGATGCCTTTCTCCACTGGTTCTGGAGGGGGCTTTGTGCCCAGAGTGCTTCATCCTGCCAAGGACTGAGGTAGTGGATGTGATACTCCACTGGTTCTGGAGGGGGCTTGGTGCCCAGAGTGCTTCATCCTGCCAAGGACTGAGGTAGTGGATGTGATACTCCACTGGTTCTGGAGGGGGCTTGGTGCCCAGAGTGCTTCATCCTGCCAAGGACTGAGGTGGTGGATCTGATACTCCACTGGTTCTTGAGGGGGCTTTGTGCAAGAGTGCTTCATCCTGCCAAGGACTGAGGTAGTGGATATGATACTCCACTGGTTCTGGAGGGGGCTTGGTGCCCAGTGTGCTTCATCCTGCCAAGGACTGAGGTAGTGGATGCCTTTCTCCACTGGTTCTGGAGGGGGCTTTGTGCCCAGAGTGCTTCATCCTGCCAAGGACTGAGGTAGTGGATGTGATACTCCACTGGTTCTGGAGGGGGCTTGGTGCCCAGAGTGCTTCATCCTGCCAAGGACTGAGGTAGTGGATGTGATACTCCACTGGTTCTGGAGGGGGCTTGGTGCCCAGAGTGCTTCATCCTGCCAAGGACAGAGGTAGTGGATGCCTTTCTCCACTGGTTCTGGAGGGGGCTTTGTGCCCAGAGTGCTCCAAGTGCAGTGTGGCCGGTACAATTCCCTCACCTGGGTGTGCGTGCCACGAGATTTGCGAGGTTTAGGTAGCATGATACGCCATGGAGGCAGCGACACACCCCACACTGCTGCAGCTGTGCCTTCCACCTGCAGGTGCAAACAGTGATGGAAGAAATGCCTCATAGAAGCTGCCCAGGGTCCAGGAACTCTCCTCCAGCCTCAGACAACTGACCACTGGGGATGGTAGCCATGTCAGGGGTAGTGCCTGTGTCCGAGGACGCCGCGGGCCGGTGGCGGTGCCAGCGGCGGTGTCTGTTGCGGCGGTGTTGGCGGCGGTGCTGGCAGCGGTGCATAGCTCAGCACCTGCTGAGGTACACAGCAGGACGTCTCCTGCAGCCTTGGATGGCTGCCCACTGGGGAAGAGGCTGGGGACTGTCGCTGAGGCTGTAGACGTGCCGGGTGCGGTGCAAGTGGCGGTGCTTGCGGCGGTGTCTGTTGCGGCGGTGCATGGCTCAGCACCTGCTGAGGGACACAGCAGTACGTCTCCTGCAGCCTCGGGCGGCTGCCCACTGGGGAAGAGGCTGGGGACTGTCATTGAGGCTGTAGACGTGCCGGGGCGGTGCAGGTGGTGGTGCATGTGGCGGTGCAGGTGGCGGTTGTGGTGGCGGGGCAGCTAGCGGTGTTCGCCGCCGTACAGGTTAGCGTGGTCGTGGACAGAAAGTGTGACACTGGTCCCTCAGTAGGTGCCACCATGCCCTCTCCTGAGCTGCTCTTTATCTTTTGGCCCTTCACCAGCTTTGATGGTGCCGCAGTTGTCTTGCCACTATCCCCTTTGTTTTTTGCTAAGCCCTTGGTGGCTGGTACTTTCGGCTTCTCCCTCTGGGATGTGGGCACCTTTTTCACCTTGGCAGGTGGCAGAATGTCCTTGCCCTTGCTACGTGGCACACTGGCAGCCCTGATGGGTGGCACACTCGATGACCCCGCAGTTGCTGGCACCACTGTGCCTGGGGATTTGGTGGCTGAGGTGCTGGGCTGGGACCTGGAAAGCCTGGCCCTAGGGGAAGGACGGGGGGGGAGGTGAAGGGAAGAGGTCAAGGTTTGCCAGGAAACGTTTTTTGGACATACTGGGACGGGAAGATGGATGGGGTTTGGGAGTGGAGGTAGAGGTAGTGGTTGTAGGAGGTGTACGTCTGCTGAATTTGGGTGAAGATGAATGGTCTGAAGGCTGTTGTGA
This sequence comes from Pleurodeles waltl, assembly GCF_031143425.1. Taxonomy (NCBI): domain Eukaryota; kingdom Metazoa; phylum Chordata; class Amphibia; order Caudata; family Salamandridae; genus Pleurodeles; species Pleurodeles waltl. The sequence continues at coordinate 1,425,043,022 of NC_090440.1, read as the reverse complement.
GGTGGATGGCTGTTGGGTGGGTGTGGGCCTGCGTTTGTGTACTTTGGGAGGAGGGCTTACTGACACACTGGGAGAGGACACTGGGGATGTGTGAATGGTAGTGGGGGTGGTGAGTGCACGTGAGCAGTGTGTGGTGATGGGCATGCTGGTGATGGAGGCAGTGGCTGAGGATGTAGTGAATGAAGGTGTGAGTGGAGACAAGACTGGGAGGGAGGAAGAGGACATGGAGGAGGGGGACACAGTGGAGGCAGTGGATGTTGCTGTGTATGCATGGGGATGGTGCTTGTGTGAGTGCCTGTGGGATGTGTGGTGCTTATGTTTGCCTGAGCCACTCTTCTGTGTTGATGAGTATGCATGCTGGTCTGATGGTGTGCTTGGGATAGGCTGAGGTACAGGGGATTAGGTCTGGGTGGAGGAAGTTGGAGGGGGGAGGCTGGACACAGGGACAATGGCTGCCATCAGTGCTGATGCCAGAGCCTGAAATGCTCTCTGTTGGGCTGCCTGCCCAGAATGAATGACCTCCAGGTATGCATTTGTTTGTTGCAAATGCCTCTCAACACCCTGGATGGCATTCACAATGGTAGATTGCCCAACAGTGAGGGATCTCAGGAGGTCAATAGCCTCCTCACTGAGGGCAGCAGGGCTGACTGTGGCAGGGCCTGAGGGACCTGGGGCGAAGGAGATGCCCACCCTCCTGGGTGAGCGGGCACGGGACACACGCTGAGGGGCTGCTGGGAGGGCAGTGCTGGTAGGGGGGGTGGCGGCTGTACCTGTTGATGCGGTGGGCACAGAGGTACCCACCACTGCAAGGGAGCTCCCATCAGAGGAGGAGTCACTGTCACTGCTGTCTGCTCCTGTCCCCGCCGTGGAGCTCCCCTCGCACTCCGTCCCACTGGCGGCTTCAGACTCCATTGTTTCGCCCTCCAGGGCCAAGTGGGTTGCAGCTCCCTCCTGCTCCGGTGCCAATGCTCCTCCGCCTGATGATGCTATTGCACACAAGAACAGGGAGACCACAAAAAGGTGGTGGGGGAAGAAAGAAGAAAGGCATGTTCAGTGCATGGAACACCACTACCGTTGGCGGACACAACACACATAGAGCAGCCCTCTGCACTATGCCATGCACTGACAGTTCCTAGAAATTTCAGCTGACCATGGGGTATGAGGCCTAAGACCAATTGCTGCACACCTGGAAGTCACAGGGGCCTGAAAAGGTGTTGATGGCTATTACCACTGGTTGGTTTCGGCTGCCACATCGCCTGCCTCACAAGGGACCTTGCCTACCAAGTTTGCCCTGGCCTAGGGGAACCCATTGCCCACCTCCCCCACCCAGACACCTTGTAAAGCGCGCAGAGTCAGCTGAATGAGAGTGTACTCACCCCCCTGTAGCTGCTGTGATGCCCTCAAGCGCCCATCGAACTCCAGATACGCCACCGCCAAGATCTGGAACATCAGGGGGGTCATGGTGCGATGGGCACTCCTCCCACGTTGGGAGGCAATCCCCAGCTGGGCCTCCGCTGTCTTCTTGCTCCAGTAGCACAGGTCCTCCCATCTTTTACAATAGTGGGTGCTCCGTCTGTGGTAGACCCCCAGGGTCCGAACGTCCTTGGCGATGGCATGCCAAATACCCTTCTTCTGGTGGGTGCTTACCTTGAGGAATGGTACAGGGGGAAAGGAAATTACTTACCCGTCGGGACCGTCATACTCATTGTCCCCCAGTTCCCACCCCTGCCCTGACGCACATACACTCTCCATCCGGACATGAAGGCCTCAGCCCCCCCCATGTATCTTCCATCCACACCACTCCAAACAGGCATTGCCCATGCAGCATGCTCACAGTGTACTCACCTGTTTATCTGAAGGACCGCACAGTTGCGTGTACTGGAGGAGGACCCCATCGACTAGTTTCTCCAACTCCTCCGAAGTGAAGGCAGGGGCCCTTTCCCCAAACACATGAGCCATCGTCGCTTCCAGACACAGGTCACAGCAGCACTTGCAGTGAAGGTCCTCTCCTGTTGAAGGTCAGGTATCAAGTGAGTGAACAGACAGAAAATGGCTGTCACGTCCGCGGTGGCGCGTACCGTCACCGTCGGCGTACATCGTCATTGGCTCCTGGGACCCATAGGGCCCAATGTTAACCAATGCAGAATTGGGCTGCAGTCTTCGACCGCCCACAGCGACGGTGTAGAACGCCAGCGCAGTTACCTCATATCCCCTTGTCCCACCTTACAGGTCAGGCAGCCACCATTTCAGGTGGCCACATGGAATGGATGTTAACTGCGTCACACCTATCTAGACCGGGAATATAGACAGATACCGGCACATTGCGGATTAATAACGTTTCTGCAAATAACAGATGGTGATACCTCAGTGTTGGATGACTCTCTGCTCGCTGTTCTCCTCCATAGGGCATGTCCGCTGGGGCAGGTGATGAGATGGCGGCATCCTACGGTGTACAGACCCCTGGTGGACCTATCAACAATGAAAGAGAGACACATCCTAGTCACATACAGACTTGATTGTGCAACAATCCAGGAACTGTGTGCCCAGTTGGAGCCGGACCTGATGTCAGCTATCCGTCATCCCACAGGAATCCCCCCTCTAGTGAAGGTCCTGTCTGTACTCCATTTCCTGGCCAGTGGATCTTTTCAAACAACAGTGGCCATGGCATCAGGGATGTCGCAGCCAATGTTCTCTAATGTGTTGTCCAGAGTGTTATCTGCCCTGCTGAAACACATGCGCAGCTACATCGTGTTTTCCCTCAGGTGGAGGATTTGCCCACAGTGAAAGATGACTTTTATGCCCTGGGACATATCCCCAACACCATTGGTGCCACTGATGGTACACATGTGGCATTGTCCCCCCCCCCCCGCAGGAATGAACAGGTGTATAGAAACCAGAAGAGCTACCATTCTATGAATGTGCAGATGGTGTGTTTGGCAGACAAGTACATCTCCCATGTCAATGCCAAGAATCCTGGCTCAGTCCATGACGCTTACATTTTGAGGAATAGCAGCATCCCTTATGTGATGGGGCAACTTCAGAGGCACTGTGTGTGGCTAATAGGTGAGCCTAAAGTCCCCACACAATTTCATTAGCTGTCTGGGTATGGGGCTGTCCCTAAGGGTTAGTGTGTGTCTAAAAGTTGTCCCTCAACATTTGCAGGTGACTCTGGTTACCCCAACCTGTCATGGCTACTGACCCCAGTGAGGAATCCCAGGACAAGGGCAGAGGAACACTACAATGAGGCACATGGGCGAACTAGGAGGGTGATCGGACGCACCTTCGGCCTCCTGAAGGCCAGGTTTCGGTGCCTCCATCTGACAGGTGGCTACCTATACTACTCACTGAAGAAGGTGTGCCATATAATCATGGCCTGCTGTATGCTGCACAAGCTGGCTTTGCGACGCCAGGTGCCTTTTCTGCAGGAGGATGGGCCAGATGGTGGTCTTGTGGCAGCTATGGAGCCTGTGGACAGTGAAGGAGAGGAGACAGAAGAAGAGGATATCGACAACCGAAACAACATCATCATGCAATACTTCCAGTGAGACACAGGTAAGAAGATGCCACTGCTTCCCACATCTCATTCTATTGTTGGCACTAGCATAAGTCCGTCATTTTCATTTAGTGTATGGACCCTGACTTGTCACTTTGACTTTCCATTTCACAGATCTGGGTCCCACTTTGTTCCCTCTGCTATGTTTACTGCTGGCCTACAGCTGTGTTACATTGGTATGTGAACAAGTAAATTGACATTGTTATATTCCATAGTTATTGCAATTACACATTTGTGAAAGCACAGACTGACTCCAGATTGTTTTGTGATTGAAGTGTGTTTATTCCTGTGCTAATAAGTGGAGGGGGTTGTAAAATGGGCTGGGGGATGGTGGAGGAATTCCCATGGCAGAGTACAGTCTATTTGTTTCACAGGTGCATTGTCCAAAGGGGCATAGGAAGTGGAGCAATGGCAGTTTAAGGATGGACAGGGTGACATAGTGGGACAGAAGGGTGACATTCAGGGGGGTCTCATTTCCTGGCAGGGGTCTTGGCAATGTTCTCTGTCTTGTTGCTGGATCTCAGGGACCGTTTGCGGGGTGGTTTTCCATCTGCAGGGGGTGGGGTGCTGGTGTCCTGTTGTTCCTGTGTCAGTGCCTCCTGTCCACTAGCGCCGGCGGAGGTGGAGGGCTGTTCATCGTCCAGGCTAGTGTCAGGGGCCCCTTGTTGTACCACTGTGTCCCTCCTGGTGTTGACAAGGTCTGCCAGCACCCCTGCATTGGTGACCAGGGTGGTGTTAATAGACTTCAAGTCCTCCCTGATCCCAAGGTAGTGCTCCTCCTGCAGCCGCTGGGCTCCTGAAACTTGGCCAGTACAGTTGCCATTGTCTCCTGGGAATGATGGTAAGATCCCATGATGTTGGAGAGTGCCTCGTGGAGAGTGGATTCCGTGGGCCTGTCCTCCACATGTCGCACAGCAGTCCTCCCAGTTTCCTTGTTATCCTGTGCCTCTGTCCCCTGAACCGTGTGCCCACTGCCACTGCCCCAAGGTCCCTGATTTTCTTGGGTTGGTGGGTTTTCCTGGGTTCCCTGTAATGGTGGACACACTGCTGATTGACGTGTCCTGGGGACAGAGGGATGGGCCCACTGGGTGGGTGCTGTGCTGGTGTTTCCTGAGGGGGGAGGCTCTGTGGTGGCTTGTGACAGTGTCAGGGGAACCGACTGTCCCGAGGTCCCTGATGGGCCGGGCTGGTCATCTTGATCCAGTTGTGCAGAGCTGCTGTCATCACTGTGGGCCTCTTCTCTGTGGGGACTGGATATGTCTGGCACCTCCTGTCCGGTGACATTGGGTAGGGGTCCTGTTGGGGTGTAAATGCATATTTATTGTATCTGTGTGTGCCATCTTGTGCAATGGGTGGTTGACCCTCTACTGCAGTGCTTGCATTATTGGCTTGGTCCTTGTGTGATTGGTAATTTTGGGGCATGAGTGAGTCTCTGTAGTGGACATGCTTGTGTGATGGGTGTCCATGCATTGGTGTTACATGCAGGGCTTGGGTTTGGGATGTGTGGGTTGTGTTGGTGGGGTATCTGTGGGTTGTTGGGTGTGAGGGTGAGGGTGGGATAATGTGATGGCATGCGGGTTGGGTGGGGGGGATAAGGTAGTAAAGATTTGCCTTCCCAGAGTACAGTCCTCCTGCTACTCCTGCGAGGCCCTCAGGATGCAGTATTGTCAAGACTTGCTCCTCCCATGTTGTTAGTTGTGGGGGAGAAGGTGGGGGTCCACCGCCAGTCCTCTGTACAGCAATCTGGTGTCTGGAGACCACGGAACGCACCTTCCCCCGTAGGTCGTTCCACCTCTTTCAGGTGTCATCCCGAGTTCTTGGATTCTGTCCCACTGCGTTGACCCTGTCGACAATTCTGCGCCATAGCTCCATCTTCCTAGCAATGGATGTGTGCTGCACCTGTGATCCGAATAGCTGTGGCTCTACCCGGACGATATCCACCACCATGACCCTGAGCTCCTCCTCAGAGAACCTGGGGTGTCATTGAGGAGCCATGATGTGGTATGGGTGATGTGTGAGGTGGTGTGTTGGTGTGTGTTGTTTGAGGTGCATGGATGTTGTGTAAGTGATGGTGTTGTGTGTCTGTGGATGCTGGTGTTGTTTTAGATAGTGTCTCTCTCTGGCCTGCTTTCTAATTTCTGCTAGTAAGGGTTTGTGGGTAATGTGGGTGTGTGCTTTATATTGGATTGGGTGTGTGGGAGTGGTTTGTGTATGTGTATCAGGTGTGTGTATTTGGAATTGTCCAATGTGGTTGTGTTTTGTAAGTGTGTGTGTATTTTGAGCGCGGCGGTGTGTACCGCCAATGGGTTGCCACGGTTGAAAGACCGCCGTGTTGATTCGTGGGTCGTGATAGTGTGGGCGTATTCTTGTTGGCGTGATGCTGACGTTTTTGTTATCAGCAGTTTATCACTGACCTTTGGTGTGGCGGACTTGTGTGGGTGTCTGTATTGTGGCGGAGTCCGGGCTGTGGGTCGTAATACCTGTAGCAGAATTCCGCAGCCGCAGCGGTATGTTGGCGGTCTTCTGCACGGCGGTAAGCGGGATTTACCGCCAGGGTTATAATGAGGGCCAATATAAGGAATTCCCAATGCTGGCTTATAAGAGGGTCAGACCTCACTGTAACGAAAAATGACTTTGTGGAGACTTTCATTATCAGGGCATGGGAACTTGCAAGTATATGTCCTGTCTTTTGTGTACATGGCGCCTGCCCTCTGGACTACCTAGGGTCTACCTTAGGGGTGGCAAATGTAAAAAAGGGGAGATTAAGGTTTAGCAGAGGTTTTAAGTGCCAAATCAGGGTGGCAGTTAGACTGTGCACACAGGCTCTGTGGTGGCAGGCCTGAGACATGCTTACAGAGCTACTTAAGTGGGTGGCACAATTAGTGCTGCAAGCCCACCATTCACATTTAATTCACAGGCCCTGGGTATAGGGCATACAAGTCTACAAGGGACTTACAGGTAAATTATGTATGCCAATTGTGGACCACTTTAACACTGGTCAGCAATTCTGGTGCATTTCTAGTTTTGCTGTGCTGTACCCCATGAGTGTGATGCAGCCCTACACTCATAAATGCAACTGTGCAACAGTTGCATCTGATTTTGCGGGGAACAGCTACATTGCAATATATTAAATAATGCATGACACAGCTGGATTTACCGCAGCTTTGCCCACGCAAACCTTAAAAAAATACACATTTGTGAAGATACATTGTTTTTTAAATATTCCTTTCTGCTTGTGCCACAGTTGTATCACACTATTTGAGGCAAGGCGAGTGCAAGCCTTTCATATTTATGCCCCTAAGTTTTGCTTTGCTTTGCACCACAAGAGTGCCCACACAAAACTTTAGAAAATATACCTGCTATTTCCCCTACAGTGCTGAACTCTTTATATAGCAATGATTAAATTCTCTATACACAGAACCTTTAATGGAAAAACTCTGAAACAGCTTTGAAGGAAAGCAAAATTATACATTTATCATATTCTAAGTGGAATATTCTTAAGGTATTTAAAGTTGTAGATGTAAGGTCAAATTTAACTGAATGTTGTGGTAAGTGTTACACTTTTAAGCAAAGACAGCCTCTAACTTTGTGTGGACATGGAATTAGTGTGTGTAAATGGATTACTTATGAACTACTAAAAGGGCATTCTATTGTCAGCAGAGCTTTAATGCACCTGACCATGAATGCATCATTTTTGTCTACCAAACCCCTACAAAACTCAGATGCATATTTCTGAGCCCTGTTGTATCGCTCTTGTACCACCCAGCATGGTGCAAGTGCGACGCTAGCCCAAAATGCGATTTATGAAACCATGCAAGGCCACCTTGTGTGGCCCTGAGTGGCTTCATAAATCAGGAATAAAACAATGCACTGCAAATTGCTGTGCTGCGTTACTCTTCCCCAGGGTGTAGTGTGGTTGTTTCCACACAAGATCCATGGATTTTGATACGTTTCTTTATTTGAAGTGAAAGCCCTGGCAATGCCCCTAAATGCTGCACCTTCCAACATGAGTCGTAATGAGGAGAAATATTTGTTTTCTCCTTGTTTTTTTCACTTTCTATGTGTGCTGCATTCTGCAGCACGCATAGAGGAAAATGCCTCAGGGGATTGTTTTTGTGCATGAAGTGGTCCCATCCTGCACAAAAACAATCCTCTGTACAATGCCAACGTTGGTACTGGGCTGCCAAAATGGCACCAGCAGAGGGACAAAGGTAGGAATGTGACGTATTCTTTTAGATATGGTGCAACCTGCCCTTTCCCTGAGATACAGAGCAGCAAGTTGACTTGCTGCGCTGTGTCACTTGGCCATAAACATGGCCCGCAGTACTTTTACATTTTTATAGGGCTTAGGATTTTTCCAAAAAATCAGTTCTGTGGAACCTTCTTCAGTATCTCGTGGTCCCTTGTTGATTTACATGGTATTACCCTGATTTGTTTTTCTTTGACATGTTTGTATTGCGACTGACTCACATATGGCTTTCAACGTAAGGAAATGATTTTTAAATAGGGGAATTCAACGTACTTTGTATTTGTATTGTCACTGTGGGGTTGTTGGTATTTCAGCCAATTATCTCTATGTAACTGCTCAAAGCATGTTTGCAAATGCTTGTATTCCTGCAATGTACTTTTTCATATGATTGTGCCAGTTTTTTAAACATATTATGAAGTATCCGTTTACTATGCATACAGTCCTGTTCCAGATCTTTTTGCTATACTACACTGCCAGGTGTCTGTGTAGCCTCACCCAATTATGCTTTCAACATGTTATTTCTAAACACCTAATTAAAATTAGCTGCTGATTAGCCGTTATGTTACCCACACCTTTGAATATTTTAAGATCCGAGTTACAGGGTGTATGCAGAAGCAACTCTGCTATCAAACCACATTTTAAGAAGCAAGGAATTAGTTTCATTATTAATGCCTCATTCTGCTATAATGAACGTCTTCAGTTTTCACTTTCCGCGCTGCTTCTCCTTCCAACACCTCCCACCTCCATTTGTTCAATACTTAAAAATAACTAATTAAAATTTGACCTGACCATCATTATTTTATGCCTCTACCTGCTTTAATTATCCTCCTAGTCTATGTGTTAGTTTTACCACTGGCGTTTCAGATGTTAAAGAGATATTCTTCCATTTCAGCCTCCAAAGACCAAGGCAGGCAAACAATTAAAACACATACATTTATTTTGATGATCCTTTTTTGACAAACTGGTGAACTTTAAGAGACCCAATGTGCAGTATGGGTCATTTTTTGGGTGCACTCTGCCGATAACCTTAAGCCTGAATGGGCAGATTTGTGGCATGCTCTGGGTCTAATTTATATGTTGGAAGAGAGGGAAATACATTGCTCTGGCGACGAATTGCCCTCCCATTCAACAGAGTGGTCAGCCTGACCATTTTAAGTGCGGGCAGACAATGGGTTTGATCACCGTGGAAACTACTCATACTTTGCCATGCTTAAACCCCTTTTAAAGCCATGCAGACTGAGGCACATCTATAATTCCACCCTCCTGATTTAGATGGGCGGAATTGGAGGTCAGTTTTCTCTGCCGGTTACTGCCAGCAAAACCCTGACAGTAAGAACAGTGAAAACTGCTAAGTGCTCCTCCCGCCATGGGAGAGGACTCCTATGTCGAGGGGAGCTTTTTATTTTTTAACTTTGAAAATAAAATTCTGCTTTGGAATTTCTTTTTAAAATAGAAAGAAAATAGGTTGGTGCAAGTCTAATTCATGATGGCAGTCCCCGCCAATGCTTTAGAAGCAACTGCCAGCTTTGCGGGTCATTTCTAAATTAAGCAGGCAGCAAATTTGTCAGGGCGATAAAGTAAAGAGAGAAACGGGCCACGCGCCTACATTTAAATTAAGCCTCATGTCATCGAAGTAGCTGACCTATTTCAACCAGTCTCTGAATTTTGCAGGGTGAGTGGTTTTGAAAGGCAACCTGGACCAGAGTTAAATGTATTTATAGGTTTTGCAGATTTGTATAGTGCGAATGACACCTAAATCAGTAACTGAGTGCTTTACATGGGCACAATTACTACTGCGTACAAGCATTTATCAAAAGAAGCGTTTAATTGGTTTTCCTGCATAAAAAGAGTTTATAGAAACATTAGTTTAAAATGGATGTCTCAAAAAAAAAATTCTACAGGCAAAAGCAGGATGCAAACAAGCAGTTTCAAAGATAAGTGGCCCTTATAAGTATATGGCATTTTATATTCAAGTTGAACAATTGCTTGCATGAGGGGACGTGTTCCTCATCAAAAATGGCCCATGGCAGTTCAATGTATCCTGGACTCGACCTAGGTGGGAGTACAAGAGAACAGTTGCAGTACATAAGTACTATTGATTAGTTACGTTCCAGTTTACTATGCTAGGGAACTCAGAAACAAAAAAGCAAACAAGGTTATCTTTCTCCTTTGTTACCTCTGGCCAGGTCAGTGAGCAAGTTGGCCGAACAATCAAAGCCACTCTGTCCTTAAAGGTGCTCTGTGGAATTCACCTAGGAGGACAAGGGCCACTCCGGATGCACATATGGGCAGTTGGGACATAACAGACCCATATTACCTGGACAATGATCTTAGGTGGATCTCCAGAACAATCAATAGGGATAGGTGTGTGTGTGTGTGTGTGTCTCGTTTGGGGGGGCAGCTCCTTGGGCACGGGTCACTCTCCATGGGGGCACATTACTGTTGGCCATTTCTGCCCCCCTTCAGGGCAGATCGGCCTATTTTTGTAAGGCCCATCTTAAGTCCACCAGAAACCAAGGAAGATTTTTTTCCAAAAAAGAGGGTGGGGGTATGGCCATATCTCCACCCCAAAGAAATGGGGACAAAGTTGTTCTGCCACTGGTGGGCAGATGGGGCAATTACCTCCGATCCACTCTCCGGGGGGGTGAAAGCCTACTAGATGCCAAGGAATTAAAAAAACAGAAAGAATTGTGGGATGGTGGCTACCAACCAGTATGGGCATAGTTATGCACCCACCTCAATTGAAGGGGGTAACAGTCTTTCAGCTCTCCCCCGCACGCTAAAACATCTTATCCCAAGGCAAGCAAGAGGACATTTGATTATTTTGGGTTTTGGTGTTACATTTGGGGCATGAGAGCTTGTCTAACTCTCAAAATAGTCCCACTTGGAATGGTGAGTACTGCACTTTTTGGACTTTGGAACGCTGCCATGTAGAAAAATCCACAAGACCTAGACACATCTGAAAACTAAACATCTGGGTGAGTCCAGGGTGGTGTGCTTCACATGGATCCCACACCATTTTCTTACCCACAATGCCCTGTAAACTTCCAACTTTGCTGAAAATCACACATTTTTGTGATGGAACCTTCCGGAATCTGCAGGAATCAACAAACTTCCTACCACCCAGCATAGCCATATCCATACCGATAAAAAATCTGCCCCACTTGTCAGCCTAAAAGTGTTATTTTTCAAACTGCCCTTTTGGATCCGCTTTGGTTCCCCCTAATTTTTTAGATGTTTTGGCACTTGGCCCACCTACACAAGTGAGGTGTCATTTTTACTGGGAGATTGAGGGGAACGTTGGGTGGTAGAAAATTCGTGCTGGTGCTCTGATCCCCAATAGAAATGGTGAAAAAATGTCATTTTTTAGCTAAATTTGAGGTTTGCTGAGGATTCTGGGTAAGAAAACACTGGGGGATCCACACAAGTCACATCTCCCTGGACTCCCTAGGGTGTCTAGTTTTCAGAAATGTTTGGGTTTGGTAGCTTTTCGTAGATGGCTGCTGAGCCCAGGACCAAAAACACAGGTGCCCCCGCAAAAATAGGTAGTTTTGTATTTGATAAATTCGATGTGTCCAAATAGTGTTTTGGGGCATTTCCTGTCACGGGCAATAGGCCTACCCACACACGTGAGATACCATTTGTATTGGGAGATCTGGGGAAATGTTGGGGGGAAGGAAGTTTGTGGCTCCCCTCAGATTCACAAACTTTGCAGCACTGAAATGTGAGGAAAAATGTTTTTTGGGCCAAATTTTGAGGTTTGCAAAGGATTCTAGGTAACAGAACCCGGTGAGAGCCCCACAAGTCACCCCATTCTGAATTCCACTAGGTGTCTAGTTTTCAAAAATGTATAGGTTTGCTGGGCTTTCCTAGGTGCCGGATGAGCTAGAGGCCAAAATCCACAAGTCACCCCATTCTGAATTCCACTATGTGTCTAGTTTTCAAAAATGTATAGGTTTGCTGGGCTTTCCTAGGTGCCGGATGAGCTAGAGGCCAAAATCCACAGCTAAGCACTTTGCAAAAAACAGGTCAGGTTTCTGTCAACACCAGGGCAGTGCGCGCTCTATTGGCGACTAGAATGCAAAAACCCAGCACTCTCAAAACAACGTAATTTATGCATTGTGCTGATATGTTGTTGTTTAACCTTTTGCATTGCAGAGTTTAATCCTGAAGACTTATTTTGTATGTGTTTACAAATACTGTTCATTTACAATGTACTGCTGCAGGCTTTCAGAGTGTGTTAGGGTGTGGTCCCTTTCCAGGGCCTTCCAGAGACTTTGTGGTTGTGGGCTGGGCCAAGACTCTATAAAAGGGAGCCAGCCCAGCTCCAAGTGCTCACTATTCAGAGGTCCCGGTGCAGAGCAGCAGCTACTTCCTGAGCTCCTGTCCCGGTGGCCTATTTGATCTTCCAGGCCTCTGCCCTTCCTTCTTCATTGGTGATCCTTGTCCTGGGCGGTAAAACGGTGGTTCGGCTAGCCTCCCGACGCCGCTATCGAGAACATTCATATTCTTGGCCTAATTCTTTAATGATTAACAGATTACTTTGTGCGCTACCATTTCTTGACATTTGTATGGTGGCTTACGAATCGGCAAGACACGAGATTTGTTTCATGCTGATTTGATCTTGTTATTCATTGCACGCTACCATTTCTTGACATTTGCATGGTGGCTTGCGAATCGGCAAAACGTGCGATTCGTTTCATGTTGATTTGATCTTGTTATTCATTGCGCGCTACAATTTCTTGACATGTGCATGGTGGCTTAAGAATCGGCAAGACGCGCGATTCGTTTCATGGTGCTTTAACCTTGTTGATCATTGCGCGCTATCATTTCTTGACATTTACATGTTGACTTACGAACCGGCAAGACGCGCGATTCGTTTCATGATGATTTAACTTTGTTGTTCATTGCGCGCCACCACTTCTTGACATTTACATGGTGGCTTAAGAATCGGCAAAAGACGCGCGATTCGTTTCATGGAGCTTTAATCTTGTTATTCATTACGCACTGTTATTTCTTGGCATTTACATCATGGTTTACGAATCGGCAAGACACGCGATTCGTTTAATGGTGATTTAACCTTGATGTTCATTGCGTGCTACCATTTCTTGACATTTTACATTGTGGCACTCGAATCGGCAAGACGCACGATTCTCTCCTCGAGCTTAATTAATGTTGTTCATTGTATGCCACTATTCTAAGACATTTATTAGGTAATATTCGAGTTGACAAGTTGTGTGATTTGTTTCCAGAATCCATATTGTGTTATTCATGGTGCACAATCCTTTAATGGTGTTTACTATATATATATAAAAATCTGCAATGTGCGCAATTCGTGTTGGAACATTTCAAGAGAACACAGAAGGCCAGAGTTTCTAGATGCAATATTGCATGGTCCTAGTATGCATTCTTAAAAAAGGATTCATATGACTGGTTGAGAACTTATTCAGAATGTTTCCCTGATTCTCATGTAAAGGAAAGTACTTGAATTTGAAAGTTTCATTGAATCCATCTTGATTCCCTTACAGGTATCAGGCCATCTTGAAAGTGAGTCATTTTAAGCCTAATTCTTAGGTTGTTCATGTTTTCAGAATGACTAGGCTTAGAGTCAGAGGGGGTCATTCCGACCCCGGCGGGCGGTGGGCGGCGCCCGCTGGGCGGAAACCTCCAAAAGACCGCACCGCGGTCAAATGACCGCGGGGGTCATTACAACTTTCCCGCTGGGCCGGCGGGCGATCTCCAAAAGATCGCCCGCCGGCCCAGCGGGAAAGCCCCTGCAAAGAGGAAGCCGGCTTTGCAGGGGTGCGACGGGTGCAGTGGCACCCGTTGCGATTCTCAGTGTCTGTTTGGGGGCCCCTGCACTGCCCATGCCAGTGGCATGGGCAGTGCAGGGGCCCCCAGGGGCCCCACGACACCCGTTCCCGCCAGCCTCTTCCTGGCGGTGTAAACCGCCAGGAACAGGCTGGCGGGAAGGGGGTCGGAATCCCCATGGGGGCGCTGCAAGCAGCGCCGCCATGGAGGATTCCCTGGGCCAGGGGAAAACCGGCGGGAAACCGCTGGTTCCCCTTTTCTGACCGCGGCTTTACCGCCGCGGTCAGAATGGCCCGGGAAGCACCGCCAGCCTGTTGGCGGTGCTTCCTCTGCCCTCCACCCTGGCGGTTTGAAACCGCCAGGGTCGGAATGAGGGCCATAGTCTAGTATTGATTTCATGAGATGTAATTTTCATATTGTGTGTTTTAACCTGTTTCTTACTACAGGTCTCCTTCCCAGCTGTTCCGTTCCTAATCCCCTCTTCCCTCTTGAACTCTCTTAGCCTCTGTGATTTATCTGTCAGAGTCTTGGAGCTGTTCAGTGGTGGACGTGTTGGGAATGTGCGCAGACCCCGAGGATCTGGTGACTCTGACATTTTCTTCAGGAAAATGTGATGTGTCCAGGTTGTGTTTTGGGGCATTCCCTGTCGCGGGCACTGGGCCTACCCATACAAGTGAGGTACCATTTTTATTGGGAGACTTGGGGGAATGCAGGGTGGAAGGACATTTGTGGCTCCTCTTAAATTCCAGAACTTTCTATCACTGAAATTTGAGGAAAAAGTATTTTTTGGGTCAAATGTTGAGGTTTGCAAAGGATTCTGGGTAACAGAACCTGGTGAGAGCCCCACAAGTCACCCCATACTGAATTTCCCAAGGTGTCTAGTTTTCAAAAATGTATAGGTTTGCTAGGTTTTTCGTAGGTGGCAGATGAGCTAGAGGCCAAAATCAACAGCTAGGCACTTTGCAAAAAAAAGTCAGTTTTCTTTGGGAAAATGTGATGTGTCCACATTGTGTTTTGGGGCAATTCCTGATGCGGGCACTAGGCCTAATCACAGAAGTGAGGTACCATTTTTATCGGGAGACTTGAGGGGATGTTGGGTAAAAGGAAATTTGTGGCTCCTCTCAGATTCCAGAACTTTCTATCACCGTAATGAGGAAAAAGTGTTTTTTTTGCCAAATGTTGAGGTTTGCAAAGGGTTCTGAGTAACAGAACCTGGTGAGAGCTCCACTAGTCACCCCATCCTGGATTTCCCTAGGTGTCTAGTTTTCATAAATGCACAGGTTTGGTAGGTTTCCCTAGGTGCCGGCTGAGCTAGAGGCCAAAATCCACAGCTAGGCACTTTAAAAAAAACACGTCAGATTTTAATGTAAAAATATGATGTGTCCATGTTGTGTTTCCTGTCACGGCCATTAGGCCTACCCATGCAAGTGAGGTACCATTTGTATCGGGAGACAAGGGGGAATACAGAATAGAAGAACAAGTGTTATTGCCGCTTGTCTTTCTCTACATTTTTTCCTTCCAAATGTAAGACAGTGTGTAAAAAAGAAGTCTATTTGAGAAATACCCTATAATTTACATGCTAGTATAGGGACCCCAGAATTCAGAGATGTGCAAATAACCAGTGCTTCTCAACAAATTAACTGGTGCCCATTTTGGAAATACAAAAGTTTCCTTGATACCTATTTTTCACTCTTTATATTTCACCAAATGAACTACTGTATACCTGGTACACAACGAAAGCCCATTGCGAGGTGCATCTCCTTCATTGGCTCTGGTTATCTAATGGTCTTGATGAACCTACAAGCCCTATATATCCCCACAACCATAAGAGTCCAGCAGATGTAACGGTATATTACTTTTGAAAATCTGACATGGCAGGAAAAAGTTACAGAGTAAAACATGGAGAGAAATGGCTGTCTTTTTCAGCTCAATTTTAATATTTTTTTATTTTAGCTGTTATTTTCTGCAAAAAAAAACCTTGTAGGATCTACACAAATGACCCCTAAGCCTTGTAGGTCTAGAAGATAAGGGTGAAAAAGTGGAGAATTTGTCTAGTGTGATGATGGCATTTACATCCCATTATTGATGAAAACACATTTGAGGGACATAAGACATTGGAAAAATATAAAAGTAAGATATGTAAGGTAAAGTATGAGAGTTCAATAATGCATGTCTTTCTCCTCACTCTAAATGTGGGGAGCCCCATTCTAAGGGGAAATTACAAATGTGGGAGAATGCTGCATTTAGATGTTTGAATACATTTGTTGATTGAAGTGTGTGCAAATACATATTACTTTTACAATTGCAGGTTTGGTTGTGACATCATGGTGGTGCAACTGTGGTGTCTCTTAATGGTATGTATGGACAATTCTATAGCCCACCTTGCATCATTGACTCAATACTGACAATCACGGTAGTGCATCAACCAAGATAGCAGCTAAGTTGAAACGTAAGATGACTAGGCAGTCATGCACCTGCAGATTCTGACTGTCCTAATACACTGCAGACTTTGTGATCCATCCCTTTCACAGAACCTGGATAAGGCGTAGTTCTGAGTAGGGTCTACAATGAAGTCTCACAGCATGGCTTTATTGTGCAGTATGTAATAGTCCACAATATCCTTGCATAATGCTTCTGGGAAATACACGAGCACTCCCTCATAAGATTAAGAAATCTACAACTATAATATCTGCATTTCATTGCAATAACATCACATTCAAGCTGAGGCACTGACCACAGCTTTCTGGTGGTCACGGGTTCTGAGGGACCTCCACATTTATAGTAATACCTTCTGCATATCTATATTTTCCCTACAGATAACTACATACTGTCTAAGCAATTTATTTAGAGTTTGGCAGCTAGAATATTCTGCCAAAACATGGTGAATATCTTGTTTGCCATACTACAAGTGCCATAGGCTAAAATGCACTTGTAACACAGTTGCCCGGACAACTGTCACATTTGGATGGAGTTTTGTATCAAACAAATTCTAAAAAAAGGCCTACCTCTCTGACACTTAAGATATTCTTGCCATCCCCTCTCCCTTTGCCTTTTTGGCAAAGTGGAATGGAGAACAGATGGCATTCAACCTCATAAATCTGCTGCAACTACCCTTTGGTTTGACGGTATTTTAAATAAAACTCCAGACAAGTGTTGTCTTGTACCTGGGCGGGTCTTACCATATTTAATTTTCTGAATCCAACGTCTCAAGGAGGCATGGCAGCATGCACCATTCTTGCTTTATCTGCCTCTTTATGAAAGGCACCAACTTCTGATGTTGACTTTTAAACTCAATATATGGCTTCCATTCCTCATGCCTTCCATTTTCTTTGCCAAGCATTGAAGTGAATCATGTGACACTGCCAAGTCATGGTAATCTAAGGAAAAGAAGTCTGTAGACTACGCTTCCTTGTGGATTCACACTTGATTAATCAATTATGTACCAGAAACAATTTACCCCTAATGTCAAGTTTCAATTTTTGGGAATGGACCTTTCCAAATATTTAAGGCTTTTCTCTAAAGAACCCCAAATGAAGTCTCACCTGTCTAAGAAACCCTCGACACTCCCGCAATAACTCAAACACCCCACCAACCTAAACATTATCCACCAGATAGTCAGTGCTCTGTCTGTCATCATGCAATGATCTAAATAGAAGAAGGATCTTCATTCCACACTGTTCCAGGGTAGGAATTACCCCTAAAATCTACAGTCTAGGTTTACTAACACTTCACGCTGAGTTTGTATAAGAAAAGTGATGCAAATCCAGTGAAAAGTGTGGTGGGATTTACTTTCTCATACAAATCATGAGGGGACAAACAATGGATGATACACGGGTATCACTATGCAACCATCCATGGGTTTTGATGCACATCCCTATCTACTAACATTCGAAGACAGGGATTTGCACTAATTGAAAACGTTTTAAAAGTCTTCAACTTTGTATATGTGCTGCACTACACAGCTCACTTACAAAGAGGCAAAATAATTAAAGCATAGTTTTTATGGAAAGATTCTCTTCTTGTACAAAACATAAGGTTGACTGAATGCATACACACACACCTGCATAATGCTGGAAACCAAAGCATCAAAGATTCAAAGATTCACAAATTCATAGAATGGTATAATTTCACTGAAACTTCAGGCAACAGTCTAGAATGGCTGAATATTAGGGGACAATATCAGAGAAACATTCTAAGCAGAACAATACTTTCTCTTTGGATTCTATCCCTGTCACCTCTTATTTTCTAAGCTATCTACAGGAAGGTCAGTGCCTACTCCTGGACAAATCATCATCTTAGTCCAGCACTCAGCTTCCTTGATTACACTCCTGCTTTCCATAAGAGGGAGCTGGGTGGTGAATGTTGTAACAATCAAATTAGTTAAGGCCAGAAAACTTCTTTAGGCATTCCCCTATTCCCATCAGTTCTGTTTGTTCTGGCATGAATCATGGAGTAGAATCAGGAAGAGCTTGTGGTATTCCCTTTTTGCCTTCAGAAAACAAGGGGCTCAATTAACTAAAACTGTTATCAATTTGCTACCAGTATTTTTGTGACCAATAAGGAATTTTACGAATTGACCTATGTACTACTAGGTGGGATCTTAAAATTCTGATTCGGAGTGGTTCGCAATCAGAAAATGTTTTTCTGAGATTGCATCCCATTTTCCTTAAAGGGAATGGTGCTGTGTTTGAAAAAGAGTTTACATTTTTAAAGCCTGTTTTATAGATGGAGGTGGACCCCTGGGTTAGTACCTACTCCCCAACAAACTTTTGTTTTAGATTTATGAAGGGGAAGGACTCCCAACTGAACCTCTTTCCCTTTATGAATGGCTTGCCACCCCAACTAATGGAGTCAATAATTTTCCAGAGTTTTGCGACTGAATTTTAGTTGCAAAACATTGATGCATTTCATATTGAATCTATACTACCCACTCATAAGATGCCATTATTACATCACAAAGTGTTTTCTTTTTATTGCAATGTTGAGAGTTTAACAGGTTATAATTAGAGCATTAAAAAACACAGAGGGCCTCATTTACAAGTTCTGTGGCGCAGGGCGGCACAGCAAGTGGCTTGCTGCACCACCCTGCGCCACCAGGAAAGGGCAAAAATTCACCGTAATTACAAGATACAGTGCAATTCTGTCCTCTCTCCCTGAGCTGGTACACAAATTGCTGCCATGTGCCAATGCAGGCACACTTGCACCTAGGTACAAGGGTGCCTGTGTTGTGGGGATAATTGTTCTTGTGGAGGAAAGGGCACCTTTCTTCACAAAAACAGTCAAAAGAGGGAAAAAGGGGAGAAATAAAAATATTTCTCCCCTTTGCATCACTCTTACACCACCCCTGAGGTCAGGTAGGAATCTGACACATTGCCAGACTTGTAAATCTGGGAATGCATCAGATTCCTTCGGGGTTCCATGGGTGTTGGGTGGGAACACCCAAAGCAGTATCCATGGAACGCCCTTTCAAGCAGTGTTATGTGTGAAAGGGGTCCATATTTACAAAACCATGAAAAGCCACGCAAGGTGGCTTTATGTGGCCTTCTAAATATGGGTTGGTACACTGTGCCAACGGAGCGTCAAAAAATGTGACGCTCCAGTGGCGCAGTGCGCTACTAGAGCCTCATAAATGAGGCCCAGATGGTGGTTTGGAAATGAAAAGATTCCGGAAATAAGATTTCATAAAAGTTTCTCTCTTTTGCAGTATAGTTCGCCTTTTAGCTCTGCCATTGGCTCTTCCTCTTGTCCTGAAGGCTTTTTAGACTCAACCTTTTAAACATAGACAGTCATTGATTATTACATTTAAAGCCATGACGTTGCCTTTTCAGTAGCAGTTACTTCAGCTCACATAATTGCAAAGTTAAACGCTTTTTTCGTTATTTTGAAGAATAAAATAACTACTTCCAAAAATTCCTTTAGCTTTGTTTAGAGCTCGAAGGTGGTTCTTTCTGTTTGTGTCCTATTCCATCTGCTCCAGAAGAGAAATTGTTCCATCTCTTGGATGTGAATAGAACTTTATTGTTTCACTTTAAAAGATGATCTGATCACCTTCTTAAAACCTTTGGTGCTGCATGTCAACATAAGAAATCTTCCTCAATGACAATTATATAATTCTATTTTGTAAGTTTGTGCCGCTTTTGCATCAAAAAATGACGCAAATGCGGCGCTAAAAAAGTAGAAATATGGGCCTTAGTATGAACAAACAGGGAACGGATCAGTAATGGACAAACACACTGGGGTTAGCACTAAGGTTGTACACAGGGTAGGGCTCAGAACTTCACAAAGCAACAGGGAACGTCAATGCCTCTGTGCAGATTACTCTTACAGACAGTCATCCTGCAAGCCCCATAGAAAGGATGCAGCAGAAGCGATTCTGTCTCTGGACCCTTAGGGCACACACAAGGATTATACTTACATACACGAGGCAAGCCCTTGTGGGTCCAGTTGGGAACACAGTGGCAATTCCTGGAAAACAGCAATAGGACACTGTCACTGTTAGGCACTAAAGACTACATACAACACTAGATAAAGGATGGGGCTGGAATTGCCTCCTGGAAACCAGGAGCCAACCCCAGTACAAAGGATACTGAGTACACTTACCTGACACGATAATCCAAGAGGAAACAGAAACAGAAGGAACAAACTAGGAAGCAAAGGGAGGAACAGGGAACAGGCTCAGGCTGAAGCAAAGCAGGAACATGACTGGAAAAACAGGGAGCAGGCACTGGCTGAAGAAAGCAGAACAAGACTGGAAAACAGGGAGCAGGTTCTGTTTGAAACAAACAGGAACAGGACTGGGAAACAGAGAGCAGGCTATGACTGGAACAAGCAAGAACAGGACCGGGAAACAGAAAGTAGGTTCAGCCTGAAACAAGGCAGGAACAGGACTGGAAAACAGGGAGCAGGCTCTGGCTGAAACAAGCAGGAACAGGGCTGAGAAACAGGGAGCAGACTCTGGCTGAAACAAGCAGGAACAGGGCTGAGAAACAGGGAGCAGGTTCAGGCTGAAGCAGAACAGGAACAGGACCGGAACTCAATCCAACAAGGGGTCTGGTACACAAAGGAATTGAACTCCAGTGCACGATGAGGAGCTTCAGGGAATGGCAGCTTATAAGCAGTTCCAGGCAGCAACAAACCCAGGGTGGAGTCACATGGCTGGGGTGCACAAGAGAGGTCACAGGTGTGTGCAGTTTCAGTCTCTCACAAGTCCTGGAGGGGAGAATCTAGTAGGAAGCAATGGACAGCAGATTATAGGTCTTACCGACTACCAGGAAGTGCATTATGGGACCTGAAGTCCATGGGAGCAAATGTAGTTCTTACATAGCATGCCATATCGAAGAGGGAAGCAAACAGGAGTCAGAAAGGGACTCTAGGTGTGTATTAATGATGATTCCCAGGCTACAGATAGTCTGTTTACAGTGCCCTCTAGCGATGGGTAGACAGAGTCATAACAGAAGGATTAATTTTAAACAATCTCATTGCAGAGGATAATGGCTCACCTGCTGATCTGCCTGTCCTGGTGTACCCCGATGACCTGGATGTCCAGCTGACAACCATCAGCCAAGAGACCCTCCAAGAAGTCCTTGTATCCCTCCAGACACCACCTCCAGTCGCAAGGAGGAGTAATGATGTAGCAGCCATCCCAGGTGCCCCACTAACACCCCAATAGCATGACCTGCCAGCACCGACACATCAGAGGATTCTGAGGACCCAGCGACCAGCTTTAAGAGGACAGTGGTAGGAGTCCAGCGGGAGCTCGCCAAGGAGGTGTGGGTGGGGATGCAGACTATGGCAGCCAGCCTAGAGGGTATGCACATGTGCATCGTTACAGTCACTGAATAGACTACAGCAAAACGAGGCACACACTCCCCTATGCATGGAGTTCAGCAGTGTCGGGGGGACATAGCTGGTGCCATGAGGGAGAGGCCACAACAACTGCCCTCCCAAACTGTCAGCAGCATGCTTGAGAATAAGATAGACTCCATGCACCGGGAACTGGCCTCCCTCAGGGCAGACATGGCTGCCTACCACAGGGATGTTGCTGCTATTCTAAAAAATCAGCAGTTCCTCCTTGCTACAGTGATGCCATATGTTGTTCCACAGATGGCAGCTGCCGGGAATTGGGAGTCCACATCTCCAACCACTGAAATGTGTGTGACCCCCTCTACTTCCCCACCACCACCACCATCAAGGGCAGAGGAGACACCACACACATCGCAGGATGAAGATGTGGAACAGATCATCTTCAGCCATAAGAGTTCCCGGTAACGCCAGCCCCTGCCACATGTCCACTGTTTTCCTTTGCCCTGTGCTTGAGATCATGCCAGTGTAAGCACAGTTGGATATGTGCACTCTTCAAAGACACACTGTTGGCCTGTCTGCTATGGACTGTCATCATCTCTCACCTACAAAATGGCAAATCTTGTTCCTCTGCACTTAACAACACTTCACTTCACCCAGGCATGTCCCATGACATGTCCCTCAACCCTGGACTTGTGTTGTGTCACAATTGCATGGATTTCACTAATGGGGTCACAGACCTGGACATTGTAAATATTGCACTAAGACACTTGTAAATAAACACCACCTACACAACCAGCATGTCTTGTGTATTGTGACACATCCACTACGCTTAGGAATTGTGATGTGTGTAACATGTCTTTAGTCACAGAGTGTCAATACAAGAGTGCAGGAATATGGGGGCACACATCTACTCACAATTTTCCTACATAATGAACGACGATCCTGGTCTCATCCCCTACAAGCAATTCACTGAGTATGTCAAAAATGTAGAACACATGTATGCTTCACCCACTACAAATGGCAGGAATGGCTGTGAAACAGTTCTCAGGCAGTATCGTCAGCTGGGAGTACCTAAGAGCACATTTGTGTGAAACAGAGTTAATTAACCTCATTTGTAATTGCCACTGGTGAGTTTAACTGGATAGATATTAAATGTAGGCTGTTTTAAGATGTGCCACCCTGCCCAACATTTTTATACAGGACCCTAACAATGACATCTGAATTACCACACCTACCTGTCCAATACAAAGTTAACATAGTCACCTTAAGTGGTGGGTACACTGGAAGGCAGATGCATAGACAAGTAGATGTATTGTAGCTGCCAATGTGACAGCTCAGTTGTAAAAAGATGATGAACATGTCAAGAGAGGGATTTGGAGGCAGGGCGGAATCCCTAGGCCAACACATAATTTTCACTATGCACTCATGGGAAGGCCCTGAGACACACGCATATGACACATGTTGCAAGGGAGTACCCTAAGATTGTTAATACCAATGAAACTAAACTAAAAAGAATTAAGAAAACCCATCCTAACCTAACCTAACCTATTCTAACTATACTTAACCAACAACTAACCCTAACTACCCTATGCTAAACTAACCTAACACATTTAGGCCCTCATTATGAAAATGGCGGCAATCACCGCTCCGCTGGCGGTGGCGGTAACTACTGCCAACAGTCTGATGCTCCGGACTGCCAAATAATTAAGCACATGAGAAACAGCCAGCTGACCATCTACACACCGCCACCGTTGGAGTGCCGACAACGATGGAAGAGGCCGCCCAACAAATAATGAAGCACAAGACCGCCGTCAGTTCTAGGGCTGGAACCACAAATAAAAGGAAACACTCACCGTAGGCAGACACAACACGCCAAAGTACACATGGAGAGAGAGTTGCAAATAATGCCACTCCTGCTCCTTGCAATATACCTCTACGACTGTGACTGCCGACGAAGTTGACGAAGGTAAGTACTGCAACCTAGTAAACATAGGGACAAAGGGCACAGTTAAACACCCAACAACGCACCCCAACCCCTCACACCATCCAACACCATACACACCAGAATAAGAGGTACTTACCCGACACAAGGCAAATAAAACCTGCCCAAAGTACACACATGTGCACCCCACAAACGAACGATGAACCACGTCTCCATAATGTGCCAACAGCACTACTGGGCACACAAACTTTCTTACAAAAGTAATATTGGAATGTCCAATTAAGGCCATTGGCCAGTCCATGAAAAATACCCTGCAAGGCTCAAATGTGACGGATTTGACTCCCACATGTGCACATGGTACTCCAACATAAAGGGACATCAATGTGGCAGCCAGGCACCTGAGGGAACAGGGGACGGGGGTGGCTGGGATGGGGACCTATACCTGGAAGGGGAGGGACTTGGGCTTACGTTTGGGAGGTGGAGGGGGTTTCGGTTTACCCTTGGAAGGTGGGGGAGCGGGCTTGGACCCGGAGGTGGCAGGGGGTCCTGGAGCAGCATAGGGCTTCTTCCTCTCTGGGGAAGGGGGACGGGAATGGGAAGGGCAGATAGGTGAGTACTTAGATGAGGAAGGAGTGGACAGGGAAAGGAGATGGGCATGTTTAGGGACGAGACGTGGTGGGCCAGTGGGTTCAAACAGGTCAACACGGGACAGGAAAAGTTTTTTAGGGGCAGTTGGGGTGGATATGGAGGAAGGTGTGGGAGTGGAGGTAGAGGGAGTGCTTGTAACAGGTGTAGGTGTGCTGGACGTGGATGCAGGTGCCTGTACAGTATGTTGATGTGTGGTAGATGTGTGTTGAGTGAGTGTCTGGTAACATTTGAGTGTCTTGGGAGGGAGGGGGATGGGACAAGACAGGCTGACAGTGTAAATGGATGTTGTCTGGGTGTCTGCAGGTCTCGTGAGTGTGCTGCATGTGTCAGTCAATGTAGTTGTAGTGAGGGCAGGTGTGGTGTCTGGGGTGGATGACAGGATGTCAGATGTTGTGGTGACTGCAAGAATGAGGCCAGCAGCAGTGACTGAGGGTGCAGTGCTTGTGGGTGTGCATGTTGAGGTGACAGACAGGGAGGCAGGACAGGTGGACATACTGGGGGAAGTGGATGTTGTCGTGTATGCCTTTGTATGTTGGCTGTGTGTATGCCTATGGTGGGAAGTGTGGTGCTTGTGTTTCTCAGTGTGCTTCTTGTGTGTTGAGGTGTGTGCATGGCTGTCTGAACATGTGCTTCGGATGGGTGAAGGGAGTGGGGTGCGGGAAGGGGTAGAGGTGCAGGGAGGGGGGGACGGAAAGACCAGGGACACTGGCCGCTGTCAAAGAAGAGGCCAGAGCCTGAAAAGATCTCTGTAGGCCAGATATGGCACTGTGAATGCCTTCCAGGTATGCATTCATGGCATTCACATTGGTTGTCTGCCCTACAGAGATGGTCCTCAGGAGGTCAATAGCCTCCTCAGTGAGGGCAGCAGGGCTGAATGGGACAGGGAATGAGGTGCATGGGGTCAAGGAGACTTCCACCCTCCTGGGTGAACGGGAATGGGCAACTTGGTGGGGAGCAACTGGGAGGGCGGTGATGGTATGGGGGTGGTGGAAGATGACACAGAATGGGTGGGCCCACTAGGGTCTGCCACCACCAGGGAACTGCCATCGGAGGAGGTATCAGAGTCACTACTGCCAGTGGTAGTTGCCTCCCCGTGGTACTCCCCTCGCCCTCCAACCCACTGGTCCCCTTGGGCTCCGCCGACTCTGCCTCCTTGGAACCGTGGGCCACTGCATCCCCACTCGCCGGTGCCACTGCCTCCTCGCCAGATGATGCTGATGTACACAAAGAACACAAGAGCACAGGGATGGGGAGACAAAACACAAGGAAAATCTGTAAATACCTGAATGGGTGTACATACATGGTGCACACACACTCCCACCCAGCTTACACTCCATCACAAAAATAGACATGACTATGCCCCTGACTAGTGGCCACTACCCCAGAATATAACTCATTTTCCACATTAAACATGGACCTGATGACCTGTGTGGGCTACACACATGGGTGACCATGGCCAAGCAATGCAGCCACTAGTGCATTGGCCCAGAAAGTATCCTACAGTACATATAGATCAATCCCCAAGGGCCCATTGTGACTGTTTACACCTGCCCCACACCATTTCATTGCCCATGGGGTGCAGGATTGCTGGAACACACCTGTCATAGTGCCTGGCACTAGACAGCATACATACCACAGCACTCAAACACATCCATCAAAGTGGTATTAAACAGTGTTGGTAGTCACCCCCTGGTGGCTGCTGAGCTGCCTTCAAGCACCCATCCAAATCTGGATGTGCCACCGCCAGTATGCAGGACATTAGGGGGGTCAGGGTCCGACGGGCACCCCTTCCTCATTGGGAGGCCTTCCCCAGCTTGGCCTTGCAGGTCTTCCTGGCCCAGCACCGCAGGTCCTCCCACCGCTTCCTGCAGTGGGTGCTCTGCTGGTTGTAGATCCCCAGGGTCCGCACCTCCCTGGTGATGGCCTGCCAGAGTCCCCTCTTCTGATGGGCGCTGACCTGTATGGGACACACAGAGCAGAAAAACAGACGTCAGGATATGCCATTTGATACAGCTCCATTGTCGTCCCCTATGGGAAGGTAACTTCACAGGATCAATTTACCACCTCACTAACAGTACGTGCCACACAATCTACGCCTGTGCAGTTACAAACCAAGCACACATGCATACAGGCATCCGCCACCATCACACACATCCATGCAAGACAACCGCCAACTCACCTGCTCCTCCAGTCGCCCATATAACTTTGCATACAGGGGTAGGACCCAGTCCACCAGCTTCTCCAGCTCCTCCGTAGTGAAGGCCGGGGACCGTTCCCCTGTGACTCGTGCCATTGGAGTAACTAGAGTCAGGACACAGCAGCACACTCAGTGGAGTACTTGCATGCACAGGATTCGGGAGTCAAGTGAATTTGCGGTGACGACATGGCGTACGCTCCGCGGCGGTGTGCACCGTCACCGCCGGCAGCGATCATGATAGGCCCAGTTTACCCATTGACAACCATTTAAACCAGTGAATGGGTGCACGGTGGTGAACACCGCCTTCCGCCATGACAACTAGCGCCAGCGGAATGATGTCACTTCCACTCCTTCATAT
Source organism: Pleurodeles waltl (assembly GCF_031143425.1). Taxonomy (NCBI): domain Eukaryota; kingdom Metazoa; phylum Chordata; class Amphibia; order Caudata; family Salamandridae; genus Pleurodeles; species Pleurodeles waltl. The sequence continues at coordinate 1,425,016,461 of NC_090440.1, read as the reverse complement.
CTGGATGGCAGGAGGCTACCATTTTGCTAGCACCACGTACATATTTCCTGGTCAGGGGCCCCATTTAGGGCCTTCAGATCCCAGCCCTTAGTTGCCTGCCCACTTAAGTGTCTGTTCCTCACATCAGACCAGAGGTATCAGTGCATACATGTCCCTAAAGTTGTACATCATTGTGAGAAACTGGGGCTGATTGCAGAGGCCCCCTAACTTTTTGCCCCCATTTTCCACTTTATGCTGGTGTTTTCCTGACTCTGATGGTGCCCTGGGTACTGCTAACCAGTCCCAGGGCCTGTGCTCTGTGTCAAATGGATATGCAAATTAGGCTAATTATAATTGGCTAAGTTAACCTACCTATAAGTCCCTAGTATATGGTAGGGCATGTAGGTTTAGGGACCACAGCATAGGTGGTGCACACCTAGGTGCATTGCTGAGGTGCCCAGTGTCATTTTAAAAGCAAGCCTGCCTTGCTGGCTGCTTTTAAATTAAAGTTATATGCAAATTCGACTTTGGAATTAAAGGTACTTCCAAAGTCTTAAACTACCTTATTTTTACATATAAGTCACCCCTAAGGTGTGCCCTATGTGCCCCTAGGGCTGGGTGCCATGTAACTATAAGCAGGGACTTTATAAAAATAGATTTATAAGCCCTGGTGAGGTAAAAACAGCCAAATTCGTTTTTCCCTCATTGAAGTAAATGGCCTTCATAGGCTAGAATGGGCAGACTTTATTTTAAATTTTAAAGTCTCCTTAAATGTTACATACCAAGAATTTGGTATCAAATTGATTGTTATAATAAATCCCACAACTTCCAGTTGTTGGATTTAATATAACTAGTGCAGGTAAAAAGTTTAGACTTTACCTAAAAAGTTGCCAATTTCAGCTCTGCATTGTTTTTGCTGCTGTGCTCTGATTGGCCAGCCTGCAGCAGCTTCTGCCAGGCTACTTTAATGAGGTGTGAAGTGGCCTGACTTTACACAAAGGAATGTGCTTGGGGGAGAGAATCTCCCCTCAGCAGATGGGGAAGCAGGAAGGGGGAGGGCTGCCAAACTGGTCTTCAAAGGCAGAGAAGGACATCTGGAGCACCCAGCAACACCCCCACATCCTGCAACCCCAGACAGCTAGGTGCCCCCTTGATTAGATTAGGAGAGGGCAGGAGAGGGGTGTGTTTATGATTTTTAGCCACACCAGTGGGTGGGCTCAGCCAGATCTCTCCTCCAAAAATCAGATTCATCCATTTTGGATTTTTAGAGACTATTGCCTTCTGGGATGGATTTTTGCCACACTTCCCAGGAAGTGGTCATCACAGGGGGACAACCCTGTCCCTGATTGGAGGACCAGGGCCCCCCTGCTTTTCACCCAGGAGCAAGGATAAAACTGGCAGACCTGCACCCACGCCTCAGATCCCCACCAAATTTCAAGAAGAAAGAACTACAAGGAGAAGAAGGACTGCCCTGCTGGACCCCTGGCCTGCACCTGGACCCTGCACTCAGAAAGACTGCACCAGCTGCACACTTGGGCTTCACCACAAGAAGGACTTTGCCTGGCTTCCACTGGTTCAAGGAGGGACTCCCTGTTTGCTACAGGTGAAAAATTGCTAACCAGAGTCCCCTGCACCAACTCCTGAAAAAGTGACCAGCTGACCACTGCCCAGTGGCCAAAAAGGAGTTTGCGCCAGGTGCACTCTGGGAGTTGAAGTCCGCACTTCCCAAGGACCATCACAGATCTTCTGGACCCTTGGGGTGAGCTGTGGACCCCAAAAGAACCTTAAAAGAACATCTGGGTGAAGCCCCAGAAGTTTGGAAAAGATTGGAGAAATTTTAGAAAAAAGCTCCATAAAGTGACCGACTCGACGCGGAAATTCTAGCCGGCTTGCCTCAACCGCGACCCGGCCTGACTTCGTGGTTCGTCCCGGTCAAGAAAAACATCCGAAAAAGAGACTAAGTCCGAACGTAAAAAGTTGACCGGGACCTTCCAGCCATCGTATCCGAGAAGGGCTCCACGGACGTCGGATCAAGATCCAGGTTTACCCCGGTCGAAGGATTTTCATCTCGAAAAAACGACTAAGTCCGAAGGTAGAAATCACCACCGAGGAAACCGACTTCGTGTATCCGGACAAGGGCTCCAGGAGGTCGGATCCAACTGGCAGGTTCGTCCCGGTGAAGAAAAACTTCAAAATAAAGACTAAGTCAGAAGGTAACTTTTTAACCGAGGCCTCCCGCGACCTGTAGCCGAGCAGGGCTCCATCGCGGTCGGCCTGAAAGTCTGACTTTGTCCCGGTCCTGGTGCAACCAGATGACCCGATTGGCGCTTTTTGTTTCTATGCGCTAGAAAATAATAATACTTTAAAAATTCATATCTCCGGTTCCCCTGAACCGATTTTAATCGTTTTTGTGTCATTTTAAAGATAAAAATATAAGCTATTTTTATAAATTGGTTTTGGATTTTTAAACTGTTTCCTGTGTTTTATTTAATTACTGTTGTGTGATATTTGAATGCTTTACACTTTGTCTCCTAAGTTAAGCCTTGACGCTCGATGCCAAGCTACCAAGGGTAGAGCTGGGATTAATTTACTGAGACCTAACTGTACTTTTGTGGAGGTTTGTGGCTTGTTGCTAGGTGTAGGTACCTACCTGCCCTACCAATAACCCATTTTCCAACATAATTGGAAGCAGCGACGGGATCCTGTACTTGTGTTCAATATCACGTTACAGTTTTAGATAAAACAAATTAAAAATCCTTTAAATTGTCCTAGTGCAAAAATTGTTTTTAATTTTTAATTTAAATTTTTTTTTTAAATTAATTTGGATTAATTTCAATTATTGAATTTTTGTAATTTTTCTAAATTCCTGTTACCAATTTTTGCAAAAAGTTTTTGTTGACACAAAACTAGGGAACCATGGAGCTTGATCTGGCTAGCCTACCCACACTGACAGAAGTCCAGCTTAGGGGGTTGTGTATTGAGAGAGGGTTGCCTGCAACCACTAATCTCAGGAAGGAAATCCTAATTAAATCCCTGACAGCATGGGCTGGGGCCCAAGAGGTAGAGACAGAGGAAGCTCCAGAGGAGGAAGAAAAAGAGGAAGATGCTAACTCTAACCACTCAGGGGAGGGAAGGCATCAGACCCCAAGTGAGGAAGAGGAGGAACGGTCCTCACTGGATACAGTCACTAGGGGCAGACCCAAAGCTAGTGGTAGGAAGGGGGTCCTTTCAGGAGGAGAGAACCCATCCATCAGGGAGAGAGAGCTGGAAGCCCAGCTAGCCTTCATAGCTTTGGAAGCAGATAAGCTTGCCCTAGAAAAGAAAAAGTGGGCAAGCAAAGAAAAAAAAGATGGAAGCAGCGATAAAGAAGCTGAGGTGTCCATGGGTGGGGGAGTTTGCCCCAGATTACCCAAGGGGGTAGTTCCTGCTTATGTAGAGGGGGATGACATAGATAAGTGGCTAGGGGCCTTTGAGAGGGCACTCCAAATGAGAAGGGTTAGGCCTCAATACTGGGGTTCCCTTTTGTGGGAGTTGGTCCCCAACTCAGGGAGGGATAGGCTTCTGACCTTAAGGGGGGAGGAGGCAGATTCATACCCTAGTATGAAGAGGTGCTTAGTCAAGAAGTTTGGTCTGACCCCAGAGCAATATAGAATGAAGTTCAGGGACACCCAGAAGGTCAGTACCCAGTCTTGGGTTGACTTTGTGGACACCTCACTAAAGGCACTGGAGGGCTGGATTATTGGCAACAAAGTAAATACTTATGAGGGGTTATACAATCTGATCATGAGAGAGCACATCTTGACCAATTGTATCCAAGAAAGGTTACGCCAGCATCTAGTGGACTCTAAGCTGACCAACCCTAGAGAGCTAGGGGAGGCAGCTGATGAGTGGTTGAGAACCAGGGTGGTTGTCAAGTCCCAGGGGGGAGACTCCAAGAAGGGGGGGACAGGTCCCCAAAAACCTAAGGAGGGAGGTGGTAAGCCCACCACAGAGACTCCCTCTGTACCCCAGAACCCTAAGAAGGAGGAGAGTAAATCCCACTCCCACTCTGACATACAGAGACAGGGAGACCCAGGGTTAAAAAAGCTCTTGGACAGTAGGGCTTGCTTTGACTGTCAGCAGACAGGTCACTTCAGAGGAGATGCAGCCTGTCCAAAGAAGGTGGTTAGCACTGGGCTGTCCAGTGTAGCCATAGAGGAGGATTCCTCAGATGATGAAGTCCTCCTAGCATTGTGCTGGGAGACAGGACCAGATGGTAAGCTGGTGATCCCTGAGGGTGGGAGTAGGCACTTCCACCACATTCAAGTGAATGGGATCCCTACCACTGGCCTGAGAGACACCTGTGCCAGTCACACTGTAGTGAGTGACCGGTTAGTGACCCCAGACATGTATGTCCCAGGAAAGACAAAGAAAGTCAGGATAGCCACAGGGGAGGTCACCTCCAAACCTGTAGCCATAGTGCCCCTAGAGAGGGAGGGTATCCTTGACTGGATTAGGGTGGTAGTCAGTGCTGACCTTCCCCTAGATTGTATCCTGGGCAATGACCTCCCAGAGGTGAGTCTGGTCACAGATGGGGTGGTCGCCCAGGGCGCCCCCCCTACCCAAAGTCCTGGGGAGTCAGTCCCTACAGTTAGGAGACAGGGGTCCCCAAGAAAAGGAAAGAAGAAAAGGAAGGGTAGGCCACTCTTAAAGAGAGTTCCAAGGAGCCAAAGGCCTTCTGCCCCAGTAGGGGGGGAGCCCAGAGTTGGCACTGGTGAGGCCTCACCTGACCCCAAGGAAGTCCTGAGTAGTCAGGCAGCTGTCCAGATGCAAGGTGTTGCCCCTGCACTGACAGAAGGGAGAGTGGAAGGAGGGTGTCTGCCACAGGAGGTGGTAGCCCCCCACTCTAGACAGCAAGAGGGGTACCAGGACCCCAAAGATGCCCCTAAAGCAGCTCAGCCACCTGTCAGTGGAGAGCTTAGGGTGTGGTTCTGGGTACTGACAGCTGTCAGTAGCCTCTGCTGGGTGCTAGCCTTCCTGGCAGCACTGTACTTGGCCTGGGAGGCAGACCCCAGGGCCAATAGCAAAGTAGGCCCCCTGACCCTATTGGTCATGGTGGGGTTGCTCAAGTGTTGGGTGACCTCTTTGGGTAAGCTAGGTGTTGCCCTAGCAAAGTTAGGAGTAGGGGAGGTGGGCACCTCACTACCCAAGTTGGCAGAGAGAGAGGAGGAAGACCCCCCTAGAGGGAAGTTTCAGTTTGAAATGGGTCCTTTCATTGTTGGGGTGGGTTCACTACCCAGAAGGAGAGACCCTGACAGGAGGATGTAAGGCAGAGTAGGCCCTGCAAAGGGACAGCCAGTTTTCTTCACTGTCTTCCTCGCCTAACAAGCCAGGAAGACTCTCCCAGGGTTGGGCTGAGTCTCCTGGGCGTGTGGGCTGGGGGGGGGTTGTGTGAGAAACTGGGGCTGATTGCAGAGGCCCCCTAACTTTTTGCCCCCATTTTCCACTTTATGCTGGTGTTTTCCTGACTCTGATGGTGCCCTGGGTACTGCTAACCAGTCCCAGGGCCTGTGCTCTGTGTAAAATGGATATGCAAATTAGGCTAATTATAATTGGCTAAGTTAACCTACCTATAAGTCCCTAGTATATGGTAGGGCATGTAGGTTTAGGGACCACAGCATAGGTGGTGCACACCTAGGTGCATTGCTGAGGTGCCCAGTGTCATTTTAAAAGCAAGCCTGCCTTGCTGGCTGCTTTTAAATTAAAGTTATATGCAAATTCGACTTTGGAATTAAAGGTACTTCCAAAGTCTTAAACTACCTTATTTTTACATATAAGTCACCCCTAAGGTGTGCCCTATGTGCCCCTAGGGCTGGGTGCCATGTAACTATAAGCAGGGACTTTATAAAAATAGATTTATAAGCCCTGGTGAGGTAAAAACAGCCAAATTCGTTTTTCCCTCATTGAAGTAAATGGCCTTCATAGGCTAGAATGGGCAGACTTTATTTTAAATTTTAAAGTCTCCTTAAATGTTACATACCAAGAATTTGGTATCAAATTGATTGTTATAATAAATCCCACAACTTCCAGTTGTTGGATTTAATATAACTAGTGCAGGTAAAAAGTTTAGACTTTACCTAAAAAGTTGCCAATTTCAGCTCTGCATTGTTTTTGCTGCTGTGCTCTGATTGGCCAGCCTGCAGCAGCTTCTGCCAGGCTACTTTAATGAGGTGTGAAGTGGCCTGACTTTACACAAAGGAATGTGCTTGGGGGAGAGAATCTCCCCTCAGCAGATGGGGAAGCAGGAAGGGGGAGGGCTGCCAAACTGGTCTTCAAAGGCAGAGAAGGACATCTGGAGCACCCAGCAACACCCCCACATCCTGCAACCCCAGACAGCTAGGTGCCCCCTTGATTAGATTAGGAGAGGGCAGGAGAGGGGTGTGTTTATGATTTTTAGCCACACCAGTGGGTGGGCTCAGCCAGATCTCTCCTCCAAAAATCAGATTCATCCATTTTGGATTTTTAGAGACTATTGCCTTCTGGGATGGATTTTTGCCACACTTCCCAGGAAGTGGTCATCACATGGGGACGACCCTGTCCCTGATTGGAGGACCAGGGCCCCCCTGCTTTTCACCCAGGAGCAAGGATAAAACTGGCAGACCTGCACCCACGCCTCAGATCCCCACCAAATTTCAAGAAGAAAGAACTACAAGGAGAAGAAGGACTGCCCTGCTGGACCCCTGGCCTGCACCTGGACCCTGCACTCAGAAAGACTGCACCAGCTGCACACTTGGGCTTCACCACAAGAAGGACTTTGCCTGGCTTCCACTGGTTCAAGGAGGGACTCCCTGTTTGCTACAGGTGAAAAATTGCTAACCAGAGTCCCCTGCACCAACTCCTGAAAAAGTGACCAGCTGACCACTGCCCAGTGGCCAAAAAGGAGTTTGCGCCAGGTGCACTCTGGGAGTTGAAGTCCGCACTTCCCAAGGACCATCACAGATCTTCTGGACCCTTGGGGTGAGCTGTGGACCCCAAAAGAACCTTAAAAGAACATCTGGGTGAAGCCCCAGAAGTTTGGAAAAGATTGGAGAAATTTTAGAAAAAAGCTCCATAAAGTGACCGACTCGACGCGGAAATTCTAGCCGGCTTGCCTCAACCGCGACCCGGCCTGACTTCGTGGTTCGTCCCGGTCAAGAAAAACATCCGAAAAAGAGACTAAGTCCGAACGTAAAAAGTTGACCGGGACCTTCCAGCCATCGTATCCGAGAAGGGCTCCACGGACGTCGGATCAAGATCCAGGTTTACCCCGGTCGAAGGATTTTCATCTCGAAAAAACGACTAAGTCCGAAGGTAGAAATCACCACCGAGGAAACCGACTTCGTGTATCCGGACAAGGGCTCCAGGAGGTCGGATCCAACTGGCAGGTTCGTCCCGGTGAAGAAAAACTTCAAAATAAAGACTAAGTCAGAAGGTAACTTTTTAACCGAGGCCTCCCGCGACCTGTAGCCGAGCAGGGCTCCATCGCGGTCGGCCTGAAAGTCTGACTTTGTCCCGGTCCTGGTGCAACCAGATGACCCGATTGGCGCTTTTTGTTTCTATGCGCTAGAAAATAATAATACTTTAAAAATTCATATCTCCGGTTCCCCTGAACCGATTTTAATCGTTTTTGTGTCATTTTAAAGATAAAAATATAAGCTAATTTTTATAAATTGGTTTTGGATTTTTAAACTGTTTCCTGTGTTTTATTTAATTACTGTTGTGTGATATTTGAATGCTTTACACTTTGTCTCCTAAGTTAAGCCTTGACGCTCGATGCCAAGCTACCAAGGGTAGAGCTGGGATTAATTTACTGAGACCTAACTGTACTTTTGTGGAGGTTTGTGGCTTGTTGCTAGGTGTAGGTACCTACCTGCCCTACCAATAACCCATTTTCCAACAATCATACATTGCTTGTGTGTGTAACATACGTACTGTACACCAGTTATTCATAAACAACATGTTTTGCATGTGTATGTGTGTCCTTCATATGTGTTCTTTCCTCCCTATAGGTACAGACCCATGTGGCGAGGGAGGGCCCCATCTGTGTACAGACCACCTGTTGATTTGGATATTATGGTAGAACGTCACACCATTGTCACCTACAGACTCAATCGTACAACAATCCAGGACCTATGTGCTTTACTGGATCCTGTACTGAGACTAATCGGAATCAGCATGCCATCCCTACTGAAGTGCAATTGCTCTCTGTACTCCATTTCTTGGCTACGGGCTCATTTCAGGTGACAGTGGGCATGGGTGCAGGGTTCTCACAGCCAATGTTTAGCCTCGGCCTGTCCAAATTCCTGGATGCATTTATACAACACATGCAGACATATGTCAAGTTTCCCCAAAGAGCTGAACTCCCTTCCATCAAGTCTGAATTGTATGCCTGTGCTAACATTCCCATGTGATAGGTGCCATCGATGGAACCCACATAGCTCTCATCCCCCCAAGAGTGAATGAAGAGGTGTACAGGAACAGAAAGAACTTCCACTCAATGAACATACAATTGGTGTGTACTGCTGACCAGTACATATCACATGTAAATGCCAAGTTCCCAGGATCAGTTCATGATTCCTTTGTCCTGCGGAGCAGCAGTGTATCACACATGATGGAACAACTCCAAGGGGACAGAGGATGGCTCATAGGTGAGTGTGTATGACACTGGATCAGTACATAGCTGACAGCCAGGCTGTATGCAAGCAATGGTAATTTGTCACAGTCCTGTTTCGCCCACTTTTGCAGGTGATTCTGGCTACCCCGACTGACACCTGTGAGAAATACCAGGACAGATGCAGAGAGGAATTATAATGAGGCCCATGGACGTACTAGGAGGGTGATTGAACGCACTATAGGTCTGCTACCTCTGAGAGGGGATGAGAGTGATGGTGAGGGTGAAGAGGGGGAAGATGTCCACTCTAGGAACCAGCTGATCCACCTATACTTCCAGTGACTATGAGGTACTGTTCACTGATGATGTTGTCTGCACTGCATAATGTTTGTCTTACTCATTTGTTTGGGGATATGGTGTCTGTAGTCCTTGACACTGTTACCTGCAGACTAGTGTTGCATGTGTCATGGAAACAAACATGGTGTACATTTTGGTTTACTCCAATCAATGTTGTGCGTGGGGTACCATTCCTACAAAAAAGGTATGAATATGGAATTGACTGGCAAATGCATTCACACTTATAATTGAATATTCATAATGACAGGGGGCATACTTATTGGTGTAAATGTGTTTTATTACGTGTCACAATTGCATAGGTGTGCTGTACAGTGATAGGGAGTGGGCTCATGGTGGATGTCCAGGCCAGGTACATGGGCTCAGTGATTGGTGGCAGTGGGTGTTGGTCCACATGTGCCTTGCAAATTGGTATGGTGCTATTGGCAGGTCAATATGGTAGCACAGTGGCACACTTAGGAGACAGTTCAGGTCAAAGTCATTTCTTAGTGAGGGCCTTGGTCTTGGCAGGTGTTCCAGTGCCATATCTGGGTGTGAGGGCACATTTGAGTGACTGGTGCTGGCATGTACCAGTAGGAGTGCTGTTCTCTTGTGTGTCCTCTGCCAGTGCCACCAGTCCAGTTGCTGCTGCAGATGTAGAGGGCAGGTCTGTCTCCTGAGCAGTGGTAGGGGCTTCCGGGATTTTGGGGTCTCAAGCTGGCTTGGGTAGTGGTGGTTCAGCACCCCTGCAATGGTGGCCATGGTGGCATTAAGTTGTTTCCACTGCCCCATGGTCTCTTGGTGTTGGGTTATCTGCAGCCTTTGACTCTGCTCCAGGGTGACCAGAATCTGGCCCATCCTGTTTTGGGTATGGTGGAATGCTCCTAGGACCTCAGAGATCACCTCCTGGGCTTCAGCATCCATCCTTTGGCCTCCCCCCCGGGCCACTGGTGCCCTCCCACTGGGCCTAGCCCCCTGTGCCTGTGTCCCCTTCACAGGTCTGGCAGTCCCACTTGCACTGGGGCCATCATCATCCTGTCTGTTAGTTTGTGGTGACTCTGACCTCTGCACATGTGGTCCGCCAGTCTGTGTCCTGGAGACACTGGTGTGGGGTCGTTGGCCTGAGCTGATGGTGGTGGCTGGGTGGTAGGGGTGTCAGTGGTATCCTGGGTGGGGCTGCTGGAGGGTGACAGCCCAGGAATGTGTGATGGCCCAGGGTAATCCTCACTGTCCATACATCCTTCTCCAGTCTTCTGAATGGGGCCTCTGTCTTCATGTGGGGTGCTGGCACTCCTTGACCTTTCCTTCAGGATGGCATGGGTGGTGGTGCCTGTGGGGGGAATGGACATGTATGTTACATGTACTAATTCAAATCAAGATGCACAACTCTGCCTTAGTTTGTGCTCTTTATTCCCCTGTTGGGCTATGCAGGGGTCTATTGTGGGATTATCCTTTCATTTTGCATGTGATGTGGAGGTGCATTGTGGGTGCAGTACTGCCATTGTGATTCCTTGCAGGGGTAGGTGACTGTGCACAGGGGGAGGTATGTGGGCCTGTTAGTGGGTTTGTGGGCATGCAGGGTGACTGGATGTAGTTATTATGGCCTGGGTGGGGTAGTGGGCCTGGTGGTAGTTGGAGGGGTGGGGTGGTACATGCATTACAGGTGTGGTGGATATGAAGTAATTTTAGATGACTTACCCGAGTCCAGTCATCCAGTGAGTCCAGTGAGCCCTCCGGGTGCAGGATAGCCAGTACCTTCTCCTCCCAGTCGGTGTTGTCGGGGGTGTAGGTAGAGGTCCTCCCAAGTCTTCTGTACTGCAATGTTGTGCCTGGATGCCATAGACCTCACCTTCCCGTGCAGGTCATTTCATCTCTTGTGGATGTTGTCCCTTGTGCGTGGATGGTTTCCCACTGCGTTGATCTTGTTTACAATTGTCTGCCTTAACTCCATCTTCCTGGCGATGGGTGTGTGCTGGACCTGTGCCCCGAATATTTGTGGCTCAATCTTTAGTATTTCGTCCACCATGGTCCTTATCTCCCTATCTGTGAAGAGTGGGTGCTTAGCGGGTGCCATGGTGTGTGTTCTGGGTGTGGTGTTCTGGGTCTATTGGTGAGGGTACTTTTGTGTATCTGTGTGTGTGCCGTTTGTTATGTTGTGTACAGTGTATGTGTGTAGTGTTCTCAATATCTGTCGTGCACTTGGCGCTTATAAGGATTGTTGGGGTGTGTATGTGAGTGTTTTATATTTGTGTGGATGTGTGTCAGGTGTGTAGGTTTCAAGGTTACCAATGTGTGCATTTCTTGCTGTTGGGTCCCATTGCTGGCCGTGGCGGTCCGTACCGCCAATAGTCGTTCGACCACTATTGGCCACTGTGATTTGTGCATCATTATTTGGTGGGCGGAGGATTTGTCTGCTTGGTGGTGGCAGGGTGGGGTGTACAGCCTTTCTGCCATCAAGGGCCCTGGCCAGGGCTGGAGAGTGCAGAGTTTTTGGAGGTTTCTGTTTTTGCCATCATTATATGGCGGTGTACTGTTCACCGCCAATGGCGGTCTTCTGTTCACCATCGCCACGGCGGTCGGCGGTGTTTCCCACCATGTTTATAATGACCACCTTAACAACAGACTCTAAACATTGCTCCCCTCACCCCACTTATGTTACGAGACACATGCAGGACAACATATACTAAACTACACATATACTAATTATATCTAAACAAATATATATTTGTTTGGTATTTTTTATTTTTTTCCAATTTTTTTAAAACACACATAAACCTCAACATTAAACCCACAAAGTAACATGTAAAAAGTGGAAAACCCACCCGCCAAACCCATTTATCCTAACTAAATTACATACCTACTCTACCCTAACACCAACCCCCTAAAACCCAATTTAAAATATTAATACAAATGAGGAGGGAGGGGGGACAACTGGGGGTGAGAGTTCCAAAGCCAATCACAGCTTTGCCTTCTTGAGGGATTTTTGATGTACTTCAGTCTTTTTGGATTTGCTGCCACCTCCTTCTCCAAACTGTCCAGCCTTTTCAAAACTAGTGTCAGCTCCCACTTCAGATCTTGGAGTATTTCTTGGTCCATGGCAGCAGGTGTTGTGGGCTGTGAAGCTGATGTGGAAGGTGTTACAGCTGGCGCTGTAGTTGTGGTGGCAGCTGTGCCCCTTGCACAGCTGTGGAGCTTGGTCTCCTCTATGTGGCCACTGCCAGTGTGGGGCCCGCTTGGGTGAATGCCCGCCATGCCCTGGTTGATCTCTCTGTGCGATAGTGACGTGCCGTCCTCTGGAACCCAGATTCCATCACCAGTATATGTTTATAATGGACTGGCCTCTTCTGGAATGCTCGCAGTTCCTCATTGCTCATGTTGGAGCTGTTAAATTGAGACAGGCAACCATCAGTGTCAGCATTGTGTGGAGTACGTACATATTATTGGCTTACACTCTACATCTAATTACACATGCATTCCACCTCACATTCTGGAAAAAACAATAACCCTGATAAATGCAACAACAATGCTGCCTTAGCATCATTTCATTGACACCAAAGCGACGCACAACTAGATTAGGAGCCAAACTAAATGAGGTGTGCATTGCTTTTTTGCTAAATGTAATTATGCAAAGGCAGCATAAACTTCACATAGACCAGGCCCAAATTTCCTCATCATCTGTGTTAATTTTCAACCATACATTGCAGTTGGTAACCATAAGGGGTCAGTGCTGATAGTTACACATGCAAGCCTGCTCAATATGACTGTCATCTACACTGTGGGCATCACATCTACCTACAAATTTGCTATTCCTCTCCCCCTGTAAGTAAGGGGGATGGCCATGCAATCCATCTTTCAAATGTCCTGGTCATCCACCAAGCCATGCCCACTCATACATGGAGTCAGGGAGTGGACCATATGTTAGGAGGGCTGCCAATTAGGAAGATGGTATCCATAGGTCTATCACATTTACATTCATGTGTCCAGGCGTAGATGCCCATCAATACCTGATCTGCCAATACAATTCCTTACACACCCATATCCATGCCACCACACATCTGGCCTTGTCCTGCGTGCACGCCTATTACATTCCACATAAGTGTTACGTACATGGAGTTCAAAATATTGAGCGCCATGCTGGGGAACAATTGCCCACCCAGTCCTCCATATTCATTACAATACAGGGATGCACCAAATTGGGTTCAAAATGGTGCATCCCTGTGTTGTGAGAACGACGGAGTGCCCCAGTGCCAATATTCTCACAGCGTTGCACTTCTTAGTCACATATGACCCTACATGTGGCTTGTCATCGCCTTGTTTACACAATACTGCCTATTGAGCACCACAATCCTCACAAGATATGACCCTCTGCTCATGCATGGGGAACCTGTAAATGGGACATAATGTCACCACTCAGTGTACTTTGATATGTGATCATTTGACAGGTTATCACATCTAGCATTGTGCGCAACACACATGATCCACTCACACCAAACCCTGGATTACTTCTCAGGAAACACATTATCACACTTACTGGATACATCTCTTTCCTCAAATCTTGCCACTTCACCGATGGTGTAGGGCGCAGGTCCACCTATGAATGGAAAACCATGCTTAGTGTTATATCACTGTCACTACTAGTGGACAACAAATTACAGTGTGTACTGTTTTAGAGGAGTGAGCCAGTTATCCTGGTGTAAAACAGTGCAACAGACACACCACTACAAACACATGCTGACACTGACACTCGGGTGAGTGATAGCCACACATTTGAACACTTACACTGGGCCTGAGACTTATGTGGTGCTGCACCCTGCAACAACCATATGTGGGCAATCTATTGAAGATGGATCTCCATGGTATAAGGGGGAGTTGTGTAACCAATACATGACACTACCCTGGTGCTTTGCAAGACAATTGACTCAGGTATTCAAGCTTGTCCTGCAAGGCACCTAGGAGGCACTTTGTGATGGACATGCGGCTCAATTATTAGTCTGCAATGATCATGCATTGAGTAATCCATGACTAATGTTGCAAAATTGTCTGATGGTATCAAATGCACTATTTACATTGCCCCCTAAGGATGGTAAGCCCCCTTTGCTAACATAATAGCAGGGATCATGTGTGTATAATGATGACAAAGTAGCGCTATGCATGCATTGCCCTACTTTTTTTACACAATCCAGGTAAATATGGTAGGCTGGTGGTGTCTTGGCGTATCAAACCTGATACTATACTGGGGCACAGGTGTCGCCATGGCCCCTGAAATGTATGACTTAGTGATGGTTGTGCATGACTCACCAGATATCTGACCTACATTGGTATAATAGTAGGACATGTGAACTCTATATCTAGACTGACACAGTTACACTTCATTCTGGTTGCATGCAACCTGTCCACAAGCATTGCATGCAGTACTCTAACACATCGGCTACTGTCATTCAAGAGCAGTGAACAGTAAATAGTTTGCCAATGGGAGACTCACTAAAAGGGCCACCAATCTCCACACCAAGATGATTGAGCAGATCCTGCTCCCTGGCCACCAGATCTGCCTAGTGATGCTTCAGCTGGTGCTCATTTCTGGTGCTCCAAAATACCCTCTTCAGGTGGTACTGCAGCCACCTCACCTCGGTCCGGTAACCTAGTATGACCCGGCCTCCCATCTCCAATGTCAATGGCAGGTAGAGTTCTACCAGCCGCACAAAGCTACCCAAATCTTCCTCTCCCATCCTGGTCAACCTCCCCCTAACAGACATATTATGACAGTACAGGTTGACCACAACTACTTTGAAAAAAAATGAAATGAGCATAAAAGAAACTTAAGCCCAATAACTAATCTCAAATATCCAAACTTAACAGCTATCCCGCACAGACACCACATAGTACAAGTACAATTATACACAAAAAAACACACAAATTTACAAACACTGGGACAAAGTAAAGACAATAATTGAAAAAACATGACAGGAGGGACACCACAAGATACAATACGCAGGAAAATCACACAACCAACTCCAGAACACAACCACACAGTCAAAAGAGGCACAGACTGTAAAGAGAAAGTGAAAGTACACCCACTGTACCATGCTTGTAAACAGGATTTCCTATTACATCACTTCCTGACCCTATGTTACACGTTTTCTGTTATGTGTGTTTTTATATGACGCATGAGATATTTGCTAGGTTATTTTAAACGCATGAAGTACGTGCATCGTTTTTATTGATGCATTACCTTTATGCGTCAAATTCACTGAAAATCAGCATTGAGAAGAGTGCGAAGGTGGAATTCACACTAAGGGCCCATGTGTCATATACTTTACTTTTTAGGGTGTTTTAGACTTATTTTTTACTCAATTCCTGATTGCGTGTTTTTGTTCCATTGTCTATGGATGCACCCTGTATCAACATACAAATGACATGGGCTCTGCTGCAGTGTGGCATATTGTGCATGGCCACATATGGTAGACCAGGCAACAATGTGATGAGGGTGTGATTGGTCTGCTACACCGATGTGTGTGTTACAGAGTTAACAGCATGCAAATAGTTGCACGTCGTGCATATGTATGCATGTGTGACAACAGTGTACCCACATATGTATGGTAGTCAGCATAATGCAATAGTTCTGGTTTGTGATTGTGAATTGTGTTTTCTTATGTGATGTGTGAAGTTGTCTTACAGAGCACAATAAATTCAGATGACATACACAGCTCAGGCATTGTTAATGATGGCTGAAAAATGCTACCTAGGAAATGTTACCCGACAACTGGTGACTTGTGTGTGGCCTACACATATGTCTGACATGTGTACATCTTTGGTACATACTGTGTATGACACACTCTGCCTACATTCAACCCAGATTATGTTTTGACCACACATGTTTGATTAAACTCATTACATTTAGGAATGGTTGTTGTTTTTATGTGGTGGACCTGCAGCTTAGCTGCATATGTTCTCATCCATTTTGATGTGCATTCCACAGATGTGTCCGTGCAAAGTGTGAGGTCATGTGTACCCTGTGTCAGGATTGGACCCCATTACAGTGGCAGGACTGATTACCATGGATGTACTGCACAGGCCCAACCTCTTCCATTGCTTGTCATACGTGGGCTAATCATGATGACCATTGTTACCAATGATGCCCCCCCTTGTCACACATGCTCTATGCAGCCATTGCAACTCTCACACTGAGTTGTGACAGTGTTCTGTTCCAACATTACTGCCTTTCTCATTTTTGACATCCACTACCTCATGTGTGGGCCCCTTGCTTACCTCCTATTTGGACATGTTGTAGTTGTGTGAGATGAGCTATTGATGAACAAGTTGGCAATGTGGATGTAATTCATATGTTGTAGTCCATAGATTGTGTCCTTCAGTTGTCACATACCAGTGATGAGGCTATAAGTGGCATGTGTGATGGTGGCAGTACAATCTTACGCATCACATATGATGTTGCAACAGTACACTTCAGATTAGTATTTGTAACATGCTCCCTGAGGTTAGACTCACAATATGTTGTGGAGATTGAAGAGACCAAAGCAGGATTGTTTGAATAAGTGAGGTGTTTAATTACAAAATGTACAAGGTGAGTTAAGTGATTTTAAAGTGAATAAGTTATCAACTATGTGCTGTCTGTGGCATATCCCAGAAGCTGTCTTGTGCTGTTCTCCCTCATTTTCTTCACCACCATCCTCCTCCTCCTCCTCAGGCAGGTCATCAACCTGTTCATACAAGGGGACATTCATCCGCACACATGTTGTGCAGAATAGCACATGTCATTATGATCTTGCAGACAATGTGTGGGGCATAAAGGAGGCTGTTTCCTGTGAGGTTCGCGCCCCTGATTCTTGGCTTCAGGAAGCCAAATGTCCTCTCCATGATATTCCGTGTCTTCCGATGTCCCTTATTATATGCACGCTCTGCTGCTGTGCTTGAGTTGGCAACTGGGGTCATAATCCATGGCTGTATGCCATAACCCAGATCCGCTGCAAAAGATTAAAGGAGTAAGTTGTTGTTAAGGCTTGCAACAGGTTTGTCATGTAGCATGGCAGTTGATGTTGTGAGTTGGTTATGACTCATATGTGTTTGTGGTATGGTGTGTGTTCCTGGCCTTGTGTAAGGTCTTCTCAGCACTGTGTTGTTGGACATGACAATCTTGAGTGTGGTTCAAGGACCTGGGACATATGATTTGGATTCCTAATTGATGGTCAGTATTTATGTACCATGCGTTGTGTAGTACACCTTTGTATCAGCGTGCCATTACTAGAGGAGATATGACATATCCTCACAACACAATGGGGTCAGATGTGGTGGCAACATGGTAGCACGACAGAGCCTGGACATCCCATCCTTTTTGACATGTGTCATTACAGATGATGTGCAACACTTAGGCCCATTGAAATGAGTGACAGACAATACAAAACACGTCTCCAGCATTGGCAGCGCTGTCCTGCAACATTTTGACTATGCAAGAATGCCCCATGTGTGAAATGTTACTAGGCATCCCTTTGTTGTCCCCTGCATCAGTGGCTAATATGCAGCCTTGCCCCTACACTACCAACCTTGCACCAGGGTACTTGGCTAGCTGCCCTGTGGAGGTGGATGTATCTGTGTAGGAAGGGACACTGCCCTATACATATACTGTTTTGATGGGCAATTTGCTATTTCTGTGTGTGCAGCAGTATGCTGAATGCATTGGTGACACATTCATATGACTTCAATGCACAGTCTACTTTCTTATTGCAACCTGCAAATGGCACCCCTGGGGTGGTGTTTGATGTTGGCATTACCTCAGGTTTTAGGGGACACCTACATCTGAGTCAGCATCATCATGCTATATATCTTCTGGTGACTGACCTGCAGCAACACACATTGCATGCCCCTTCCATGCTACATACTGCATGGGAGGGTGGCCTATTCACAATACGGCTTCAAGTCACAAAAAAGTGGTCATCTGCCAAGTTGTGGATACAGTGCATGCCATGACAATGGCACTGGGGGCTTTTACATAGGTCCCTTGGTGATCCTGAGAGGCAGCTAATGTTTGTGGCAGCCATCATTTCTCCAAGGGTGTGCATCCCATTGTTTTAGGATGATCAACATTAATACCAGTGTCTCTCCTATCTTCTAACACATGATTCAGCATTTATACTGTCAACATATGCACAGTGCAAGCTATGGGATGGAGCTCAGCTACTTAGCAAATGTGTCCCTTGACACAGTGAATTTGAGGTCATTGATTTCCTGTATTCTCCTACAGAATCCCACAATGGCATCCATGATCTGCACTGTCTAACACAGAGAATGATGGTTGTGGGACACCAGCAACCAAGGCACCCATTGTTTGGAATGAGCCACTTGCTATCATGTGCAAGACAGCTAGCAGCTTTGTCACAGGTGGTGTGTTGTGTGGGGTCTGCAGGCTGGTTGTGATTAGTGGCACAATGTGGTGCAGCAGGTGTAGTATGGCTTGCCAGTTCAGTCTGTGGGTCCTTATTGTATCCTGGTCTCTGAGGCCAAGGAGAGTTGTCCTGGTTCTGAAGACCCTCTCCTGCCTTCTGCATTGCCTTTGTGGGCAGCGTTGTCGTGGTGGTGATTGCTGTAGTTGTTGCTGTCCTCTGCCTTGTCTTGCAGGGTGGATCAGTAGCACCTCCATCTCCTCCTGTTGGTTGGTAATGTTGCTTTTGTGTGTTTTCCTTAAGTAGTGTGAGTTTGCCTCATTTTAATGCCTGGTTTGACCCAGGTGTTAAAATTTGATGCAAATCTGAGTTAACGTCATTTTCTGGGTCCACCTCCCAGCCGAACGTCTTTTTTTGCCCAGGTGGATAAATATGGCGCTAGGGGCTTTGAGACATTTCTTTGGACGGGAACGCCTAGGCAAGGAGGTTTCATGCATCCAAAAAACGTTTACTCCAATATTTTGACGCTAGATGGGTCTAGCGTCAAAATATAAATATGGAGTTAAGTTTGTGCTGAATTAGTGTAAAAAAAGTCACAAATTCAGCACAGAGTATAAATATGCCCCTTGATTTCTTTAGGTCTATATAATTCCATTTCCTCCTGGACACCCTTATTATTCCATTTACCCATGCACCTCTCTCTGACTACCACAGGTGTCTCCTTTGAAACACAGGAAAATAAAGCAAAGAGCTATATCCGCATGCTGAGCTGCTTGATTTGAAATGGAATTTTAAGGTGTGTTGTGTGATTTGACTTTAAAATGTTTGATTAAATTGGTATTTATTACATAAGTAACCAACCACACTAAGATTGCATTTGTTTGTAAAATTTCAATCTGCAACAATGCCATGTTTCACTAACTACATGTTTTTCTTGCTTGGGTGATTTTAAGTGCACAAGAGAAGAGACTTCACAGCACCCACAGTATTGCCAAAGAGAAGGCCTGTATCTTTACTTCGGCACTCCAAAATCTTCTGCTTGTGCACCTTAGTGCCACTGCCAACTTAGAGCATAAGATGGCACCACAACAAGTTGCTCCCAAGAAGTGGTCAGTGAGAAGAAGCAGCTTTTCACCAGTGGCGTGCCAACCACAACCTTTTATGGGGGACATGTGCCAGCCTTCGGGGAAAAATATGGGAGCAGCACTTCTGCATCAACAGCACTTCCCTAACCTAAGCCCAAGACCATGTCTGTCAGTGAGGAAGCCAGATCAATCATGGCTACACTGACGAGCAGTGACGTTAAATTGGATTTGTCCTTTTTTCAGAATAGTGTCAGGAAACATAGTAAAGTACACAGCATCCGCAGCCATCAATAGTAGATTTTCCTGAAGTTTAAGAAGAACAGGAGGCTGAGCTTTCTGCTGAGCAAGAACCTCCTCTTTTAGAATCAATGGCTCCCAGATCTCCAGCAAGAAAAAGGAAACGTACTACTCCACCATATACTCCAAGCACCACTATTGATGAGGATGATGGGGACATGGAGTGGACCTCAGCAGAGTCTAGGAGACGTCTGCAAAGTCAAGGGAAAAGAAAAGTTCCAGAAAGAGTTAGGCCCAGAATTATGCTAAAGTGGTGGAGCGCCATGCTGTGCCAAAAATAGCAGTGCCGTGCTGCACCACTTTTGAAACTCATGGGTGCATCGCATATAGAGGAATATGGCGCACCTCTGCGTTTCCCCCTGCGCTTGCGCTGAATTAAGCTGCCTAGCGCCAACGCAGGGATCTTTGCATCATAGTGCAAGGGTGTCTGCGTTGAGGGGATAGATTGTTTATGTGCAGGAAGATGTTCTTTCCTCCACATAAACAATCTATAATGGTGATTTGGCACTTCTATGTGTGCTGCAAAATGCAGAACTTATAGAAGTACCAAAGTGTCATTTTGAAAGATTGTTTATGTGCAGGAAAGTGTCTCTTCCTGCATGCAAACAATTATTCATGGCATTTTGCTTCTTCTAAATGTGCAGCAAAATGCAGCACACATAGGAAAAGCAAAAAACGAGGAGGAATAAAAGCATTCCTCCTTGTTTTGCCCTGCTAACGCCACCGCTGGGATGGCTTTAGTTTTTGGATCTGCCTAAGGTTGATGACAACTCATATATCTGAGGCAGCGTCAAAAGCAAGGGTGTTGCGGTGGAATGCCCACAGCAACCCCATTGCACACTCCTCTTATGCAGAAAACTGCGTTGGAGGGGCCCAGATTTACAAGAAGGCATAATGCCACAAAAAAGTAGCATTACACCTCCTTGTAAATATGGAGCAGTGCTTAACCCCACCAGAGCATCATAAAAAGTCATGCCCCGGTGGCGCTAGGAGCTCTTAAATATGGCCCATAGAATCATTGAAGGGGAAGATGATGAGGAGGATGATGAAGATGAGACAGTAATTGTGGAAGCTGGCACAGTGGAGTCCAACATCACTATTCAACCTGCTCCGAGGAAAGTGGAGCAGGCACCACTGCCAGCTCCTATATTTGTAAGCCCCCAGCAGAGACCTGCACCAACTTATACCTCAGTAGAAGTATGTACTCTACAGAGAGGCAATTGAAAGCACACCCACCTACCTCTAGTTCCTCAGGCATTGGCAGTGGCCAAATAAGAAAGTACTCCTTCCAGTTTGGGACTTTTTTGCGATTAGCAATTAGGATCAGAATATTGTGATACGCTCCATTTGCCACACAAGTGTTTGTTGAGGTAAGCCTGGTTCAATATTGGTACTGGAGGTCAGATGACCCATATGAAAAAACATCATGCAATCCAGTGGGAGAAGCACCTTAAAAAATGGCTGAATGTGGTCACAGTGGTGAAGGTAAGGAGAGTTGGGAACCATCAGCTACAACTGGTCAAATCACGGTGGAAGGTGAGGAAGAAGAGGGTGACATTCTCACGCAAAGCAGCCCTGTCCCCAGCAGTGCTCCAGAAAAACCAGCGATTCAGGGACCTCACAATGGCACAGGAGGAGTCAGATTTAGATGGAGACACCGCAACATACAGTGACAGTACCACAACGCACATTGAGTCTACCACCACAAACATCTCAGAAGTCACCTGCGTCAATGTCCCTACAAAAGAAGAAAATTCAGGATACAATTGCATGCATGTTTAGGCAGGACGGGCCCTACGACTGTAACCACCCAGTGGCATGTCTGTACAGCAGAAGCTGGCAAAAATGTTAGCACTGGACATCCTCCATTTTTCAAGGTCAGACCTATTTTGCCAAAGTTGCTGTTCCAGTGCTGCATCACAATGTGCTGCAATTGGTTGCAGCAAAGTGTTGTCCACTCTATCTACCTTACAACGGACAGATGTCAGGCTACTGATTACGTGTGCATCACTACACACTGGATCCCTTTTGTGGGGGTAAAGCAAAATGCTATATACAGGTCTTGTCCCTGAAGAAATGCTTAAGAGCATTCAGCAGCATGCAAACGTAGCTCTGTTCCCATGGAGAAATCGCATACAGCTGCAAGCATCTTACACAAATATAATAGCAAGATGGCTGAATGGCTGTGATCCAGAGTTCTCTGAATTGTATTTGTTGCCATGGACAATGGCAGTAACACAGTTAAAGCCATGGCAGACCGTGGCTATTTCTGGGTCCCGTGTTGGGCGTACTGTATCAACTTGGTTGTGCAATACTTTCTAAAAAAAGAAGGCATAGTCAGCAAAATACTGAACACCTGCAGGGAATCTTCACTCATTTCTGCCATTCTTTCAATGCCTGGAAGTAATTGTAGATTATTCAGCATGGTAACAGAGTACCAGTCAAAGTCTTGATACCGGAGGGGCCATCATGTTGGAACTCAACCTATTATATGTTGAAACATTTGTTTGAGCAGTACAGACAGACCAATGACTATGCCATTCTAAGAGGGGGTGCTACTGGGAAAACTATTACCATGGATGCAGACAAATGGGGCCTAGTCAAATGCCTGACACAGACACTGCTCCTTTTTGAGGTTTTGAGGTTTTCACATTACCAGTTAGCAAAGAGGACAGTATGATGGGCCAAGCTATCCTAGTGTTTCATCCGCTACAGGAGCAGCCAAAGAAGATGTCAGAAAGGATCACACTTGGATCCCAATTCCATTCCTTTTACTGAAGGGAATGTTTCAAAATACAAAAGGTGAATTGTTTAGCAAGCCAGAGAGCTGGAAGAAGAAGGTCTGAAATTCAGAGTCCCACTCCGCAGTTGTGGGTGCCCCTTTTCACTTCCAGAGAGGACAGTCTTGTCTCGATGAAGCAAAAACTGGTAACAAGAACAACAGCAACAACAGTATTCGAAGTTTTGGACCCAACTTCCTCATTCGCTTGGTTTCAAGTGGTAAGCCTTGCGTCCATTGCAGAGGCAAAGGCAAAAGAGTTTGAGCAGGTGCAACACCAGTGGCACCTCAGGGGATGTTCCAGGAGTATCTGGAGGAACCCAAAGAGATGTATGTGGATTAAAACCCATTGGTGTATTAGGATGGGAAGATGCACCAATGGCCAGAGCTCAGCAGGCTTGTAATAAAGTATCTGGCTTGTCCTGTAACTAGAGTGACTGATGAATGTGTATTCAGTGCAGCAGGTGCAGTTGTAACCTCAAAACTTTTGAGAGACTAACCTTGATCAAAATGAACCAGTATTTCATATCACCTGATTACACCGTTATCAGGTTTCTTTTGTTGCGTGTCAAATACTGTAATTGTGGTAGGCTGGTCTCAGACTTCCTAAAGCTATGATATAAAATGAACAACTAACTCTCTGTTTTATTTCAATCTAGTTGACACTCATGGATAACCCTTTGAGTAATCATGCAGTTGGAGTTCGCATAGGTGGTGTTGGCAGCTTCTGTTTTCTCTGTTAGTGTGTTAGCCTGCTACTACTACTACCACCCCCTTAAAGAATAAAGATGCCACCTTTGGAAAAACTCTGCAATAAGAGGACTCCTTCAATTCAACTATTCAGGTAGGAGAAGAACTATGGATTGAAGTGAACTTGTTTAGTTAGTAATTAACTCCCACTGAAGAAGATATTGTCTGTCTGTATCTAGGTTTTTATGGGCAAAACAGACAATGGTGACCACCCCCTTTTGGTCCATGTAGTAGTAAAGGGCAGTAGAGCAAGGGCATAAGTAAATGACATAAATTTTTTAGTAGATTTAGAAAAACAGGCTACACTGAAAGACAGCAGTACAAACTAAGGCCCTCATTACAACATTGGTGGGCGGCAACCGCCGCCTGCCAAGTTGTAACCACCTTGCTGCCGCCAATGTGGCCGCACTCCCACAGTGGCCATTACAACATCCCCACTAGGCAGGCGGGTGGAAACCGAGTTTCCGCCCGCCGGCCCAGCGGGGATGTCGGCCGCAACACGGAGCTGGCTCCAAATGGAGCCGGCGGTGTTGCGGCGGTGCAACGGGTGCAGTTGCACCCGTCATGCTTTTCACTGTCTGCTATGCAGACAGTGAAAAGCTTCATGGGGCTGTGCCAGGGGGCCCCTGCACTGCCCATGTGAAAGGCATGGGCAGTGCAGTGGCCCCCAGGGGGCCGCAACGCCCCTTTCCGCCAGCCTTTTCATGGCGGTTCCTACCACCATGAAAAGGCTGGTGGGAGGGGGACAATGTGGTGGAAAACCGCCGGTCCCAGCGGTGCAGATAGCACTGCCAGCCTGTTGGCGGTGCAATCGTCAAAACACCCCTGGCGGTCTTTCCACCAACAACAGGCCTACCCCCCTCCCCAAACAAATAACCCCGTTCCCAACATGTCCAATGTGAAACCCGATCCCAACTCCTTCTTCACCCTTTCCACCCACAACAAGTCCCTCCCACCAAAACAAAAGGGCTTACAAGAGGGCACTGTCTATATGCTCGATCTTGGTGAGTTGGCTCTCCACCCAGTCCATCCACTGCAGGATTAGGTGAAGCAATGGTCTGTCGGGGCAGGAGAGGACAGAAGCAGGTGCAGCCAGAGACCCTGACAGCTGGTTGCAGTGCTGACAAAGTAGTGGCCGGGTGGCAGGGGCTGGATTCCTGCTGAGCTGGGTCCTGGGTCACGTCATCCTCCTCCAAGACCACCAGCTAGCAGTACTCATCCTGGATATTCTCCAGGCTCTGCTGTCACAGAGGGACCACTATCTCCTGCCTGGTGGGTGGTGCTGATCAAAGTAGCTATATCTACAAAAACTAAAATAAAAAAGACAAGTTGTAAACAATGCTAGGACCAAACACTTCTTCAAAAGTAGGTAGTGGGTGACACAATAGCAGTACATTGCTGGTTCCCGAGGGACATTGGAATTTGATCTGAATGTTATTATTAGGAGAGTCACAGGGACAATGTTCTTTGTTTATCCACACATGTGTCACATAAAAAAGCACTGACTGCCTGGTTGAAAAGAATTAAGGCAGAGTAACACCAGATTAAATAAGCAGTGATTTATTTTTTTTCCTTTTAAAGGCTTTTCTAGTAACTAAACACACACTTTTAGTGGAAAAATAAAAATGAATTGCCTCTCATTTATGATTAAGGCATTATGCACTATGGAGTGCAAGCTGTTGTACCAAATTAACAGAGGCATGCTAGCCAGCGCTTTGAGTACTTTTCTACTCTTTGCATCTGTATTAGCAATTATCTATCTTTAATTCCAATGCCCCTGCTCTTCCCAAATGCCCCTGACTCCAAAGAGGGAGATAAATAAATCAAATACGTCACACATGTCACGTATAAAATGCAGATATATTATTCATCTGCCATAAGTAGACAGTGGGAAAAATGATGCACTACACTTTATGGAAAGGAACAGGCTATACACAAGGTATTTGGCATGTTCATCACAGAGTATCCCATACACCAAACTTGAAATCAAATTGGGCACTTAATAGTCCCACTTTACTCACTGGCCTTGCCCAGCACCACAAATTCTTTCCAACAAATTAATTCGCTGGGCAGTAAGGAAAGGAAACTTGACTTACTCTACTCCAAGCAGAGTAAGTCAGAGGGATTAGGTAGGTAGGTAGCACTTTTGCTTTTGCTATAGAATAGAGGGGTGTCACTGATCATTGATTTATCATATGCCCATGCTTTGGCTTATTTTCTCACTGTATAGATTAAAGCCTAAAGGGAGAAATCTGAACAGGTCTAAAGGGAGAAATCTGTACAGGCGTAAAACAAATCTGTTATGGGAAACAATTAAATATATTATGGAAATACTTTTCATGGCCATAAAAATGTGGCACATGCCAAGAATGTTTTTTTTCAATTTGTTTGGTAGGCTGGGATGGAAGAACTTAAGAAAGAATAAAGGAGTGTAGTGAAGTACTAAGAGGTGACTGAGTAAGTGAAGAGAAACAACACATCTTGCGAGTTTGGTTTGCGATGCATTGATAACTTTGTCAATGCCACATTAACTAAAGCAGACGCACATTACATAGTCAACACTGCCGGCACAAATTGACCAATACTGCACTTCTTCGGTCATGGGTGGCAAAATAAAATGCCAATTGGCAGGGAGGGGGTCGATGAATGATGATGGGTGGTATACATATCTGCCTCTTTTAACAAACAGAGTGAGTTTAAGGGATTAGAATACAAATTAAAATATGCCCCCACTTTGAACCATAGCTTTGATAACCATAAAACACAAAGAAGGCGGAGTAGATGAGCAGCATTCCCTCTCCAGAAAAGCTCCCTTGTTTATTCATTCAAGCAATTATTCAATCATTCTTTCATTCTTCCTACTGCATTCACTCATAGCCACTATGATTTAAGCTTTACTTTCTCTCATTCAGTCTTTTACTGAAATTCACAATCCATTATCCATCCATTCAGTATTCACTATCCACCCTTTCTTTCAATCAACCTTTAACCCATCAATCCGTTTACCCAATACTCACCCACACATCCTTTCACCCACCCATGCATCCTTCCCTTTCACCCATCCCTTTTTTTAACCTTCCATTCTTTCCTGTTTCCATCAAGACATCATTTTTAGCGTACATTACGTGTGTTTTTCCTGAGTTGAAGATAGAAGAGGCTAAAAGTAACCCGCCTACCACTGTAGCTGATAAACCGGGAGTTCACGATCATGACAACGCCCTTGTAGCTAGTGAGTAACAGTAACTGAATAAGCAAGCAATGAGACTAACCACCACCCATCCATGCTGTCGCTACTACTCCTGCTCCATCTGCTCCTGCAGTAGAAATTGAGCCGAACCCATTGGGGGTTGGTGTGGCTAGATAACAATATTATACAGTTTTTAGATGCCAGGTACACCCCCCTTATTTTTTTTATCAAAAAAATGCAATTGCAATACATCGCTACAGATCTGTAGCACTGCAGTATCTTCTACCAAAAATATCACTCTGGGCATTTTCTTGGTTCACAATATTAGAAATGCCAGGTAGTCAAGCCAACCAAAAACTTTGTGCAAAGGGGGGGGGGGGAGGGGAGGGCAGAGCTATAGCCTATGATGATGATGGCCCGCAATCATTTAAGCACAATGAAGGGGTAGGATAAAAATGGTCAATAAAAAACAGAAAAAAACAATAATGCAGGGATAAAAGGAATTAAATAAAAATTGGATAGTGGAATTGGAAAAAAGGAGACTGTTAAAAAAGTAAACAAGGCAAAATTAAAAGTATTATAATAGTGGGCAGAGGTAAAAGTTAGGGAAATAATATTAAAAATAATAAATAATAGACTTACTGGGATAAGTGGAGCCCTCAGCATTGACGGTGGTGGCCGGCGCCTCCTTAGCTCCTGCCGGACCCACCTCTATGGTGCCCCTCTTCTTGCCTTTGGGTGCTGATGTAAGAAATAACAAAGATAAAAAAATAGACCTTACAGTTAATCTTCACAAAATTATTATAACAGGCATACGCAGTAACATTGGACTTATCCAAATCAGATCGCCTATGGTACTAGTATGATCAACTATTGTTGAGTTCGCTATACTCTTAAAATCTCTATTCCAAATTTCCTTAACAAAAAATATATTTGGAACTACTGCATTACAATTAATTAATTTTGATTCAATTCTCATTTCTCAAACCCCTTGATGGACCAACTCAGTCTCCTTTTTTTGCAATGCATAGATGCATACTAGTACTATAAATCACTGTGAAATTGCTCACGACTGTACAAGTGACATAAAGAAAGTCACAGAGAATGCTAACTCACTGATATCACTAATTCTCTATGGTGTTAGGAGGACAGAGGAGTCTGCATTGCAATGGCTTCTTAAATAATCAGCCAAAGCGAGAGCCAATCAGTATTATGATTTAGCAACGAGGACCTGCTTAGCTCTAATTGGATCATATAATGATGTTGTTACTGTAACTTACCACTGAGTGTGAGCAGCATGCTCTTCAGAAAAAAGTTATCATTGGTGAACACAAATATAGTTAATACTCACCGAGCCCAGGCATCTCTATGCCTAGCAGGTCAAGCAGGTCCTGCTCTCGGTTGATGATATCCATACAGTGGTGCGTCAGCTGATGGGCAGTGCACTGCACCTGGGTGGTGAGCCAAACACACCTGCACACACCCCAGCACAACTGATATTCCTGCACAGGGTAACGGCTGCCAGGCCTGCTGCCAACATGGAGGGGTAGTGGTGCTGCACCAGTGCTACCACCTCCACCACAAAAAAGATCGGACTGAGCTGCACCCTTGGCAGAGGTGCTGCCCACAAGATAGATGGTTGCTGCTGGCTGTCTGGGGGGCCTGGCTCTGCCGCTCCCCTGTTCACTGGTGCCGCCCTGCTCTGCCAAGATGCTGGGTGGTGGAGAAGCAGGAGGAGAAGGAAGGAAGGATTAAGAATAAGTGAGAAAGTAAAGAGAAAAATAAAAAAACTTCAAAAAGCCATAAAAAGCACAAAGAAAAAAAAAAAACGTAAAGATACACAGACACAAAAAGACACAATAAAAGAATAAATAAAAATGAGGGGTAGGTTAATTTTGAGAGTGGAGGATTAAAGAGAATATTAAGGAATGAAAAAAACAGGCCCACCACCGTAAACAGAGTAAAAAACAAGGTGGCCGCACCCATGCGAACCACGTGGTGCCCTTCACGCAGGAGTTTATTTGACGTATTGAGTTTGATGTAAAATGCAATGCAACAGGGCGCAATGGGAAACTATGCCCACCTGCTGAACTGTGCGCAATGCAGCAGACTTTTTTTTACCACTTCACGAAGTTCCTCATAGTTGAATCCATGCACTCCACCCAGACCTCATTTTAAACAGGGCTTGAACAGGGAACAGTCCCTCCTCTATGTTTAAAAACCACTGCTGATTAAACTTTAATCTGCAGTGTAGTGATTTTTAGACATAGAAGGAGTACTGCCTCTTCCAGCTCTGTAAAATACCACTGCTGTGCCGTGCATACTCCTCAGCACCCTCACATAAATTTGCAAGGGTGCTGAGTAGTATGCACTTGAGTGGATACCCATCATTGCCCTTATATAAGTACGTGAAGGCACTGAGGGGTATGTACTGCGCTGGAGTGCACACCTTTAAGTTCCCTTACATAAGTATATAAGGGCCTAAGAGGTATCCACTCCTGTGCATACCCATCAGTGCCCTTACATACCTATGTAAAGGCACCTAAGGGTATGAAGTGTGCTATACTACAGTGCAGTGCATACTCCTTAGTGCCCTCACATATATATGTAGGGGCACTAATGGGTATACATTGGAATTGATGCCCCTTGGTGCCCTTACATACTTATGTAAGTCACCGAGAGGTATGCCCTGCACTAAAGTGCTGCACATACCTCTTGCTGTCCTTACATAAGTATGTAAGGACATTGAGGGCTGTGAGCTACACTGTAGTGCAGTGCATTGTGCAGTGCATACCCCTTGGTGGCCTTAAATAAGTATGTATGGGTTCCGAGGGGTAAGCACTGGAGTAGATACGCCTCGGTACCCTTACATTATTATGTAAGGGCACTGAGGAGTATGCACTGCACTGAAGTGTACTGCATACCCCTCAGTTTCCTTACCTAAGTATGTAAGGGCACCAAGGGGAATGCACTGCACATTGCAGTGCCCACTCTGCCTCTTCATAAAACTTCAGAGAATTTAGTGGAATTTTAATGTAATTCCACATAATTACGCAGCATAAAACTCCAACAATTCTGCACTCCTTTAGTGTGTGTGTGTGTCCATTCTTAGATTGCTGTGCTGCTTCCTTTCTTCTTTTAATCTATTTGGATTTGAGTGAAAGTTACATTGCAGTGCACATGTAGTTGTCACTTCAACTGTGCACACAATAATGGAACTATACATGTCACCATTTACAATGTTGCTGCCTATGCTCTTAGACCCAGATTTACTAGGATTTTGCTCAGGGTTGTGTTACTTTTGTATCACTTTTGTGGCATAGCACAGATGCAAAATCCTTTTTGGCATTTACTAAGCCATGCAAATTTATTTTGCAGACCTTTGTGTGGTTTAGTAAGTACAAAGTAATGCAATAGATCTCAAAAACACTGCCTTGTGTTACTTTGCATCTGGAAGGAGTTAATTAGGTGGAAAATGGATGTTCCCTTGCATCCATCTGCCTATTTTGACTCAAACCCTGATTTCCAAAAAATTTTAAACCTGAGTTTGCACCCAGTGCTGCACCTACCAAACAGAGGTGTAACAAGGAGCACTATTTTTATTTCTCCTCAGTACTTCCTCTTTCCCTGTGTGCTGCATTCTGCAGCATTCATACAAAAAACAAAATGCCTCTAAGGATTGGTTTTGCACACACAGTGCACCAGCACTGGGAGAGAGCAGATGTGCACCATATCTCAGTACATATGGCACATTTCTGTTCTCTCCCTTTCATACAGCACTGCACAGCAAATTGCCTTGCTATGATGTGTGAAAGAAAAGGAAATCTGGCCCCTAGTATTCCGAGCATGATGGAAGCTTTCACACCTGCTACCTGTGCTGTTCGTATTCTATGTGTGAGAGAAATGTGCATTGTTACTGCCTGTGTGGTAGCTATTCTGCATTATTCTTTTTAGGAGTGGAGCCAACACTGCTACTGTACTGTTTCCATGTGGTCCGGGACACTGGAATTATGTTACTCTACCGTCGTAACTTTTTTCGTATAAGTAATGATTTGCTGCATTTGCCACCTAATCCATCATCTGCAGAATTTAATAAACAAAATGCTTCTACCTCAAACGGATAAAAGTTACTAAAAACGCAGCAACATGTTTGCATATAATGGAAGGTTCTTCACAAAGGTTAATAGATCATCTTTCAGTTACTTATTTTTATATTTTGTTGTTATACTGGTCTGAATGAGGTGAAACCTTTGCCCAGACAGTATTACAATGTGTGAAAATTACAATAGAAGTAATACATAAAAGAAACGGCTGCATTATGCCACATAATTTGGCTTTTCCCCCGCATAATTTAGCCAACCTGCCGCATAATTTGGTGGTCCCCTGTTACATAATTCCAGTTGCCCTGCATGTGGTGTGCGACGTAGCATACACAATTGCTGATGCCTCTGTAATGAAAGACTGTACTGCTCCGGCCTGCCTTGGAAATGCGGTACTCTTGCACTGCTGGCTGTGATGAAACTAGAGTCATAAAAGACTGAATGAGCTCTCTGATTTGGCAGAACAGAAATCCGTACTGCTACCCAATTCTTCATGAGGGCGGAAAATTCAGTGGCCTGAGTTCTTATTTTTTTAAGGTTGGCCCATCATTGGAGTCGTTTATATTAAAATAGGTGTCCACAGAAACTGTACGTCTGGAGGCGGTGATCGTGACAGATATCCTTCCAGGGGACAAGAACCGAACTTAAAATTCCTATGTGTGTCAGGGCAACTTTCTTTTACAACAGGACTATTCAACGTAGTTTAATGTGGAAGAGATCCATGGATAAAAACAGCCACGTAGGCAAGATTTACAAACGTGTTGTAACTAAATGGAACAAATTCAAATAGTAAGCTATTATTCTGTAATGACTGCATATTAAGCTTTTCTGGAAGACCATTGGTACAGCCTCGTAGGATGATGGTGAAGGCGCCGTGGAACAAACTTGCTACTTTAAGATCTTGTAACATATTTTGTGATATTTGAAAGCTTGAGATAATATGTCATTTTACAGTAGATGTGAGCTAGACCGGGTTTAAGCAGTATATAAGAAGCACATCAGCCTATTTCTTCTTCTATAAGTTTGGTGTGGCTGCAGGAAGATGACGCCCATAAAGACCGCAAGGGGGTGACATTGGAAGTTTGTGTTAGAGAACATCTATGCCGTTGTTCTTGTTGCCTTTCATTTTCTTTTTTTGGCTAAAGCATGTTTTGATTTATTGTTTTGAAGATATGGATAAATCACCTTCTCTGGTGCGGATTAATTTCTTCAGTTTTAGAGACTGCACTTGATCGTGCAAGACATCATTTGAATGTTATAGTCACAAGAATTCTTCATTCTTTTAGTACCATGAGCTCCCAAACAACCCTACTAAATTCTCCCTCATGTATCTCACCTTTAACTCATCCAAAACCCCTCCTGCTACCATGACCTCCCCCTTTCCACTGACTCTTCCCTCCTCCTTCCCCCCTTTACTCATCCCAAGCCTAAATCCTATTACTATAAACTCCCAATTAACATTTCTGGATTCTTTCCACCTCCACCCCTCCATTACTCCAGTCAATCCAACTAACAAACTCACATATCCGCGGCTCAAATTAACTCATAATATTACTAAAACTGTACTCATATTTCCCTATACTAATCCACCACTAATTCCTTTTGGGTTCCGGAGTAGCGTGCTACTCGCCGAAAAAGAACTTTGACGCCTCGTCAGGGGTAGTAAGCGCTATATAAATACCATTACAATTACAATTCAATACGAACAATAATGTATCAGTATTGAGCAAATCATAATATAATGTATGTCCCATTGGCATTGGTTACGTCTCCAATAGTTAGAGTTAGGGCTTAGTTTAAATGCTGTAAGGAGTGGCTTAAAGAACTTTAATTAAAGTGATTTAATACCCCCTCCTCATGGCATCTTCTGATGTCTGACCACTCATCGTTTCTAAATGCAAACAAGACATTTCCGCCTGTGTTACCTCACGGTGGTGACAGTGAGCCATGATTTAATGATGGCCCCATATAACCCAGACAGTGCTTCTCTAATTGTCTTATTGTGATCATGTATGCACCATATTGATGAGCAGGGTGTCGATTATTGGGGGTCCCAGAAATGATTTCTTCAATGTGAGAGCGGAACATTACACCACCTCTAATAGATATGAAGTTTAAATCCCATTTGTATTTCAGTAACAATGTTGAGTAGACCATAGATAGGAGGGCTTTTATTATCTTGATATCTGTCAGTGATGGCATTGCTCAAAATATTGGTATCTTCACTTTCAGCAGTAATCTGTGCACTATTTTCCATTCTTGATATGTGCAAATTGTGATTAGGTTGATGGTCTCTGTATTTTTATTTCCATTGGAAGATAACATATCCACGCCCTTCCTTGCAGACAAATCTACCCTTCTATTTTGTACCATGTCTGAGCATTATCTCCAGTATGGAAAATCCATGTTAGCTGTGTTAGCTCCTCCTCAATGTCCGCTCCCTCCACAAACATGCCATCGAAATCTGGGACCTCCTCAACAGCATCACCCCGGATGTTGCATTCCTCACCCAGACCTGGACCAACAACACCTTAGGCACAGACATCGTCACTGCCATCCCCCAGGGATACAAGATTGCCAAGAAAGACTGCCCCAGCCGCCCTGGGGGGGGGAATCCCCATCGTCCACAGGTCCAACCTCCGCCTGAACACACACTCCGAAGACTGCAAAGAAGCCATTAACCTGATGGAACACCTCCACTTCAAGCTACACACCAGCCCGACATCCACCATCAGGAGAACCATCATCTACCACCCTCCCGGATCCCGCACTCCCTTAGCCGACTACATCACGGACTTCATCTCCGCACAAGCCATCGCAGCCACCAACTATACCTTGCTGGGATACCTCAACTTCCACCTAGAGAAACCACAAGACCCCAACACCGCTTCCCTTCTAGACAGCCTCCACAACATAGGACTTCCACAGATCGTGACAGAGCCAACACACTCGGCAGGACACACCCTCGACCCCATCTTCACTACAGGAACCACCGCTACATTCAGCCAAACCACGGAACTCCCATGGACAGATCACCAATGCATCCACTTCACCTTCAACTCACCCACCATCACCAGACCCCAATCGCAGCCAGCGCATAGAAACTAGACAAGAATAAACAACGATCAGCTCACCGCTGCCCTCTCCACTGCCGCACCCACCATCGCACGCAACGAGGATCCAAACACCGCAGCACGCTTCTTCCACAAGTGGATCACCGACTGTGCCAACACCATAGCCCCCCTCAAAAAAAAACAACATCCACGCAAAGAGAGCCAGCTGGTTCACCCGCGAACTCCGTGAATCAAGATGCACCTGTCGCCGCCTTGAGAAAATCTGGAGAAACACTAAATCCCCAGAAGCCCACTACAACTTCAAAGCCACCACCACCACACACCACCAACTCATCAGAAACACCAGAAAGAAGACTACCCAAGACAGGATCTCCTCTCAACCACACAACAGCAAGGAACTCTTCAAAATCATCAAGGAGTTCGCTCAACCCAACAGCGAGACAACGGACATCCCACCCTCACATGATCTATACAACAGACTCAACACCTACTTCCACCACAAAATCAAGACCATCTACGACAGTTTCAACAAGGGCAACCCACGAGCCGAACCCCCATCCAACAACCGACACCAACAAACCCACAATCTCCACCTGGACACCTCTCTCCACCGAAGATACATTGAAAACCACGATGTCCATCCTCTCCGGGGCCCCAACGGACCCATGCCCCCATCACCTCTTCAACAGAGCTGCAGACACCATTACCCCCAAGCTCTGCCTAATCATCAACTGCTCACTAGCTGCCGCCACCTTTCCCAATGATAGGAAACACGCCATGATTAACCCCCTCCTTAAGAAACCATTGGCTGACCCCAGTGACCTCAGAAAATTCAGGCCCATCACCCTACTTCCATTTCCTGCAAAAGTCATAGAAAAAGCAGTCAACAGCCAACTCACCACGTTTTTAGAAATCAACAACATCCTCGACATCTCCCAATCCAGATTCAGGTCAAACCACAGCACGTAAACAGCCCTCCTGTCTGCAACAGATGACATCCGCTCCCTGCTGAACAAGGGAGATGCGGCGGCACTCATCCTACTTGACCTCTCAGCAGCATTCAACACAGTCTCCCATCACACCCTGATAAGAAGACTTCATGGAGCCGGCATTAGAGACAAGGCACTCAACTGGATCCAATCCTTCCTCTCTGGCAAAATGCAACGAGCGAGACTCGCCCCCTTCTTCACAGAACCCACACCCACCACTTGCGGAGTGCCTTAAGGATGCTCCCTCAGCCCCATGCTGTTCAACGTCTACATGGCCCGCTAGCTCCCATCGTCAGAAGCAACGGAATAAACATCATCTCCTACGCCGACGACACCCAGCTCATCCTCTCCCTCTCTAACGAATCAGACAAGGCCAGACTTAACTTGCATGAGGGCAGGAAAGCAGTCACCAACTGGATGAGAAATAGCTGCCTTCAACTCAACCCAAACAAGACCGCGGTACTCATCCTGGGCCCCCAACCCAACGCATGGAGCGGCTCCTGGTGGCCACCCACCCTCGGAAACCCTCCCACCCCTGCCAGCCATGCCTGCAACCTCAGAATCATCCTGGACCCCAACCTCAGCATGAACCATCAGATCAACGCAGTCACCTCCACCTGTTTTTGCACCCTCTGCCTCCTACGCAATACCTTCAAATGGATCCCCCTCGAGCAGAGAAAGACCGTCACACACGCCCTCATCACCAGCAGACTGGACTACGGCAATGCACTCTACGCCGGAATCAACAAAAAACTCACCCGCAAATTGAAAAACATACAGAACGCCGCCGCCAGATTTATCCTCGACCTACCCAAACACTGCCACATCTCACAACACCTACGCACTCTGCACTGGCTCCCTATTGAAAAAGGAATCACTTTCAAAATCCTCACCTACACACACAAAGCCCTCCACAACACCGGTCCTGCTTACCTTAACCAGCGACTCAACTTCCACGTACCCCACAGCACTCTACGCTCAGTCCAGCTCTCTCTCGCAGAAGTACCCCACATTAGGAAAACCAGAACAGGAGGACGCTCCTTCTCCTGCCTCGCCACCACAACCTGTAACACCATACCCATCCACATCAGACAAACCACCTCCTCCCCAGCTTCACGAAGGAACTGAAGACATGGCTTTTCGAATCCATGTCCGGGACATGCTACACCCCCCCCCCAGCGCCTTGAGACCCTAACGGGTGAGTAGCTGCACTCTATAAACTCTGATTGATTGATTGATTGAGCTGTGTGATTCTGTGACCATGGCATACAGTTTCAGTATTCCATGGCCCAGATTATGGGGGTCATTCTAACTCCGCCGCCCGTCAAAGTAACCCCGTCGAAAGACCGCACCGCCGTCAAAAGACCGCAGGGGTCATTTCGACTTTCCCACTGGGCCGGCGGGCGACCGCCAAAAGGGCGCCCGCCGGCCCAGCGGGAAAGCCCCTGCAACAATGAAGCCGGCTCCGAATGGAGCCGGCGGAGTTGCAGGGGTGCGACGGGTGCAGTGGCACCCGTCGCGATTTTCACTGTCTGCTCAGCAGACAGTGAAAATCTTTGTGGGGCCCTGTTAGGGGGCCCCTGCACTGCCCATGCCAGTGGCATGGGCAGTGCAGGGGCCCCCAGGGGCCCCACGACACCCGTTCCCGCCATCCTGTTCCTGGCGGTAAAAACTGCCAGGAACAGGGTGGCGGCAAGGGGGTCGGAATCCCCATGGCGGCGCTGCATGCAGCGCCGCCATGGAGGATTCCCTGGGCCAGGGGAAAACCGGCGGGAAACGGCCGGTTCCCAAAGCCGCGGTCAGAATGGCCCTGGAAGCACCGCCAGCCTGTTGGCGGTGCTTCTGTGGTCCCCGGCCCTGGCGGTTTGGAACCGCCAGGGTCGGAATGACCACCTATGTATTGTTCGGAGCTCTGTCCTTTGGGAATTACTGCTTCAGGCCAGTGTCTGTTTCCCATTGTCTCTGGGACAGAATCATCTGGGTTCAAAACTCCAGACCCTATAATTCCGAGACTGGAGACTTCTGACCTTGAAACAACTGGAGAGCACAGGGGAAGGTGTGGCACTAATGCCTTCTCTGTCCGCATCTTTCAGCATGCGGGAAACTAAAGAATCCCACCACCATGACCTGAAGGAAAAAGAAACCAACTATTCCACCATCCCGTCCCCTTTTTTCATAAGATGGACAAAACAAAAAAGCCCACCAACAGCCTATTTCAAATAGGTGTAAGCATTTGTAGATTTAGGTCCACTCTTTTCCCCGAAACAGGGAAAAATATGCAGAATTAGATCCAGCGTTCCCAAAGCTTCCTGCTATTCCCCATTCCAGGAGAAACAACTTGTAAACCCTATTATCTCACGGTAAGATGCCACTGGTAACTCCCAGTGGAGATAAGAGGGATCTCACGGTGGGAGCCTTGCACCATTCCATACATACTTTTTAAACAGTCGGCTTCATTTACAACTTGTTGGCACAGGGCAGCACCGCAAGACTTCTTGCTGCACTGCCCTGCATCAAAAGGAAAGGGGAGGAATGTGCTCTATTAATGAGATACAGTGGATTCCTGTCTTGTCCAAATTGGTGCCTAGCGACAGCGCAGGCACCCTTGCACCATGGTGCACCTTCCTGCACAAAATAATCAATGGAGGTGTTTTTCTCTTTCTATGTATGTTACAGAATGCAGCACACATAGAAAGTGGAAAAAACAGAGAGAAATACATTTATTTCTCCTCGTTGCTTCTCCACTGGGGAGGTGTACGGTTTTGGTGCAATCTCAGGTTTACATAGCCTTATAAATCTAGGAATTTGTCAAACCCCATGGGTGTTGCGTGGGAAAATCCACTGCAGTGCCCATGGAACACCTACTTGCCATAGTGTAAGGCAATGCAGGGCTTTGCGCTGCATTGCCTTGCTCCATATCTATGAGTCCATGCAAAGCCTCACAGAGTGGCTTTGTGCTGCTTCATAGATATGATCGCGAGGCCTGCACCACAGCAGCATCATAAAAAGTGACACTGTGGTGGGGCAGGTTTCTTGTAAATGCGGCCCAGTATCTATTTCCTATAATCCGGGTTTTAGCATTACTATCAGTATCATGGTAACTTCCCAGTTAAGTCTAGACGCATCTTTAATCCCGGTGTCATTCTTCAAAGTGACAAATCGCGCAAACACCATCTTAAGAAGTCTGCTGTGGTCATCTACAACAGTGGCCTTACATTATGTTGTACCATGTCTTTCAAACCCTCGTAGACCAATATTACTAAACATTTCAGGGTTTTTTAAACAGACACAAGTGGATATGACCCAATTGATTATTTCATCGTTTTCACTCTGAGAGGGAATACTTCACTCTTACCCCAGGGAATATAATAGCCTGAGAAGTCAGAGAAATTAACCACAATTGGCATTAACTTCGGGACTGAGAATATCAGGTTCAACAGTGAGAAGAGAAAATCATTATGGGTGTAAGAATAATTTTTGTTGACGTGCACCAGTCACTCTCCGCTGAAGTGCTTCCGTTTGATGTATTCGATCAGAATTTGGCAGGAATATCAGCGGTGACAGCGGAAAGTCCCACTTTCTCCTTTTCAAGGACGATAGAAAGAACGTAGATAAAGCATGGGTTCATATGTTTAAAACGCCTGGTTTACGGCGCAGCATGTGGTAAAAGAATCTCATATTTATAACACAGCCATATGTTAATATTAAGCAATATACTATGTGTATGCGTATCTATCTATCTATCTATCTATCTATCTATCTATCTATCTAAACTAGAAATCCACTTCTCAAACTCAAGAAAGCTCTTTGCGCAGGACATGCCTGTGCATCATTGACAACTTTGCACTTAAAGCTAAGTTTCAATGCTTTAGCATATTTACCCTTAAATGCTTGCCTGCTGTAAGTTTGCACTGCTTTTGCATTAAAAAATGACGCATATGTGGCACTAAAAAATTATAAATCAGGCTCTAAGTGCCAGATTTAAAGAAAAGTGGTGCAGTGCGGTGCTGCGCCAAAATTGGCAGAGCAGTGCTGCGTCACTTTAGAAATGCAGGGATGCACCATTTTTAAGGGAATACACCCTTGCATTTCCCCCTGTGCTGGCACTAATTTTAGCTGCCAGCGCCAACGCAGGCATCCTTGCACCATCGTACAAGGATGTCTGTGTTGAGGGATGTGATTGTCTATGTGCGGGAAGGTGTCCTTTCCTGTACATAAACAATCACTAATGGAGCTTTGGCACTTCGATGTGTGCTGCACAATGCAGCACACACAGAAGTGCCAAAGCATCATTTTCAAATGATTGATATGGTGCAAAGTTTGCTTTGCACCATTATTTAACTCCTGGGTCAGGGTTGGCGTTAGGGGACCTGTGGACCTATTTCCACGGTGGAACATGGTGGAACACCATGGAATAAGCCCACAGGTGCTCTCCCAGGCCAGGGACACCACCACCCACACCAGAGGGACAGCAGAGGATGGGGGACCCCATCCCAGGTAAGCATAGGGAAGTACAGGTAAGCATTTATTTTGTTAACGTGTCATTGGGGGCCCTAAAATGGGCCCCCCTTCATTGCACTGGGTGCAATGGTCATGCCCAGGGGACCCTGGTACCCGGCTGGCGCTCAAGAATGGTGCAAGATGGTGCAAAAGTCTTTGATGCAAAACTGCGTTAGTGCAGTTTTGTACCAAAAAGTATAAATATGCCCCTTGGGGGCATATTTATACCCCATTTGTGCCGAATTTGCACCAGTTTTTATAACGCAAATTCAGCGCAAAACTAACTCCTTTTTTATATTTTGCGTTAGACACATCTGATATCAAAATATTGGAGTTCGCACCATTTTTTAGATGCCTGAACCTACTTTGCTATCCCCATAGCCCCATATTTATCCCCAGTGCTAAAATGACACACGGGCGGGAGGAGGGGTAAAATAATGGTGCAAAGCCTGCTTTGCACCATTATTTAATGCCTGGGTCAGACCATGCATTAAGGGACCTGTGTACCCATTTCCATAGTTAAACACCATGGAATGTGTCCACAGGTACCCTCCTCATGCCCCTTGAACACCCTCACCCACACCAGAGGGACACTGGAGGATGAGGGACCCCATCCCAGGTAAGTAGGGTAAGTAAAGGTAAGTTTTTTCTTTTTAAATTAAAGTGCCATCAGGGGCCCAGCTTGGACCTTTCTGCATGGCACAGGGTGCAATTGCCATGCCCAGGGGACACTGGTCCCTGTGCTGGCCAATGGGGTTGTGGGTATGACTCCTTTCTTTCCTAAGACAGGAGTCATGTGGTATGGATGGTTTTGCATCAGAAAATGACACTAGGCTGGTTAGAGACATCTGTTTTTTTACTCTAACCAGCCTAACATCATTTTTTGGTGCAAACCCTCCTTCTCCCATACCGCCAGACCCACCCGGCTAACGTCATTTTTTTTACGCTATCCCACCCTTTGCACCGGCTTGCGCCATTCCATAAATATGGCGCCCAGCAGGTGCTCAGGAATGGTGCAAGCCAGTGCTAAACTTTTTGGTGCAAAAAAGTAGTAGTGCAGTTTTGCACCAAAAAGTATAAATATGCCCCTAAAAACTCAAGCTGCCTGTCATCTCCCAGCCAAAGAGTGACAAAAGAACAATTTAACAAATAACACTAAATCTATATCTTTTTGCACTTGGACTATATTCTGTAGACTCCCAACAACATTTTATGAAAAATTCAGTGTCTAACTAGCCTGTTCTTTCCGTTTAGGAAAGACACAGTAAGGGTGACTTAGTGGATCTTTAGTGGACTAGTGCATTACATTTAAAGAAAATGTAGGCACAGGTGGGGTCAAACTGTGGCATTGTTAGATATTTATAATTATAAATAGCTCTTCCTTCACATCTAGAAATCTCACTTCTGCAGTGATAATTAA
The DNA here is from genome assembly GCF_031143425.1 of Pleurodeles waltl. Lineage (NCBI taxonomy): Eukaryota > Metazoa > Chordata > Amphibia > Caudata > Salamandridae > Pleurodeles > Pleurodeles waltl. The sequence continues at coordinate 1,424,975,947 of NC_090440.1, read as the reverse complement.
ATAACTTTTTCAAGGATTTTTTTCGTTTATCAGGTGCAATTTGAAAATGTTCATGTTAATTTTTTTGCCTTGCTGCTCCTCCCATGTGGCTACGAGAGCACTTTCTGTTCAGACAATGATTTCCAACACTGCTGAGTAAGAGAAATGATAGTGGAGCCAGGAAGGTAGAGAGGCAGAATGTCGAGGAAGAGAGAGAAGTACATAGAAATTAAAGATACAGAGAGCAGTGAGGTGGGAAAACAGGCAAAATGATAGGAAGTATAGCAACACAGGTCATTTAGAATAGGGAGACAAACGGAAAGGTAGGTGGAGCGGATTAAACAGCAGAAAGAGAGATAAAGTCTACTGAGAAAAGTGATTAAATAGATTACAGAGAAAGAGAAGTGTGATTTAGAGCTGTGAGGAAGAGAGTGAGGTAAAAAGACAATATAGACGCATAAAAAGAGGCAGAGTGAGAGGGGAGGTGGAGAAGGTGACCTCAAATATAGAAAGAGATTCAAAGAGAAATCAGAGTAAAAATAATGATGGAGAAAAAGAAGTAGGATTTGGAAAATGTAGACAGGAAAAAAGAAGAGAGATAGTGAGAAAGGGAAGGTAAACAAAAGGTGATGTAATAACACATTGTGAAGTAATTTAAGTGGTAAGACTGTGAGAGAGCGAATGCTATGGTAGAGAGAAATGAGGAAATTAGAGATATGAAGTAGAGAAAGAAATTAAATAGAGGTTTGAGGTAGAGAGTAGTGTAGTGAGGTGAAGAGAGGACTGGGAAACCACGGAGGTGAACTACAGAGGGAGGGATGGGGAGTAGTGAGTTGAAGAGTTATGTTTCATAGGCAGAAAAATCTAGATGGAGAAGAAATGCAAAGAGGTGAGGTGGAAAAAGAGCTACGAGGTGCAGATGAAGGCATGAGGTAGAAAGACTGTTAAGCAGACAGTATTGGTCTAGACATAGGGATGCAGATGTAGGCACAGAAAGTGGTAACGAGAGAGGTGGGGGTACGAGAAAGACAGGTAAAACAGATGGATTCAGCAGTGGCTGCCGCATATGTCAAGAGGAGTGGAGGGGGGACGGGGGACGACGTGGGAAACATTAATAAAAATTAAAAAAACACTTATCTCTGCCGCACATCTTCCACCACTGTGTACTGCCACCTAGCTACTCTTGTTGTGTCCCAAAATTTGCTGGGACACCAGTACAGGCTCCTAAGCAATGCTGACACTGCTCACATGCTAAACATAGCATGTAAGCAGTGTCAGGATTAGTTTGAGCACAGTCACTGCCACTCAGACACAAGCCTGGGGTCTGTGCTGTTTCTCCAGCCTGGCTGTGTATACAGCTGGGCCGGAGAAACCTAAGTGGGCCTGTGTGTTTGGCCGGCCTCAGACAGCCGGCCAAACATACATGTGCACTTAGTGCACTCTCCCCTCATTACCCCCTCCCGCCCCCGTGGCCCAGCCCCACTCCTCCCCTCCCCTCCCCGCATCTGCTGGCAGAGCCAGCAGATGCAAAATGAAAAATAAAACAATAGCAAGCTATCATTTTATTTTTCATCTGCTGGCTCAGCTGGGTGGCGACGCCCCTCCGCCACTGCGAAGGAGCTGCCCCTGGATGGATTGGAAAGAACTGATATAGTGGCAGATGGGGTAGGTTCATAAAGATGTAGAGACAGGTAGAGACACAGTGATAAAGAAAGAAGTGTGACATTGAAAAGGTGAGTTAAAATACGGAGAGAGGTGTTTTTTTTTCATTTCAATGCCATCAACTGTCAGAGATGGCAAGGGGTAATATTGGGCGGACCAGCACACGCACCTGTCGAATTAAATAAGATTTCTGGGAAAGTGGAGGCTCTGGCCAAATGCGCACTTTGCTGATGCATTCAAACAACTGTAAATGGCAGCTTCAGCAAAGTATGTTGTTATACAGAGTCAGCTATTTTATAGGACATTTACTGGTCATCCCAAGTCAAAAAGGAAGATTTTCCTGGAGTCATTCTGAAGTCATCCGATGACTTCATCTGGGCTATTCCTGTAATTATCTAGTGAAGTTGTGCCAAACCATCCTGATGTATGCCTGTAGGGTGAAATATTTAAATGAGATGACTCCACAGTCATCACAGTAACTACTTCAGAATGGTCTTCTGATTACTTCATTAGGAAATATGTGGTTATTCTTAACTGCTACAGGATGACTCCATGACAACAAAGGGATGAGAGTAGATTACTTCATGTTGACTTCATGACAATTTAGGGATGAGAGCAGATTACTTTATGATGACTCCATGACAATTAGGGGATGAGAGCAGATTTCTTCATGAGGACTCCATGAGGACTCCATGAGGATGGGAGCAGATTACTCCACGAGGTCTTCATGACTACTTCAAGATGTATTTTTATTACTTCACAATGACTTTCTGACCACTTCTGGATGTAATTTTATTACTTCACTATAGCACTGTGAGAGCTTCTGAATAGGTTACTACACCATGATCCAAGATGACTGCTTCACCATCACTTTCTGTGATTGATAGGTCTCCCTCCCACATTAGTCCCTGTAGACTTTAATAGCACTGGGGAGTACTATTGAGTAAAAATAGGTCCTCAATTAGTGTACATCATACACCAGACTGACATAATGTTGTGGTTATACTACAATTCTAATCACTATTGCTGCAACTACTATCTGTGATAACCGAAAATGTAGAATTAAATTTGGAATATAACATATATATATATATATATATATATATATATATATATATATATATATATACATATATTACAATTTCGTACACCATTCCCAATTTATAGGGATTTACAGCAGCTTCCATTGATGTATCATATCATTTTTTTTCTCTAATTTGAAACTATCACATTAATTTCACAGTTGCTAACAATTTTGAGTGGACTTCATGTGAGATTTGAGTTTGGTGAGAGGGCAATATACCAAGTATGTCGACAGCTGAGAGTTCTATTGTGAATGGCTTTCGTGTGCATGGGCTTGCACATTTATAGTGTTGTGTGGGTGAATGGTACATTGAGGGAGCGATATAGTGAGTGAATGTAGGCAGCTGGGAAAATGGTGATCTTGCCAATGGCTGTTTAGTGTGAATGGTGTTCCATTGGTATGTTGAATACATAGTTTGAATAAGTATCATCAGTGGTAGACAGTGAGTAGAGGGTGTCCCAAGTGGTATTCTAATTATCTCTTGGCAACTATTTGGGAGAGTGGTTTATTAAGTTGTGTTGTGCGTGGCGTTGTATTGAATCTACTTGACTGGCAAGTATATGGCTTAAGTGGCTTTAGGTGAATGAGTACTGTAAGTGAGCTTGGATGATTGATGTGGGCTATAAGCAGTGACAGTGTTACATGAGTGGCAGTTAGTAAGGCATACAGTGAGAAATGTTCTAAATCTCAGTTGGCAAGTGGTATAATTCTTGTTGTTTTAAGTGCAGGTGAATGTGGAACAAGCAGCTATATGGAGTAAGAGGATATTTGTATGGAAAGTCCATGTGTATAGCAGATACTGACTGCAGAGAGGAGATATTAACGTAGGTAGTGTGGAGCAAACAAAGCATGGGAGAGTAGGTGTGTAAGTGTCATGTTAAGGTTGAATACGTAGAGAGTTGAGTCCTGTTTGTTAATGGTGGAACAGTGCAGCACTCGAGAGAAGAGTAAGGATATGGACTGTGAAATGTGTTGCGCTGAACAGATTTGGATAGGAGGTGTGAAAAGCATTTATAAATAGCGCAGGGCACAGTGGATGTTGGGACTGGATAAGGAGAGCTTCTGTGAAGAGCAGATCTAATGATTATATTTGAAGTATGGGCTAGCAGCTGGACAGCAGCTCCAACAGTAAAACAGAGAGTGCTTTTGGAGGCTGTAAATGAGTCGACGTGGAGGTTCAGTGGATGTTCAGCAGAAATGGAAAGGTCATATTGTGGGAGAAGAGGGGATGTAAAGGATGAATTTTAAGGCTAGAAAGTTTACACAGAGGGAACTTAAATGGTGTAAGCAGGTGTTGTAAAAAAAGAGAGAGAGAATGAAAAGGGATAGGAGTCAATGAGTAGTATTTAGAAGATAAGATGGTGGAGAGTGGATGTAGTGCACTGAGAGCAGAAGTGGTGTTTGGAGTTTCTCGAGCAAGTGTTGGGTGCAGATGTATAGGGTGCAGACAGGTTTTGGAATTTGGGAGAGTGGACGCAGAAGGCTTAGATTGGATGTGTGAGTTGAACAACAGATGAAGAGGGTGGATACAGAGGTTGAATAATGGATATACATTAGCAGTGCAAGTGCTGGGTAGAATACTAGCAGTGCAAGTGCTGAGTAGAAAACACGTGGATGGTGGGGATCGAGCATTGAAAATAAAGAGTGACTGTGGGGAGCTCATGTACAGAGTGTAGCACCCATATGGAGGGCTGATATGTGGAGATACCTGATGGAGAATGGGTGATCAGGTATGAAAGCTGATATAGAGTGTGTATTAAAGGAGTGCGATGTGCACATATTAACAGTGGCAGTAGAAGATGGATAGAAGAGAACATGGCTGTAGATTGAAGATTTTGAGGGTGAAAAATGGATGTTGAGTCTGTTCAGCCGATGTAGTGAGAAGGATGCGGCCCAAGGACAGTGAATGTAGCAGGAAGAGCGTGCAAGTGCAGAGTAAAAACAGCATGAGGATGGTGCCTTGGGTAGAGAGCATGTAAATGACGAAGAAGTGATGCGTGGACAGAGCACAAGGAGGGAAGAAAACGTATTTGGTGGGTGGAGAGCATATGTGGAGAGCACAAATGGAGGTTGGAGAGAGCATGTGCAGAGTACTATACAAGAGTAAATGTAGAGGGTGTATGTGCTGGGCAGAGAGTGGATATGGCTGGCAGACTTTTTAATATATGTTGAGAAGGGCGGGTCAAGGTAGGAGGAAGATAAATATAATGAGTATGGGAAGTAGATAGCCAAGAGCATATGTACTGCACTGTGAGAACATATGGTGTGCAGTGAGAGGATGGGTGAAATAGAGAATGGGTGTGGTGAGCCATTGTACATGATGGAAAAGAGAGGTGGGCTTGGGGAAAGGATAGAGTGGATATGCAGGGTGTGCATGGATAGGGTAGAGAGTGCATCTTGCAGATGGAAAGCAGAAAAAGGATGGCATTTAATTGGGAGTCAGGGAATCAGGGAGTGTATGTATATTTTGGAGAGTGGATATGGGGATGTATGTACAGGGTAAAGAGTGGATGCACACAGTGGACAACAAATGTGAACGGTATAGTGCATATGTAGTGTAGATGTGAAGGATAGAGAGCAGAGTCCTGCATGAACTTGGAGGGTAAATGTGATGGGAGGTGCAGACATGGAGAGTAAAAGTAGACTTGGTTGGTGGAGAGCATATGTGGAGGATGGGGAGCCATTTCAGGGGACAGATATTAAGGGTGGACAAAGAATGGGGATCGCAAAGTGGATATAATACGAAGACAGGAGATTGCTGAGAGAGGGGGTGGAGAATTGATGTAGAGTGGGTATGGAGCATGGATAGTTGAAGCACACAGTCTAGAGTGTATGTTCAAAGTGAAGAGAGAATGTGAAGAGTAGGTCTACCTGGTAGAGAGACTCTGGAGGGGGTGGAAAGCATATGGGAAGTAGAGCACATTTGGAGGGTGAGCACATCTAGAGGTTGACAAGCAGATCTAAAAGGTGTTGTTGAGGGTGGAGAGCTTTTGAGCTACATTCAGAAGATAGCAAGTGAAGGACAGAGAAAACATACAGGGTAAAGAGTGTATGAAGAGGGTGGTGAGGGTTTGTAGAGGGTGGGATGCATGCACAGTATAATGACGATGTCTGATGTCGACAATAATGTACATGGTAGAGATCGGACTTAGAAAATGTACGTGGTGGATTAAGATTGGAAAGTCAATTTACACAGACTATAAGCAGGGCCACTGGAACTATGCAATTGTGTGGCTATGGCCATTTTCGGATTATTATAGATTTGCTGCATGTTCACATAATCCATCATCTGCCAAATAATCTGTGAAGTTTCTTGATGAAGAACGAATTGCATTTCTCGTCCTTCTCGAGGTCCAGAAGATGATTTTTCTGCATTCCTCTCTGAAGTGCTCTGTGAGCCCTTTTCGGGTTTCCTCCAGTTTGTCATCCACGTCCCATCCCCTGTGCTCGAGTTCGAACAGGCGCTGCAGTTTGCTTTGCAGCCGCCTGAACTCACTCTTTTTTTCCCCTGGAGCAGCTCTGCTTGCATCCTAGAAGAAGCACCGGAACCTGTCCTTCACACATTCCCACCATTCGCCAGCAGAGTGAAAGAGGTCCCTCACTTCCCTCCACTCTACATACGCAACTCTGAGGTCAGCCACTAACTCCTTGTTTTCCAGCAACAAGCAGTTCAGTTTCCACGATCCGTGGCCAGCGGATAATTTCCCTGTAAATTCCCCCTTGAAACTGACTACTCTGTGGTCCGAAAAGTGGACGGGGATCATGGAGCTCTGCCCAGGCTTCACTGTTAGGGAGGTGAAGAGGAAATTGATCCGTGAATGCACAGATCCGTCTGGCTTACTCCAGAAGTAATTGCTGATGTTCGGCCCCATACTCCAGATGACATCCCTCAGGGATGCCTCACCTTTCATCTCCACCAACAGCCTGGACGTCACATCCATTCCTGCAGAGTCTGACCAAGTGCATTCATCTAACTCTACTGGGCAGTTAAAATCACCACCGATCAGTATGGTCCTGGAGGTCGCAAGCTTCATCCTGAGGACCCTGAATATCTCAAGCCATTCATTCTTATCCGGGGGGGGGCATAGACATTGATGAGCATAACGCGCTCACTGGACCACGAGCTGCCCACGACCAGCACTCTTCCGTTGACCTGCTCAGTAACCCTATTGGTGGTGAAATGCCTGCCCTTGATCAGAATGGCGACTCCAGATGATTTTCAGTTGTTTCCTCCGGACCAAAAGGATGGCCTGGGCGTCCATTGCCATTCAAACTCGCTGTACATCTGGGGGTACAGAATCCCACATTCCTGCAGAAAGCACACATTATGGTTCTGGGCTGCCAGGAATGACAATGTGCCAACACGCCTAACCTGTCCTTTATTCTCCTGAAGTTTAGGGTGAACAATGATATAGCCATTGTCTTAGCACTAGCTGTCAGTGTCTGGGTAGGGGAGAACCACTACTGGGGTTGGGGGCCCTAAGCTGTTCTATTGGGGGTGCTAAGCCACCTGCTGGTCCTCCTTTCTCTTGCTCTTGTTGTCTTCCGGATCCTGTATTTCGGCTATTGCCTCTGGGATTTCCGCCCACTGGGTTTTTACACTAGGGGCCTGGTGACATCTCTCGGGGCTAGCAGTTGATGTAGCTCCTGGAGCGCGGTTTGTATGGCCAGGTTCTGTTCGTCCGTGGCACCTCCCATGTCTTCTATGTTCTCCTCATCGGAGTTGCTTGTGATGTTGCCGTTTTGTTCCTTGGCTTGGGAAGTGACGTGCTTCTTCTTCGTGGTGTAGAAGTCCTCCTTCCTTTGCCATTGCCTCTTTCTTCCTGGTCTTTGGAGGTTTTGGTCCACTTCCTTGTCCGCCTCCATTGCTGCTTCTTGCGGGGGTTTGGGCTTTGGCTCTTCTTTTGGCGGTGTTTGTTTCCCTTTGGTCAGGGCATGCCTCCTTCACTCCTTTTCCTCTTTCTCCTTCCTGCACTTGTCTCACAGCCTCTGGGACTTCACCTGATTCCAGACCTCCTCTATCTCCTCCTCCTCCCCGCTGCTGCTGTCCACCTTCTTCTGCGGGTGTTTGCTCTTTTTCTTTCTTTTTGCTTTTGCTTTGACTGAGGCTGGGGTTGGGGTTTGGGTCCTGGTGGTAGCAACAATCCCATCTCCCTCCTCAGTCCCAGTCACTGGAGTCTGTTCTGACTCTCCTTGGGCCTCCGGTGCATCGGTTGGCGTTCCCCCCTCGGGCTTTCCCTCAGAGTGGGTGGGTCCTACGGAGGCTGAAGCCTCCGGTGGGGGTGCTGAGTACTTCACTGTGGTTGGTTCCACTGTAGGTTCAGGTTCTTCCTCTTCTGAGCCGGGTCCTGGGGATTTTTGGTTCTGCTGGGCCGGTAGTGTTGGGTTGCTTCTCCTGGTTGTCTCTGGTTTCTTCTGAGCTTCCTCTCTGGAAGCCTTCAAGAGGGCATTCACCTTGACATTGGGGTTGGGTCCAGCTTTGGTCTGGTGGTCTTTGGGCTGGGGTTCCTGTAGCTGCTGCTGCGTAGGTTCTGGGTCTGTCTGGCTTTGGGCACTGGTAGTAGGTGTGTCCTTCTCCTCCACATAAGTTGCATGCCTTCTTTCCTGTGCAGCCGCTTGCCTCGTGCCCAGTCTGTGTGCAGATCCTGCAGGGCTTCTCGGGGCAATCTATCCCTTTATTTCCACTTCCTGCAGGTAAAAGGTTGGCCTGGGTAGCGGATCCTGCCCTCGTCTTCTCCCAAGTAGAAGCTTGCCATGGGTGCCTCAGTCCGTCTTTCCCAGCTGGGTCTTTGTGGAGGTTGATGATGGCCTACTAAGTTGTGTTACATATGCCTCGTCTGTCTCTGACCTTGGTGGGTCTTTTTGTGATGCTATGTTCCGGTCCGGGATGTGGGACTTGGTCATCTCCACAGTGATCCTCTTCTCCGTAGATGCTCGCTCCCATCCTGCCGTCACGTTGAAGGAGTTGTATGGTTTCTCCTCCTTCATCCCTTGGAAGAACTCCCAGTACTTCCTGTAGAGGGTATGTAAGATGAAACTCAGGAGAAAAATCCAGCCGGATGCTGAAGCTTGTCAGCTCAGCACATCCTCCCCTGGGATCCCTGCTGGTTTGATGACCTTATCTAGGAACAGTTCTCTATTTAGCTTGATCACTTCTCGGCCTTTTGGCTAAGATCAAGTGTAGTATCTGTTCTTATCAGAGTGAAACCACTGTCCAGTGGGAGTAATTTTGATGTTTACTGGATCTGCTACTTTGACTTGGAAGTGAAGTAAATTTGCAATGTATGCAAATTAACCGGACAAGGCCCACTCGTCTATAGGAAGAGAGAGGAAGGACACCAGCGTGATGGTGTCCGTTTGGCCATTAGGGGCGCAAAATGGAATCTCCAAGGACCGCGTGGTCAGCTCTTAGGGCTCGGTAATATTTGCGCTCCCTACTACCTCTATCTTTCCTGACATTTGAGTGGACTAATGCTGGAGGCTTAAAACCCTCCTAACATCCTTCATAGGCTTGTCAGCACTCAGACCTCTGGAGAGGGGATCCATGGTTAGGTGTTATCACCTATAACCCTCAACTTAGCTTTTGGGAGTGACTGTGCGGTTTTTCTTGCTCTATAGGCAGTTGCTGTCTGTTTGACGGTACAGGACAGGTAATATCCAGAGGCATACTACTGGAACTCGAGGTGATCCAGAAACACCAGTAGCTGAAGGTAGAACCCATGGCAACTATGGCATCCATATTTGAGGATATGGACACTGGCGCACCAGGATCCATAAATGAAGGCATCCCTCCAGTGGACACCACAAAGCTCAACCCCAACCTCCAAGGGGCAGGCAGCAAGGCAGCAAGTAAGGCAGACCCCCATAGCAAGCACCAGCACTGGGAAGGCTGATGAGCAGAAGGCTCCAGGGCCAAAACAGGGGAACCCCAAAAATCCTACAGCTGCCAAACCAGGGGGTAAATGGAAAGGGTAGGAGGGGCCCAGACATGGGATGGTCCGAGCTCTTTAATGGGTAAAATCTCACCCGTAGGCACGCCCAAGTCATGCAGTGGGAGGTAAGGGATAAGGCGGGACCCAAGCTAGATTTCTTTGGCTTCTACTGCATGTAAACACTGGCTGGAAGGATTGGATTTCCCTTTGTTTGATCAACACAGCCGTGGCCGAGCAACCAGATTGCAGATCTGGGCACAACAGTCCTCTTGCTGATTGGCCGAAATGGCCTGGATAAGGGCAAAGGCCAGAAAGGTTGGTTGCAGGGAAGGCCTTTTCAATTTGTCAACAAACATTATTGAAGAGAGGCAAGAAGACAGCACTGCCGTTCTAAACGGAGCAAGAGGAATGCAAATATTCACAGAAATAATCAGTTATACTCTTGAACGAGAAATTACCTTCTTGAGAGAAAAAGGGTTTTTGGTTTAATAATTAGCGGTCTGAAGGAAGTTTTAATAATAATATTGACTTCAACATCTATCATGAAACTAATTTGGAATATCTCATATTTCACTGCATTGACATATATAGTTGATTTACAACGTGGCACTTTTTTTTTATAAGCCTTGCAACTTTCAATAAGAATTTCAGTTATCATTTATGCACCAGATATGTCACTGGTATATATGTATAAATATACATATAGGCAGGGCCACTGGAATTATGCCTAACATACACTAACAACACAAAAGGATGATGGCCGGAGTGCTGAACAATGCAAACACTCACCCCCAGCCACAGATCTGGGTTTAATCCATCATTCTTTTGCTCACCATGCAACCCCAGTTTGAACCCAGCCATATGCAAATCAGTCTTTTTTTTTTTTAAAATATATGTGGGGAGCGACCCCTTAGGCAAGAGTCCCTCCGCTGGGGAGTAAATAGTCTTTAGGCGGTTTCTGCCCCCCTGAGGGGTAGATCGGCCAATTTTTATTAGGCAATGGTCGCTCCCTTGGCGGGGCAAATTGCCTTTAGGCCATTTCTGCTCCCCTTCGGGGAAGAGTGGACTACTTTTATTATGCCAATCTGCCCTCAAGGGGGGCAGAAACCACTAGACACCAGGGTTTTTTGTTTTTTTTGTGATGATTTAATGCAAGAGGAGCGACCCTTTAAGCAAGGGTTGTTCCCCTGGGGGGCAAATTTATTTTAGGCCATTTCTGCCCCCTTGTGGGCAGATAGGTCTATATTTATTAGGCCGATCTGCCCCCAAAGGGGCAGAAAACTAGGCCCGTGGATTTTTTTTTGTGCCAATTTCACTCAAGGGGAACGACCCCTTAGGCAAGTGTCACTCCCCTGTGGGGGGGCAAATTTATTTTAGGACATTTCTGCTCCCCTTGAAGGCAGATCGGCCTATTTCTATTAGGCTAATCTGCCCCGAGGGGGCAGAATCCACTTATGCAACAGGGATTGGTGTGTGTGTTTGTGTGCGTTTTGTTTCGGGGGCAGCCCCTTGGGCAAGGGTTGCTCCCCATGGGGGCACAATACTGTTGGCCATATCTGCCCCCCTTCTGCCTATTTTTGGAAGGCCCATCTGCCCCCATGGGGGGCAGGAAGCCCACCAGAGACCAGGGAAGATTTATTTTCAAAATACGAGGGTGGGGGTATGTCCGTACCCCTACCCCAAATAAATGGGGCCAAAGTTGTTCTGCCCACCAGTGGGCAGATTGGGCAATTACCCCCAGTCCACACCCAGGGGGGCAGAAAGTCTACGAGATGCCAGGGAATTAAAAAAAATAACAAAAATAGTGGGGTAGTGGCTACCAACCAGTAAGGGGCCTAGTTATGCCCCCACTCCAACTGAAGGGGGTAACAGTCTTACAGATCTCCCCTGCACACTAAAACATCTTACCCCACTGCAAGCAAGAGGACTTTTGACTATTTGGGGTTTTGGTTTTACATTTGGGCCATGAGAGCTTGGCTAACTCTCAAAGTCATCCCACTTGGAATGGTGAGGGCTGCACTTTTTGGATTTTGGGACGCTGTCATGTAGAAAAATCCACAAGACCTAGACACATCTGAAAACTAAACATCTTGGTGATTCCAGGGTGGTGTGCTTCATATGCACCCCGCACCATTTTCTTACCGACAATGCCCTGCAAACCTCCAATTTTGCTGGAAATCACACATTTTTCCCACATATTTGTAATGGAACCTTCCGGAATCTGCAGGAATCAACAAAATTCCTACCACCCAGCATTGTCTCATCTATACCGATAAAAATTCTGCTGCACTCGTCAGCCCAAAATTTGTTTTATCAAACTGCCCTTTTGGACCTGCTTTGGTTCCTCCTCAATTTCGACATGTTTTTGGCTCTTTCCCTGTCACAGGCACTTGGCCCACCTACACAAGTGAGGTATCATTTTTACCTGGAGATTGAGGGGAACGTTGGGTGGTAGGAAATTTGTCCCGCTGTGGTGATCCCACACAGAAATGTGGGAACATGTGATTTTTCAGCTACATTTGAGGTTTGCTGAGGATTCTAGGTGAGAAAACATTGGGGGATCCACGCAAGTCACAACTCCATGGATTCCCTCAGGTGTCTAGTTTTCAGAAATGTTTGGGTTTGGTAGGTTTCCCTATATGGCTGCTGAGCCCAGGACCAAAGACGCAGGCCCCTACCCCCCACAAAAACAGGTAGTTTAGTGTTTGTACTTTTGATGTCCACATAGTGTTTTGGGACATTTCCTTTTGCGGGCACTAGGCCTACCCACACAAGTGAGGTACCATTTTTATCGGGAGGCTTGGGGGAACACTGGGAGGAAGGAAATTTGTGGCTCCTCTCAGATTCCAGAACTTTCTGTCACCAAAATGTGAGGAAAAAGTGTTTTTTAGGCCAAATATTCAGGTTTGCAAAGGATTCTGGGTAAGAGAACCTGGTGAGAGCCCCACAAGTCACCCCATCCTGGATTCTCCTAGGTGTCTAGTTTTCACAAGTGGACAGGTCTGATAGGTTTCCTTAGGTGCCGGCTGAGATAGAGGCCAAAATCCACAGCTTAGCACTTTACAAAAACCAGCTCTGTTTTCTGTGGGAAAATGTAATGTGTCCACATAGTGTTTTGGGGCATTTCCTTTCGTGGGCACTAGGCCTACCCAAACAAGTGAGGTACCATTTTTATTGGGAGATGTGGGGGAAAGCTGGGTGGAAGGAAATTTGTGGCTCCTCTCAGATTCCAGAGCTTTCTGTCACCGACATGTGAGGAAAACGTGTTATTTTGGTCAAAGTTTGAGGTTTGCAAAGGCTTCTGGGTAACAGAACCTGATCAGAGCCCCACAAGTCACCCCATCCTGGATTCCCCTAGGTGTCTAGTTTTCAAAAATCCACAGGTTTGGTAAGTTTCCCTAGGTGCCGGCTGAGCTAGAGGCCAAAATCCACAGCTTGGCACTTTGCAAAAAACAGCTCTGTTTTCTTTGGGAAAATGTGATGTGTCCATGTTGTGTTTTGGGACATTTCCTGTCGCGAGCACTAGGCCTACCCACACAAGTGAGGTACCATTTTTATTGGGAGACTTGGGGGAACGCTGGGTGGAAGGACATTTGTGGCTCCTTTCAGATTCCTGAACTTTCTGCCACCGAAATGTGAGGAAAAAGTGTTATTTTGGTCAAATTTTGAGGTTTGCAAAGACTTTTGGGTAACAGAACCTGGTCAGAGCCCCACAAGTCATCCATCTTGGATTCCCCAAGGTGTCTAGTTTAAAAAAATGCACAGGTTTGGTAAGTTTTCCTAGGTGCCGGATGAGCAAGAGGCCAAAATCCACAGCTATGCATTTTCCCCAAAACACGTCAGTTTTCTTTGGGAAAATGTGATCTGCCCATGGTGCATTTCCTGTTGCAGGCATTAGGCCTACCCACGTAAGTGAGGTACCATTTTTATCAGGAGACTTGGGGGAACACAGAATAGCAGAACAAGTGTTATTGCCCCTTGTCTTTCTCTACATTTTTTCCTTCCAAATGTAAGACAGTGTGTAAAAAAGACGTCCATTTGAGAAATGCCTTGTAATTCACATACTAGTATGGGCACCTCAGAGTTCAGAGATATGAAAATTACCACTGCTTCTCAACATCTCATCTTGTGCCCATTTTGGAAATACAAAGGTTTTCTTGATACCTATTTTTCACTCTTTATATTTCAGCAAATGAACTGCTGCATACCAGCAGACGCAACGGTGTATTGCTTTCAAAAACTCTGATATCGCAGGAAAAAGTTACAGAGTAAAACGTGGAGAAAAATGGCTGTTTTTTTCACCTCTATTTCAATACTTTTTTTATTTCAGCTGATATTTTCTGTAGGAAACCCTTGTAGGATCTACACAACTGACCCCTTGCTGAATTCAGAATTTTGCTTATTTTTCAAAACTTTTTAGCTTTCCGGGATCCAGCATTGGTTTCACACCCATTTCTGTCACTAACTGGAAGGACTGTGAAAGCACAAAAAACAGTAAAAATGGGGTGTGTCCACGTAAAATGCCAAAATTGTGTTGAAAAATGTGGTTTTCTGATTCAAGTCTGCCTGTTCCTGAAAGCTGGGAGGATGGTGATTTTAGCACTGCAAACCCTTTGTTGATGCCATTTCAGGGAAAAAAACACAAGCCTTCTTCTCCAGACCTTTTTTCACATTTGTTTTAAAAAATCAAAGTTTTTGCTGTATTTTGGCTAATTTCTTGGTTTCCTGCAGGGAAACCCACAAACTCTGGGTATCCCTAGAATCCCTAGGATGTTGGAAAAAAGGACGCAAATCTGGCATGGATAGCTTATATGGACAAAAAGTTATGAGGGTATAAGCACGAACTCCCTGAAATAGCCAAAACAAGGCTCTGCACAGGAAAAGGCCTGGCAGCAAAGGGGTTAAAATTATTTACAATTAAAACTGTTTTATTTTGACAGGGTTTACTATTGTGCTAAATGTTGCTGTAAGGTAGACAGGAAGCCATTTTACTCCAATTCTTGGCATAAGTGTCTATATTTGATTTAAGACATGAACCCACCAACGCAATGCCAAATTAGGAAGTAGCAAAACAGACCTCTAAAACATGTGTAATTATCCTTTCTGCAACTGGAGCATGTATACAGATGAATGCAGGTGCTCAGCACACTGATCTATCTTGTTGAGATTAATTTATTCCCATTGTGCTAAATCACATGATTGGGACTTTCGACCTGCGCAATCACACAGATTTTAAAAGCACATTTTATTTAGCATAATTTCAAATACAGGGGCGTAGCCAGTGTGTCATTGGCCAGGATGCAAGGATGGAAATGACCCCCTTGCCGCTGTTTGAACTGTGAAGTACAACAATAATTAGGCCCCTTTGTGTCCGTTGCCACTGCCCCTGCTGCACCAATGAAAGTTACGCTCAATATTTGCAAAGTATCTCCAGGCATTTCTAAAACAAATCTGTAAAAGTTTTATTTTGCTAACATAAACACACTCAAAATGGTAAGTAATCAGCAAATGATTCTTTAATTATCTAGAAACATTTCAAGTTAAGACAAAATGTAAATACTTCTGAAGTTATTAACTATTAATTTTCAAATTATCCTAAAGTTGTCAGAAACAATCCTCCATGTTATATCCTCACATGCTCATCCTCAAATCATCAGGAATAATGTAATTGTGAGAAGTAATCAGATGGTCATTTTCAAGTCATCCACAAGTTATCCAGAATAATCACACCTTGTGAAGTCACCAGATGCTAATTTTCAAGTCATCTGCAAGTCATCTGGCACAGTTTCTCAACTCTGCTGATGACTTTAAGAACTTGATGATGTTGGGTGATGGGAAAATGACTTCTAAGGTAGTTGGATGATCATCAAATGACTATGGATGGTTTCTAAAGTAATCCTTTTTGACCTGGGAATGGTAAATGTCTTGAGAAGACGCACATCAATATCTGGTCATTCCAACTGTAAAACAAACTGCATCACAAGGAAATTATATTTTTCTCTAAAAAAAATCACACTCTCTCAATCTCCATTTATGTGGATTAGAAAAACACTGCACAAGCAGATATTTGTAAGGCAGAATGAGTAGACAGCTATGAAAGAGTGGTTTTCTGATGTTAATTTGTAATGTTATACAAATCTATTGGGATCCCATTCTCCTCTGATGACGTCCAAGCACCTGTATCCTTTACCCGTAATACCTTCATCTTCCCTAACTTCCTCTTAAATGTGGACATTTAAACAGGTCTTTGTATTTTAGTGTGTGGATTCACATAGATTACTCTCACAAAGTGAACTCATTTGTGATGTCTAGTGGATGTGAAAGTAGAGCACCGTTTTTACTTGTGGAAGTCACCAATGGGGATTGCCTTTGATTAGTTGGATCATCCCTCTTTATAAATTTGTTCATAGTACCTCTATTTAATTATTTCAAAGGCATTGTTATTCTTAGAGGCATATTTAAGAGCCCCTACCGTCATCTCCACCATAGCATCATTTGTTTTTAATCTAAAGTGGCAGTAAAGTGCCTTTTTCCCTGAGTCATATTTACAAAAATGGCGCAATTGCGCCACATTATGCCTTTGCCAGGCATAATGTAGGCAAGGTGGGGTGTTCTGGCTCTAGGAGCCCAGTAAAAATGGCACAGTGAAATTTAACAGATTTCAGTGCTCCACTTTTGGTGCACTTTTTAATGCCTGCTCAGAGCAGGTGTGAAAATGATGATCCCATAGAAACCTATGGGCCTCCTTGCCCTTTGCTACATTAGCATCAATATTTTTGAAGCTATTGTAGCAAAGCTCCACAATAGCATCAAAACTTTTGTGCTAACAACCGTCGTGGTGCACCGCATAATAAATACGGCACAACCACGGTGTCATTAGGTGCAGGTAGGGGGGTGCAGAAAATTGGCGCATCAGCTCTGATGCACCACTTTTTCTTAAATATGGGCGTTAGTATATTAGGTGCAAAGATTATCATCTACTGCGGACACCTTCCTCAGTAGTGGTGTTCATAATTTGAGAGTTAGAGTTTACACCCTTGTTTCTAGCTGCCGCAATTAGACATCTTCATCTTGTTTCCATCCTATTGCTGAGTCTTTTTTTTATCTCTCATTTTATCAAGGCCTTATGAATAGCCAATAAGATCTTTGCTGATGTTATTGACCCCTCACTGGTTACTGGTATTTTAGTTTGCTTTTCTTGCCATCTACATTTAAATATGTTCATTCTCCATAGGTTTGATGGTGGTGCTGTCAGCCCTGAATTTAGTCTCAGCCATAATGGTGCATAAACAGGTATACTACACTTGAACTTTCATAAGAAGAAACATCCCATAATATAGTGTGGGAAATCTGAAGGCAATCAATACCTGTGCTCATGCAAACACACAATAGACATGTGTACTTCTATTGGAAGGTGTAAGAACTGTAAAACATCTACCTTTGCTGGTCACTAATATGTTTTTGAGAAGTGCTCTATTTCTGCTATAGTTCAAGTAAGACCCCTAGCTACTACATGGTCCATCATCAAGTTTTAATCTCCAACCACCACCAGTTTGGACCTAAAAAACTATGATATCACTTTGGACAGACAAGGACCAATGACTGCCTGGCTACCATTCTGAGTGTACACACAGTCCATTATCATCAGCGTTCCTTTTGTCACTATCTCTGTAAAGA
Organism: Pleurodeles waltl; assembly: GCF_031143425.1. Taxonomy (NCBI): domain Eukaryota; kingdom Metazoa; phylum Chordata; class Amphibia; order Caudata; family Salamandridae; genus Pleurodeles; species Pleurodeles waltl. The sequence goes on along the minus strand of NC_090440.1, from coordinate 1,424,958,613 downwards.
TGGACCATAGCAGGTTATAGTAATGCATATGTGGTGTTTTGTGACAGAGAATCACTACTATGTCCCCCTGTATGCCGTCGTATTCGCATCTCGAGTATTGCATGCAAAAACCACTTTCCACATCCACTCTCTTTTCTGCTTCTACAGTTCTGCAAAGGATAAGTGTTTCCTTTGTTAATATGCCTTGTCTGGATGTTTCAGTACCATATAGAACGTGGGACCAGACGTAGCAAACAAAAAAATAGCGACTTGCATTTTGCGAGTTCGTCCGACTCGCAAAATGCGAGTCGCAAAACGAGATGCAGGCAAAACAACAGTGCCGAAATTGCGACTCGCACCCGGACTCGCAACGCAGTGTGCAAGTCCGCCGATTGCAAGGTCGCTTTTTGCGACTGTGCAAAAAACGAACTCGCAATTAGCGAGTGGCAGTCGCAAATTGCGATTAGCTTGTTAATTGAATACAGGTGCTGCAGAACACTCCAGAAACCACTCCAGAACACTCTGGAAACACTTCCTGGCACATGATGGTGACATCACAGCCAGGAAGTTTACTAATACACCTGGGAGGACCACACCCTTTTATAACTCCTGAACTGCACACAGGAGAAACAGCAGCTGCCATGGAAGGAACTCCAAGGAAGAGAAAGCTGAAGTTCTCTGAGAGGGAGCTGGAGGTGCTGACAGACGAATGCTGTCAGCACTATGACGATTTGTTTGGTAAATCAGCCCTAAATGTGCCTGAAGCCACCAAGAAACAGCTGTGGCAGGACATCTAGGACAAAATAAATTCCCTGGGGATGAGCCACAGGAGCATTGATGACATCAAAAAGAGGTGGTATGACCTCCGCTCCCGGACCAGGGAGAGGGTGGCTGAAAGGCTCCGGGAGATGAGAGGCACAGGAGGGGGACCATCGTCTGTGCCACCACCCACACCCCTGGAAGAAAGGGTGGAAGAAACCCTAGAGCAGGCGGTAGTCTCCGGATTTGGGGACCTGGACACCTCACAGCCCAGCACATCAACCTGTGAGTAACATGTGACATGCCTGTACCCCTATCAATGCCATACCCCCACCCACCATGTACACAGGGGCATGCTCAACCAACATAGCTCCATTTCAGGGTAGCAAACGCCAAAATGATGCATTATGGGAAATGTAGTCAAGTAGGCAGTTCATAGTCAAATGTTTATTAGGAAGTGTGCAACAGATAGTAGACACTGACAATCTGTTCCCCATGTTCCACAGGTCTCCAACAAGACACCACCACTACTCAAATCAGCCAGCCCCATGAGGACACCTCAGGACCCGCCAGCACTCCCACCTGCACGGCCAACAGCATCTCTGCAGTATCCACACCTGCTGCAACTGTATCCCAAGAGGCTGCGCCAGCAACAGGCAGGAGTGAGACAGTGGAACTCACAGGGCAGCCACCGCTGCGCAGGCGACGTAGGTCCAGAACATCAGGGCTGCAGTCCGGCCAACAAACTCCCAGCACCAGTGAGGCACAGCTGCTGCATGGTCAGCGCCTACAAAATAGAATTTTAGGGAGGATTAGTGGTGTGCTGCACCGCTTCGTGCGCAATAACCATGCCAGCATGCAGCAACTGAACTCCAGGATGGACATGATATGCACGAACACTGGGGACCTTGCCCTAGCCATGACGGAACTAGCGGGAGGACTACTGGCCCAGGCCGAGGGTGGGCGGCGCAGGGACCGTCAGCTCCTGCACAGACTAGACAGGATGGCCACATCCATCGGCAGGCTCGCCATGAACACCACAGTCCTGTCGAGGAGGACAGTTGGGCTGCAGGTGGAAATGGGCCATTTCGCTGGGGATGTGGCTAGGGGCCTGGGACGTCTCACCCACATCATTGACTTGATGGAGGCACAGCATCTGTCTAGGGGCACAGGGGAAACACCCCAGGACAGTGAGGAGGGCTCAACAGTGAGCAGTGTCTCTGCCACTGACAGTAGGGTGCTCAGGAGTACCAGACAGAGCACAGCAGAAGCACCAGGGACCAGCCAGGCTGGCAGGAGGGGCAGAAGGTCATAGAGATTACCCTGGTCCTGTAGAAGTGGCACATGACGTCAATGTGCCACATGCCTGGTTTGCATTTTCATGCCCATGGACATTCATTACTTGTATATAGTTCAATTTCAGCACTAATAAAATAGTTATTTTTGTTCCACTTAACGAATGGTGTTTTTGGTCAATAGGTGAGTATGGTTGGAGTTGACACGTACCTTCCAAAGTATTGGTTTGCGATGTGTTCCCGTCTCAGTCTGCCTTGATTAGCTGTAATCCGATCCCCATGATGGCGATGTGGTTGTTCTTGCTCTTCATCATCAGGATCTGGGTCTGCAGGGGTGAGAGGTAGCCCACGTCGGGTGGCTATGTTGTGGAGGATGGCGCATGCAACCACAATTTTGAATGCTGTAATGGGGGTTTACTGGAGGGCACCTCCACTGCGGTGGAGGCATCTGAATCTTGCTTTCAGGAGTCCGAAGGTGCGCTCTATCATGTTCCTGGTCCTCTTATGTGCATTGTTGTATCGCCTCTCACATTCATTGCTGGGTGTTAAAAACGGAGTCATAATCCATGGCCTTAGAGCATATGCACTGTCACCTGTTGGGCACAAAATGTACACTGTTAGGAAGTCCTGATTGTTGTGCACAGTGACCTGTGTGTATGTCTGCAAGGTGTATGTAGCTCTACCTAGAAGGTATCCGTCTCCAAATTCCCCACGTTCCAGGCGTTGATGTATCCCACTATGCCTAAAAATGTATGAGTCATGGGTACTGCCTGGAAACTTAGCTACAATGTCAGTGATGACATAATGGGCGTCACAAACAACCTGAATATTGAGTGAGTGGGTACACTTTCTGTTGCTGAAAATATGTTCCAGGTTTGCAGGGGGGCATATTTGAATGTGTGTCCCATCTACACATCCTATGTCATGGGGAAAGTTGGCAATGCGATAAAAGTCCAGCTTGGTGCTGTTAATTTCTGCCTCATTCCTTGGTAGGTATATGAAGTGAGACATGTGTGTGACTAAGGCATGTAGGAAGGCCCTGAGGAACCTTGACACTGCACTTTGGGATACCCCACCTGCCACAGCAATGACCCCCTGATAGCTTCCTGAGGCCAAGAGGTGCAGTGAGCATGGCACTTGCACATGCGTAGGGATGGCGCAGCCACGCAGAGTCTGGTGTTCTAGCTGTGGTTTCAGTAAATCAATTAATTCTAGTATGGCTGCGCTGCTAAGGTGGTATTTATCGTATAGCTCCTCCTCAGTTTGCTGGAAAAGAGTCTGCCTTGTTCTATATATCTTCTCCTGTCTGTGGCCCCTTCTCCTCCTCTGCTGTGCGGCGTGTACTCTCCTCCTCACTGCTATCAGGTATATCTCCGCCATCTTGGTTAACCCAGATGCTTTCTGGGTCTCCTTTTATGCTTTGGTTATGGTTACCACCTGCTTTGAGTTAGTGGTAAATGGAACATGCAAACTGGACTTTTTGCGACTAGTCGCAATTTGCGAGTTGCAATTGCATAAGCTTTGCGACTCGCAAATTGCGACTTGCTATTTGCGGGTCGCAAAATGGGGTCGCAACTGTTATGACTCGTAAACGCCTCCCATCGCTTTTGGCAAGTCGGAAATGGGGTTTTTGAATCCCATTTCCGATTTTGCATTGTCGCAAATAGCGAATCGGCCCATTTGCGACTCGCAATTGTTTGCTACATCTGGCCCAAAGTTCTTGGAATGTGCATCACACACCACATAACACTTTTCCAGTTGGAGATCAGAAAAGTTAAACAGTCTATCAGCAGCACAGTTCTGTTTTATAACTTTTACACAACAAGGGAGATCAGTTTGGATTCATTAAGCTTCTAACCTTGTTTATTTGGCAGTGTTAGTTTTCCTATAGAACGCTGGTTTTATCCGTTGTCCTTTATTCAGCCAAATATACGTATAGGAGGACCACTGGCACTATCCGTTATTTCAAATCATGTGTGGTAAAACTCAGTTTGAGGCAGTAGAAATGTCTGATGTTCGCTTTTCTATTCAATATCACAACATGTATTCAAGATTGTCTGCGTAATCTTGCAGTTTGTTGGTCTACAGCTGTGATCTCTTCCAACCGGCACCAGTGTCCTGGAGCCAACAAACATTCATATCTCTTGCCCCGAATGTAAGGGAAGTAAGGTGGATGGGAGGCCTGTCTCCAACCAAAAGCAGTGCAGTAGGTGATAACTTTCTCAAAAACCTGGTGCCTCAAGGGTTCTCATCAGGACTTGGTAGAAGCTGTCACTGTGCCTTCTCTGAGGATTACTGAGAAGTACCATCGCGTGTGAAAAGCCGGACTGGCCATTATGATACTCTAGTATTCTCCTGTGGGCTGCATGCTAGCAGGCTGAGTTTAGAGCAGGATGGGCTGCTATGACCCAATCAGGCTGTTCAGCAGCCATTCTTTGTCTCAGTTCTCCCATGACAGCCTCAATGGCACACTTGAGATTTGCGGAAAAGGCGCTTTATTGGAAGCAAGCAGAGCTCACATTGTAAACACCCTTCAGCTTGGCTAAATACTCTACGGCCGTATTCACAAACTGCATTTTGTAATATATTTTGTAGATCTACAATAGCACTAATAAACATACTGCAAAATGCTACTCACATACCTACATGAAGAGGTCTTTGCCTCCGCCTCTCCTGTCTTTTATCTGCTGAGATCTGCACCACTGATGTGCAGAGACCTCTGCACGTATGAGTATACGTATTTATAAGTTTTAGTTTTAGTAGGAAATGTGAGAGAAGGGGGGTAGTGGCAGAAAAATAAGGAATGCTTACTACTAAACAGCAGGAGTAAAGTAAAGAAAGGAGTAAGAGGGATTATCAGGTGTTTAGAGGAGGAATTAGGGAGAGAAATGCACACACCCACAAAAGAGTAAGGGGCACATTTATACTCTGTCTGCGCCGAATGTGCGTCAAAACTTTTGACGCACATTCAGCGCAAACCTTGCCCCATATTTAAACTTTGACGCCCGAGCCTGCGGACGTCAAAATCCCGCCGTGTGCGTAATTTTTTGGATGCAGAAACCCGTCTTGCGTTAATCATATGCAAAAGGGCATTCCCGTCCAAAAAATTACTTAAACGGCCGTGCGTCGTATTTATGCTTCCAGGCAAAAATGCCGCACGGCCGGGAGGCGGAGTCGGAAAATGACACACTGCCCGATTTGCGTAAAAAATGAACGCCTGGGTCAGGGCAGGTGTTAAAATGGGGCAAACACACCTGTATTTAATCAGAACACACAGAAGCAACAGCAGAGCAGCAAAAGGGAGGCATGGAGGTGCTACTCATCCAGCGTGCACGCAGTCGCAGAGCCCAGCAACAACAACAGCAGCTACCACAACACCAGCAGGGACCCCAAAGGCAGCGCAGAAGTCAGGAGAGAATATTCCGCACCAGAACAACCCTTCATGGCCTCAGGGAACATGACATCATCCAGAGGTACAGGTTGAACTCGCAGGCCATTCAGCAGCTGCTGCGCAACATAGAGCCACAGTTGGCACCCACCTTGCTGACACCCCGCACCATCCCAACAGAAACCAAGCTGCTAGCTGTACTTCACATGTTGAAAGGTGGCTCTTTCCAAACAACTGGTGCCCTGGTTGCTGGAATACCACAGCCATTATTTTCTGCCTTCTTGCCCAAAGTACCGGATGCCATCATTGGACTCACAGAAGCAGCAGGAGACAAAAAAGGGTTTTTACCTCATTAGTGGCTTCCCACATGTCCTTGGTGCCATTGACTGCACACATGTACGCCTTGTGCCACCTGCTGCAACTGAACATCTCTACTGCAACAGGAAGCACACACATTCCATCAATGTGCAGGCCATTGTCGATCACCAAGGATTGATCACCAACATCGTGGCAAAATATCCTGGGAGTGTCCATGACTCATTCATCTTCCGTCACTCTACCATCAATCAACACTTCCAGGATGGACGATATGGCAATGGACTACTTGTTGGTAAGTACAGAAGCCTACTTATATACACACTGCACAGCAACCCTCTAGGACACAAAACACATACACCACGACAGCAACATGTGGACAGGAACACACTGAGGTCTTGACATCGCTAGCCATGTTTCATAGGTCTGCAGTGAACCTGTCACACATCTGAAATTAGTGTAAAGTGTAATGTTAAGACGTCAGTGATCACAACGTTTGGATAGGTTTGCCTAATTGTCACCTTGCAAAATGTAAGCGGCTCACTGATGTTTAAATTAATCCATTGTATAAGTCTAAAGGTATGGGATGTCCAGGGTACATAGATGCTAACATGCTACCACCACTTTCAAAATGAATCTGTGTATGGAACTATCATCTTACCCCCAGTGAAGACACAGGGACACCTGTATCACAAGTCACAATGCTAGGGAGTACACACTGTACTTCAAATCCCAAAACATACTGCTGACAACCGGTCAGCATCCAAACACTTGTTCAGCCAAGGAAACAACCCAATGTAGATGGTACATCCTACAAGCCTAGGAAGGAACACAATAATACAAAAGAGTCACAGACAACACAAGATAACTACTGCCATGCAAGCTGATATCAATGGGGCAAGCTACATCAACATGATCCCATTCATTTTCTTTTTCAGCTGATCAGGGGTATGGGATTCAGCCATGGATTATGACACCATTTGGCAACCCAGCACTGCAGCAGAGCATGCCTACAATGACGCACATAGGAGGACACGCAGTATAGTCGAGAGGACTTTCGGCATCCTCAAGTCGAGATTCAGGTGCCTCGACATCACTGGTGGCAGCCTCCTATATTCCCCAGAACTGGTCTGTAAGATCACTCTAACATGTGCCATCCTGCACAACATTTGCATGCGAAGGAACATTCCCCTCTTAGAACCAGAGCCACACATGCTTGAAGAGGAGGAAGAGGACGATGCTGGCCTGCAACATGAGGGGGAACAACAAAACACAGCTGCTGGAGTGCATAGGCGCCAACATATTGTGAACAATTTCTTTGAAACCAACTCACCATCACCACTGTATTAAATAATGTAAATAAACACTGATAATAATCACCATATCATGGTCTGGCTAATCATTTTTGCTCACCTTCATCTCTAACTATCAGAATAATAGTGTAGCCTCATGGAGCATTGCTGATATACTGATCATGACACAGAAATTAACTGAGCAATTGTGATGCGTATCATACAACAGTCACATACACACACAATGTAAATGACATATATCCTGTACGTTTCACCTTTGAAGGGCAATAGCAGAGGACCACACCTATTTCACACATACATGTTGGCAATATGGTTCATCGCAGCATATGGCACACAACTAGAACACCATCAGTCACTAAGGGAAAAAATGCCTCATACATGACGCAGTGGATGTGCTATTGCATTGGTAACAGGAATGTATGACCAGACCCTTCACAGCAGTAAGTCGTACAGCACCTATCTTTGCAAGGACTGTCTGTGCCTAGAGTTCCATAGAAGCAGAACATAGACAGCACAAGTGCCACACCTATGACAAGCATTGCGCACATGACATTCCATGTACGTCAGCCCATTTCCTAACTCCTGACACACCCATGCCCCTAGTCTCAACCCACCTGTCTAAAGAGGTCCCCGGAATGGTAATATGGGTACCCCGATATTCCCTCCTCCACACGCACAGACTAACAATATTAATCCAGTGTGCTACATCCTTTCCTATGTTATGCCATTGTCATAGTACACCTGACTGCATGGACGTTAGGTCAATTAATACACTGGCTTGTAGTTTCTAAGCCCTGTTATCACCTGTAGATGGCTTCCCGTGTGAAAGGTACTGTTGGCCATTTGAACTCGGATCTCAACTACAGGACTTCTGAGAAACTGATGCAGCACACACCTGTGATCACCTCCATGCACACCACCCATTTCAACATGCACTGCCCATGCAGATGATTGGTACAGCAGAGAATTTGCCATCTTGTCAAATACACTGGTATGCATTGCTAGTATGTAAGCCGTGTAACACAGCCCTTGGGTTTATGTGTCACCTTCAAAAACACAGGACAAACACAGTTTTCCTTGTCAACTGTCCTGTTCTTCCTCCGACCAGTCTTAGTCAGATCACTGAGTATGTACCTTGTGAAATTGCAGAATCCTGATTGACCCTGCATCCTGTCAGCCTGACTGGCACCTGTCTGTGCATTACCCTAAAGGTCCCTTGTGGCTACATATGTACCACACTTGCACTACCAAACCTCACATTCCTCAGGGGGTATTTTGTCATGTGCTTCCTCATTGCATACCCAAATACATTGTATAGCATCATCTGCTTTTTAATTGTACCATATTAGTAAAATTGTCTTTGAATACCAACATCATGGCCTATCCCTTGTCTGAGTCTCATGTACTGTATGCATGAACAACAAGGTGTGACAGTATACCAGGGCCATATGCAGGGATTGGGTATGGTGCCTCCAGCAGAACCAGCTACCTCTGATAATGTGCATGAAAAATCCACACATTTTAGGACCCCGACAGTTCACACGCAGAACCACATTGCTCACAACATATTGATGGGCTGTGCCTGGTGAATAGCTGCAAGATTAATCAACACAGAGGCTATGATGTTCCCAGGTGCAGTGGGAACTTTACAGGCCAACCTGTGTACAAATGTTGTGATGACACCTGCCGGAACATGACTCCTGACATATGATCTCACTCAGCACACCAAGGTTGCCCTGTTGACAGTCTCATCACACGTCTGCAGTGACAGGGTGGGACCATCCCCATGTAGGTTCTTATATCCTCATTGACTTTACTCACATTGATCTCCGAAGGTTACTCAGTAGCTACAGGAATAGGCGCAACTGACTCATGATGAGACCTGGACGTAACAGTGACAACATACACCCCTAAAAATATACTGGATCAACATTGGACCACACACATGAACCAGACGACTCTGTGCAATTGACCACTGGAAATATGTGGCCATGTGCTGCCTCATCTGCTGGTCCACCACTGCCACTGGAGAGTTGTGGCTCAGTCATATGACCACAACTGTGGCGTGATATAACAGTTGGGGGTCACCTTTGGCTATTTGTGCCAATAATATGGTACCCACTTAGTCTGCACATATGCCATATTCATGTGGGTTCACCAACAAGTGCCTAGGAAGCAGTTACCAAATTTCTAGGACATGGGATGGGCAACTTGTGGACCATTGACATGAACAAGCATCTGCCATCTATCCGGTGCATGCTTTGTCATTTGTGGTGTCTACGTTACCCACAATTTTGGAAGTGCACACAACAGATGTTGCTACATGTATGACTAGCACATGTCCTCTCTTATTTCCACACTGACTTGCATCTAAGGTTTGGACACATTGACTTCACATTCATACAAGCATATTTTCAATAATGCATCTTGTGATGCACACACAGTGGGTCGACAACTACATTAGTAGCCAATGCACACACATTGAGCCATAGGCATTGAGGTATTGTACTTATGTGCGTTACCTTGCTATCCTCTCCTGATGCCAAACATGCCCAGTTTGTGCAATACATATATGTAGGCCACACACATGGCCATCTAGTGTGTCAACCTGATAATGTAATATAATACACTGTTCCAAAACTGACACAAGGAAAAAGGGAAGGAGTCCTGATAATCAGGAGCACAAGTCCTCACACACCACATTTGGTGTCATGCTTCATCATCGGACAGCTCCTCGTCAGGCCGGCACTGCAATGCCTGACGGGCACCCCCCGAAGGGGGGCTCTTTGCCGGAGATCTTTTAGTTAATGATGAAGCCGCGGAACCAAGTGTGGGTCCGAGAAAGAGGAAGAAAAAAGAAAAGAAAGAGAGTAAAATTGGCTCAAAACCCTCACTAAATAGTTTATTATTTGCTGATGGGAATTGGTCAAGATTAAAAAAATAGCAAGGGAGTGAAACAAGAGGTAATGCTCAGGCACTCGTACAAAAATCAGGACAAAGGAAGACGGTAATTATCCGAAATCCCTCAGTATATGGTCAATATACTGTCGACATGTTTCGCGTCTCTCATGGTCCAACAGGATCCCCTGACGCTTCTTCAGGACCTATTTAATCAGTGGATTTCTCCGATTGAAAACAAAGGGAAAAAAATCATCAGCTCCTGCAATCTAACGCTCACAGTCAAGCCTACCCCCGCGGCTGTGTTCCCGATAACATTAGGTGCATCACTGAGCGCCGGCAACCTCACAAATTCATTGTGAACCGGGCAACAGGTCTGCGTGATCCCATGAAACCCTTTCTCATAATGGAGTTGGGTGACTGATAGGAAAGGAAAGCCAGTCCGGTTTATCTCTAGTAAGTGACTGATGACGTCTTGACTGTGAGCGTTAGATTGAAGGAGCTGATGATTTTTTTCCACCTTTCTTTTAGGGATGGCAGGCCAAAGGTATGCACATGGGTTCATATCTCTATGTTTGGTGCAAATAACCATAGCTGGGCCACATCAAATGAAGAAACTGTAACAACATGAGGGCTTACAACTGTCCCTGCCCCTCTGTACATTGTACATATGTGTCATAAATTTGTCATGGCCACAATGGCTGTTTGACTGGTAATGCACTCCTCAAGGAAACAGGCTTTGGATGTCTCACTTGGATGCACATGATGAGACAAATACACTCCATCATTATGTCTGCTCACTAATAAAGGAGCATGTTTGCCACCACATGATAGTTAGGGCCACTGCATGTGTGCAGATATGTGTGTAATTGTCACAGGAGACCCATGCTATGTACATGTTAGCCGTGCTATACTTACTTATGCCATCTTACACATAGTTTTTGTCTTTGGAATTGTTGATCAGTGCACAGATTTTGCGCACATTTCTTGCTTCCATGCCTTACAGGTGGACCGGCACCCTACACTGTGGGCGAGGTGGCTTCATTCGAGGACCCCGACAACTCCAGTAAGTGTTGATATGTCTGTTATGTGTTGTCTTTGCTGGTGATGTGTGATGGACTCCTGTGTGTTGAACACATAGCAAGGTGTGATGCGCTGGCCCATCATTTGTCTTGTTCCATGAGTGGGATTTCATTATCTCAGCATTTAGGAGTTTGCCAATACTTATCCTATTGTATTCTCTAGGGATTCTGGGTCATTCCTGTAGGCCTTGCAATGTGAATTGTGGTGAGTCATGTCGATAACACTTGTATAAACAAGAGTCGCACTGGACCTAATCTCAGATTTAGTCTGCCTGTCAGTCGCACATTCTCCCAGAATGGGGCTGCAAAATGCTTACAAACAGACTTCTGCTTCCCTATTCACTAATGTACTTATGAAACTGTAGGTTGAACTTCCTAGCAGCATGTAGCTCCACATGTAGTGCTACAAGTATGTGGCACTTGAGTGCAATGGCCTCGGTGTGCATGCAAATCATGGTCAGGGGTGTTCTTGCAACTCTGTGTCTGTTGTAAGTCATGCCTTACTGGAAGTATATGATGTGGACAAAGGTCTGCATTGCCAGACATGTGTGGTGCTGGGATTGGTCAAGGGTTTGCTGTCTCCTATTTGTAGATACACCTTACCTGTGCCGTGTGTGAAGAGCCAACCACATGTCCTGCTTTCCTAAGCTTCCTGGGTGTCCATGTTTTTGAAATTATTAGTTGTTTCTACACCCCCCACCCTCAAACACAGGCATGGGTTTGTGAGTAGTGTACTTCAGACTGATGACACAAGTATGTTACACAGACATGTAAATCAGTGAATCTTTGGTCGGGACCTAGTATACACATTCAGGTATAGCACATGAGTGCTATACTAGCAAGTCCATTTACAACTTGCAGATCATGTGGCCCTAGATTTCCATCCCGTACACTGACATTTGTAGCCCTGGCATTGGCAGAATATGTGCTGCATGATTGTTAGCTGACAACTGTCAGAACTCTGATGCCAAATTCATGCCAGTTGTTACCCATCTTGTAGGGTTTGGATGTGCTATGTGTGATACGACCTTTGTAGGCTGGCCTGCCATGTACTTCCTCAGGGACATTCAGTGATCTGTATGATGATATGAGCTGTTACAAGTACAGTAGATGTACTGTCTGATTTACTTCTTGTGCCATTTCACACAATGCAGTTCCTAATGTGATTTTTTGCCTTTGTCTTCACAGCTGCTAACATGACACCCATCCAGGTCCGTGAGTTCCAGAGGCGGGCAATGCGTTACCAGCATATCCTGCTGGTTGAGTCGGGGTACAGACGGATGGCCCGCAGATACAGGACTGAACGTGCCTCCGGAGCCTGGAGGGCTTTCCCACAGGGTGGCCCTACTTTGCCCACCACAGCCACGACCAGCACGACCACCACTTCCACTCAGGTGGCACCACCCACAGCTGGGACTGTTGTCCCAACAACGTCTGCAAGTGCTCCAGGCCCTAGCAGTGGACCACCTTCAGGGCAGCCCACAGGCATTGACAATACACGACCACACACGTCCTCAGCTGGTACCCAGACCGCCCCAGCTGCAACAATTAACCCTGCTGCTTTTCAGGACATGCAGCGCAAAATGGAAAATTAGTCACCTGAGCTGGGATGTTCGCCATATGAACAGGCGTGTGCGGTCCATAAAGCAGACCCTCCGGAGGGCCAACCTCTAGACTTTGTTAATGGACATGATTCCCTCCCCTCCCTCCTCTTTCCTTGTTCTTATACTTAGTGGGTTTAGAGGGCTTAGTGTTAGGTTAGTATAGGCTGTTAGTTTCGTTAGTGGTAGGGGTGGGGGGTCCTGATTATTTCAATTTTTTCTTTTTGAGTGTGTGGGTGGGTGGGTGGTGGCTATGTTGGGGTTCTTGTGTGTTTAGAAGAAAAAAAATAATATATATATATATATATATATATATATATATATATATTTGTTCAGTATAGGATTATATGTGTTTAGGTTAGTATCTGTTGTCCTCCATGTGTCCCGTCTCATAAGGGGGTGGGGGGTTGACGTTTTGTTACATGTGATAAGTAAGTTTAGCTTAGGTTAGTTAGGGACAGTTGTGGGTAATGAGTAGTTAGGGTAGATTAGGGTAGGTAAGACTTTTCCCCGAGTTTCCTCTTCTGTTATTGACGTTTAATAAAGATGTACTGAACCCTTTACAGTATGTGTAAAATGCTTGTTGATCAGGGCCTTGGCATAAGTGTACATGAATTATGTTCTATTACATTTGTGTCCTATGCTACGAACAAATCCGAACTGAGCTGTAAGATTGGCAGCTACCCCAGTGCTACCTTGCAAAGATTCCACCATTCATTGCAACTACCAATCACAGTTACTATGGATCCCAACTTTTTTTTTTTCATTATGTATGTTTTCTAAGTCACAAATAGTGCTTCCAGATTTGGTATTGGGGACACTGTTTTATGTCTGACTGCAGTGTGATGTTCAAGGAAACCCTTATTAGCTGAGTGGTCGTAAGCACTCTTTTAGTATCATGTTCATGACTCACAGACATCATTTGTGACACTGTTCAGCATGATTACTTATTTGGATGTAAACTCAGACACCTTCATTCATGCAGTTTGTTGACTGTTTGCTTAGATTTGTGGGCACTGTTATATGTGTTAGTATTGCATTGTGGCAACATTTTGCTGCCACTATTTGATGGCTTAGATATCCCTTGAGGAACCATTATTCTGTCCAACACAGCATTATGGTGTATGGTTTCTCTTTTCATCAGATATTACCCTCAGGAAGGGCAGAGGATGGTGCAATCCAGGCCACTGTGCATAGTTATCAGACTACATAATTTCAGGACAGTTGTATTGACAAGCTATGTAATTTGACAGGAGGCACATTTCAGTTATCTACTGCACAGTTGATGTGTCACATTACACAGAGACAAAGTGGTTGTGTAATTGCTATTTATGAAAAGTGCTGTAGTGCTAAATGTACATTGTCCATGATTGTGAGTTCATTATAGTGACATCTTCCATTGTGATCATACACAAGTGGTAAAGGAAAATGCATTTGACATGCTGGGGTGATGTGTCAGACAGTGCAGAGGGACAGGATTTGCTAATGAGTAAGTGAGAGACAATCACTGGGCAGGATGACAAGATAAACAGTGATTTGCAGAACAGTCATTGAGTACAGTTGTAAGACTGGCATGTTACAAAGCGCTGGACCTTGGTAATAGTTGTCCTTGTGGCAGGGACTAGTGCTTCCGGGTACTTTTCCGTGTGAAGGTGATCTGTTCCACGTCTTCATCTTCTGATGTATGTGTTGCCTTCTCTGTCCTTGGTGGTGGTGGTTGTGAAGGGGCAACACACACCTCAGTGTTAGAAGACGTGGAGTCAGACATCCCGGTCGCTGCTACCTGTGAAGGTCTTAAGGGCAGTACTGCTGCAAGGAGGATCTGCTGATTCTTAAGAATAGCAGCCACATCACGATGGTAGGCAGCCAGGTCGGCCCTGAGGGGGTCATGATTGCATTCGTGCATGCAGTGGAAGGTTTGGGGTGCGAGGTGTTGTGGCAACTCCCTTACTGCAGTGGGGAATTCCTTGACAGTTTGTTGTAGTCCTTGCAGGGTGGATGTTAAGGCTTGCATAGCTGCTGCCTGATCTGCAGATGACATCATGCACGAACGCACCCACTCTAGGCTGGCTGCCATAGTTTGCATCCCCACCGGCACCTCCTTGGCCAGCTCCCGCTGTACTCCCACTACAGTTCTCTCAAAGCTGGTGCCTGTGTCGTCTGAGTCCTCAGCTGTATTGGGGATGGCAGGTCTTACAATTGGTGTTGTGGGTGAGACCTCTGTGATGGCTGCTTGTTCTGTGCTCCTCCTTGTGACTGAAGGTGGGGTCAGGAGGGTTCAAAGGACATCTTGGAGGGTCTGGTGGCTGATGTTTGTCAGCTCGTCATCCATGTCACCAGGGTGTTCCTGGACAGGTATATCCGCAGGAGATCTATTGTCCTCTGCAATGAAATAGGGTACAATTAGTGCATCTGTGTTGTGGCATTAGTGATGTGACATGCCTGTCTTGTGATGTTTTCACATTGTGGTCTTGTTTCATGTTCATTGCTCCAGTCTTTCAGATGGGCATTCTCCCAGGCCTATGGCCCACCTGCATGTCACATGTATTGTGGTAAGTTATTAGACTTGTTGGCATCATCTCCTTTAGGTGTTGGTTCTTGCCAAATAGTGAATTGCCACCTTCTTGTCCTACTCAACCCTCCGTCTACATCCATTCTAATGGTGAGGCCTTTCACTGACTGTGGGTGTTCAGATGGCACTAGCAGCATACGTAACAATCTGGATCTGCCCCAGTCTCTGATCTTTCACATCCACTTATATGTAGTTGACATGTAGCGTATCCTATACATAGCAATGTTATGGCACGAGATGGATGTTAGCATTGGTAATATGTACAGCTGATGTTGGAGAATGTGTGGAGATTGGATTGCCCTGATAGTCGTAGCAGTGTTCTATTTCCTCCTCTGACTGTGCATGGGTATTTAAGTGACCAGTTACATGTGTCCTCACCCTCAATGTTGTTGTCTGAGCAGTATGACATTTGGGATGTTGCATTGTGACCCAGGCACAGGATGGACCCTGGCATATGCAGCATGGGTGTGACCTTAGTGCTGTGTAGCTCCTGCCTTTAATGACATTGGCTGATGTTTGCGGCAACTATGGCCATTCACAATTGCAAGGACTGGACCATTTCTCTTGTTTCAGGGGATTGTTGAAGTTGTTATCCTCAACCCACTAATTTAGGTGTGTATGATCCATGGGGTCGTTACTGACATTGGCTACTTGAGCTGCACAAAGAGCGGAGGTGGTAGTGGCAACTGTTGTCACTGTTACATTCCAGTTGTCGGTATGGTTAGAGGTTGTTAATAGGGCCCTAGTTAATGTAGGGGGTATAGTGACTGACGTGTGCCGGGATGTCAGTTTAACGTTGTGCCCTTCCCTCCTGGCGTGGCTTTACCTTTGCTCCATCGTTGGCATGGCAGCATGACCCCGTGGGACTGTTGTTGGTGTAGTGTTATGGTGTGCCCCAGCTTCTCTCTGTACAGGCCATGCCCCCATGCCATACCCCTTTACCCATGCCACTCCATGTATATGATGACTTCCATGCATTTTGTGGTCGGTATCCACTCCCTGCTTCCAGTTGACATTAGTGCATTTTAATTCCCCATGCTACTTACCCTGCGTCTGTGTTGTCTCCTGGTAGTCTGCGCTGTCCTGTCCTTGAATCCCTGTGACGATCTCCTCAGGGATGACGGCTGCGACCATCTCCTCCATGTGGTCCAGGGCCTCCTGGTGTGCTGGACTCCCACCTCCAGTCTGCAGTGCTGCCTTCCTGTTCCTGGCCATTTTTTCCTTGGTCCTGCACTTGCAGTCATGCCAGCGTTTCTTGCACTCGATGACTGTTCTGCGTACTTCTGCCACACTGTTAATCTTGTCAACAATTTGTTGCCATGTTGCCTCTCTCCTACTGATTGGCAACTTTGAGGTGACAAACAGTTGGTGCTGGTGTTCTGTCACCTCTTTTACCAGAATTTCCTGTTTCTCTGCACTGAAGCAACACTTTCTTTTCTTCTTAAAACTGTCCTGGGTCTTGTGTGGGTCCTCCTGGCTGGTTCCTGGTCTATCTTCCTGGGGTCTGTACAGGCATCTGGGATACATTTTGGCTCTCCTCTGCTGAAATGGCTGTGTTCGCGGGGAATTTTGATGCTATAGCGTCAAATAATGCTGCATAACTGGTGTGCGGTGTCGTAAATCGACCTACAGTTATTTCCGCTGCGTTAACGTAGTTTTGCTTGACTTGACGCTGCGGTGTGCGTAAAAAAAAATAACTTACACCTGTGGTTTGCGCCGCCATGCGTCAAAGTATAAATTTGACGCCTGCATGGCGCACCAAAATGGCGTTAGTCGGCGGTAATATTTTAGACGTAAAACTGCGCCGGCGCAGTTTTGCGTCAAAAAGTATAAATATGGCCCTAAGTTCCTTCCTATCCACAAACTGCCCTTCTATAGTTACTACAGACAAAAAGGACTGAGAACATTCTTAAGTGTATTCCACCTCAGAGCTGCAGTAAGTCTTACACCACTCATGGCCATTTGCAGTTACTGCAATACCCTTCCATCCAAAATAATAGAGATAATGACTTGAATTAAAACCCCATAGAAAGTAACGATAAAATCGGTAAACTCTTTTAAAATAGATTTAAATTGTATTTAATGTTTACAAATATAGAAATAAAATTTAGTTATTCATTTATTTTAATATAGTTTATTAATCATGTTAATAATAAAAAAAACAATGTAACATTATCATGTATTACAAATAAATGAATTACCATTAATTAATTGTATATATTGCATTTGATAATGCTGATTTCCTAATCTCTCCCCACCCTCTCCTCAGAAGCAACTACATTCATATCATCTCTGCTCTATTGCATCTTCCGTGGACCATGAACAAATCCTTTTTCACCGTTTTCATTAATTCTAGGCCTGACAGTAATCGTAAATCATTTTCCCCATGTGCACTACAATCACTTCCAGACTTGATCTCCATCCTCTCAGTTCTGACAACATGGGCTGCAGCTGGCCCAATCTCATGCCCCAAAAGCTATTCTCAACGACTATCACCCTGTCATCATCCAGACCAAACTCTTAGCTACAACATGCTTTTCTGCATGCCCCCTACCCTCTTCACAATGCTGCAGTCACCTTAGACAAATCGAAGATACATTATTATCCAATGTTTCTTCCACCAACCTCCAGGCTTTACATACCCCCACATCTTTTTTGATCACCATCTTCCCAGTTACTTCAACCTCTCTTCATGCCACCCAATACAAACACTTCTCTCATGCCACCAATCCTAAAATAATGTATCTAAAACTCCTATTATGGCCAACCACCCAAAATGAGCTTAATATTCCCAACACTTGCCTATCCAAAACTAAGCCCCTTTCCACATGATTGACAAATCTCCCCTTTCCTATCATTCACAGGTAGGCCTCACATTCCCTTACTGGATAAATCTTTCCTTTGCCATAGATGGAGAGCCGTGATATCGGCCGATACTTGCTTGGATCTGAAGGAGGCAGGTTCGGGTTTTTTGAGTAGAGGAAGAATAGATGCTACTTTCTATGCCTCTGTAAAGTAACCTTGACTGATCTTTCCATTAAAAATAATCGTCAGTTGGTTGGCTAAAACATTGGGAGCCAACTGTGCAATATTGGGAGGACAGGGGTCAAGAGGAGAACCTGAATTTATTGATAAAAGACGTTCCAAGATGTAATCAGCTGACATGGTTGAAAAAGATTAAACTGATTTTGCCAATTAGGTGTTGAGAGTCAGAGGGGCGGTCTCCTTTCCTCTCCAGGTCATCAGATCCTGATAATAAGGGGCTGATTTACTCTTAGCAGAAAAGACATTATGCCCCTCATTACAACCCTTGCGGTCGGTGGTAAAGCGGCGGTAAAACCGACAACAGGCCAGCGGGAAAAAAAAGGAATCATGACCATGGCGGAAACCGCCTACATAGACAGCCACTTTAACACTCCGACCGCCACAGCGTCACAAATAAACAGCCTGGCGGTCACCGCCAACAGACAGGACAGCCCACACTAGTATGACAGGACAATCCGCCACCTTTTCCGGGGCGGATTCAACATGAACAAAAACACGGTGGAAACAGGACTTGGAAGGAAAAACACTCACCTCTCCACACCCCACAAGGAACCAGGACGCCATGGAGCCTGAACTGCAAATACTCCCTGCGATAGTCTTCCTGCTCCTCTACCAGGAGCACGACCGATGGCGGCAACGACCATGGTGAGTACTGCACCTACAACACAGGGGAGGGGGGAAGGAAAAGAGAGTGACACACACACGCAACACCCCCACCCCCACCCACAACACCATAAACACAAATACATGCTGCAACATTACATTCACACACCTAACCCCCCCTTGAATAACGCAAGGACCAAATGAAATGATTGTAACCATTGTAATCAAGAAAAATCCATTAGCCAAAAATATATATACACTACAAACAATTGTGTACACCCAGAATTCAAGTCCAGGTATTGCACCTATATAGTCCGTGGACCACTGGGCCCAAAATGCATGGGCGAGGCCCACACTCAATACGCGATGGAAACGGAGAGAACACTGCAGGGGCATCAGATCGAAATAAAACAGGCACCTCAGGGGGAAGGGAAGGGGGTGCCCCTCAGCCGGATGAGTGCACGATGCCAGCTCCACGAGGGATCTCTATGCCCATTGATGTATCCTGGGGAGTGCAAAGCCACAGTCTCTCAAGTCTCTCAAGTGGGTGGTTTGCCCACTGCTTTATCCTAGGGAGTACAAAGCCACAGTCTCTCAAGTCTCTCCAGTGGGTGGTTTGCCCAATGCTGCATCCTGGGGCGTGCAAAGCCACAGTCTCTCAAGTCTCTCCAGTGGGTGGTTTGCCAACTGCTGCATCCTGGCGAGTGCAAAGCCACAGTCTCTCAAGTCTCTCAAGTGGGTGGTTTGCCCACTGCTTTATCCTGGGGAGTGCAAAGCCTCAGGCTCTCAAGCCTCTCCAGTGGGTGGTTTGCCCACTGCTGCATCCTGGGGAGTGCAAATCCACAGGCTCTCAAGTCTCTCCAGTGGGTGGTTTGCCCACTGCTGCATCCTGGGGAGTGCAAAGCCACAGTCTCTCAAGTCTCTCAAGTGGGTGGTTTGCCCACTGCTTTAACCTGGGAAGTGCAAAGCCACAGTCTCTCAAGT
Organism: Pleurodeles waltl; assembly: GCF_031143425.1. Lineage (NCBI taxonomy): Eukaryota > Metazoa > Chordata > Amphibia > Caudata > Salamandridae > Pleurodeles > Pleurodeles waltl. The sequence goes on along the minus strand of NC_090440.1, from coordinate 1,424,938,779 downwards.
CTCTCCAGTGGGTGGTTTGCCCACTGCTGCATCCTGGGGCGTGCAAAGCCACAGTCTCTCAAGTCTCTCCAGTGGGTGGGTTGCCCACTGCTGCATCCTGGGGAGTGCAAAGCCACAGTCTCTCAAGTCTCTCAAGTGGGTGGTTTGCCCACTGCTTTATCCTGGGGAGTGCAAAGCCACAGTCTCTCAAGCCTCTCCAGTGGGTGGTTTGCCCACTGCTGCATCCTGGGGAGTGCAAAGCCACAGGCTCTCAAGTCTCTCCAGTGGGTGGTTTGCCCACTGCTGCATCCTGGGGAGTGCAAAGCCACAGTCTCTCAAGTGAATAACAGTTTCCACTGGTTCTGGAGGGGGCTTTGTGCCCAGAGTGCTTCATCCTGCCAAGGACTGAGGTAGTGGATGCCTTTCTCCACTGGTTCTGGAGGGGGCTTTGTGCCCAGAGTGCTTCATCCTGCCAAGGACTGAGGTAGTGGATATGACAGTCCACTGACGGTGGGGCAACATGGAAGCTGCCCAGGGCCCTGGAACTGACCACCAGCCTTGTATGAATGACCACTGGGGATGGCAGCCATGTTTGTGTTGGTGCCACTGGCTCAGGATGTCGCAGGGCCGCTGGCGGTGCTGGCGGCAGTGTCAGTAGCGACGGTGCTTGTGGCGGTCATTGGGTCAGCGGTGCTGGTGGAGGCCTCACCGACTGTGGTTCAGGTGGCTGGCTCACTGACTGGCGTGCTGGTGGCTGGCTCACTGACTGCGGTGCTGGCGGCGGTGTCAGTAGCGGCGGTGCTGGTGGCAGGCTCACTGACTGCGGTGCTGCTGAAGGGCACAGTGTCTGCGGTGCTGGTGAAGGGCTGAGTATCTGGGGTACTAGCAGCGGTGTCCGTGGCGGCGGTGCATGTGGCATTACCGGTGGCGGTCTTGTACGCCATGCAGGTTGGCGGCGACGTTGACTTGCCTTTCTTTTTCAGGCCCTTCCCAACCTTGGATGGTGGCGCAGCTGTCTTGCCCTCCCAACTATTGTCTTGGCTGAGCCCTTGGTGGCAGATGTTTTGGCCTTCTCCCTCCGGGATGTGGGCAACTTCTTCTGTTTTGGAGGTGGGGGAATGTCGTTGGCCTTGCTCCTTGGGACACTGGCAGCCCTGTTGCTTGGCGCACTCCAGAATCCGGATATTGCTGGCACCACTGTGCCCGATGATGGGGTGGCTGAGGTGCTGGGTTGGGACCTCGAAAGGCAGGCCCTAGGGAAGGCTTTGCACTCCCCAGGATGCAGTAGTGGGCAAACCACCCACTGGAGAGGCTTGAGAGACTGTGGCTTTGCACTCCCCAGGATAAAGCAGTGGGCAAACCACCCACTTGAGAGACTGTGGCTTTGCACTCCCCAGGATGCAGCAGTGGGCAAGAGGTCAACATTTGATAGGAAAAGCTTTTTAAAAACACTGGGACAGGTAGATAGAGGGGGTTTGGGAGTGGAGGAAGAGGTAGTAGTTGTAGGAGGTGTTCGTATGCTGACTTTGGGTGAAGGTGCATGGGCTGCAGGCTGTCATGAGGAGGATGGCTGTTGGGTGGGTGTGTGACTGCGTTTGTGTAGTTTGGGAGGAGGGCTCACAGACACAATGGGAGAGGACACAGGGGATGTGTGAATGGTAGTGGGGGTGGTGAGTGCACGAGAGCGGTGTGTGGTGATGGCCGTGCTGGTGATGGAGGTAGTGGCTGAAGATGTAGTGCATGCAGGAGGGCGGAGGGAGGCGTGGAGGAGGCTGACACAGCGGAGACAGTGGATGTTGGTATGTGTGCATGGGTATGATGCTTGTGTGAGTGCTTGTGGGATGTGTGGTGCATATGTTTGCCTGAGCCACCCTTGTGTGTTGAGGTGTGTGCATGCTGGTCTGATGGTGTGCTTGGGATAGGCTGAGGTACTGGGGATTGGGTATAGGTGGAGGAAGTTGGAGGGGGAGGCTGGACACAGGGACAATGGCTGCCATCAGTACAGAGGCCAGAGCCTGAAATGCTCGTTGTTGGGCTGCCTGGCCAGAAAGAATGCCCTCCAGGTATGCATTTGTCTGTTGCAACTGCCTCTCTACACCCTGGATGGCATTCAGAATGGTAGACTGCCAAACAGTGAGGGATCTCAGGAGGTCAATAGCCTCCTCACTGAGGGCAGCAGGGCTGACTGGGGCAGGGCTTGAGGTGCTTGGGACGAAGGAGATGCCCACCCTCCTGGGTGAGTGGCCACGGGACACACGCTGAGGGGCTGCTGGGAGGGCGGTGCTGGCAGGGGGGTGTGGCGGCTGTACCTGTAGATGCAGTGGGCACAGAGGGGCCTGCCACCGCAAGGGAGCTCCCATCAAAGGAAGAGTCGGTGTCGCCAGTCTCAGCTCCTGTCCCTGCCGTGGAGCTCCCCTCGCTCTCCATCCCACTGGTGACTTCAGACTCTGTTGTCTCGCCCTCCAGGGCCATGGGGGATGCAGCTCCCTCCTGCTCCGGTGGCACAGGTCCTCCGCCTGCTGATGCTAATGCACACAAGAACAGGGAGACCACAAAAAGGGGGGGGGGAGAAAGAAGAAAGACATGTTCAGTGCATACAATACCGCTACCGTTGGCAGACACTACAGACACAGCAGCCCTCTGCACTACGCCATGCACTTAGAGTTCCCTAATTTATCACAGGGACATGGGGTACATGGCCTATGCCCGATTGCTGCACACATGGAAGTCACAGGAGCCTGACTAGGTGTAGATGGCTCTTACCACTGGTGGGGTTGGGGTGCCACTTAGCCTGCCTCACAAAGGGTCCTTGCCTACAAAGCTCGCCCTAGCCTAGGGGAACCCACTGCCCAGCTCCCCCACCCAGACACCTCCAATGCGCACAGAGTCAGAGGGATGTGACGGTACTCACCCCCTTGTGGCTGTTGTGATGCCCTCAAGCGCCCATCCAACTCCAGATATGCCACCGCCAGGATCCCTGAACATCAGGGGGGTCATGGTGCGATGGGCACCCCTCCCATGTTGAGAGGCCATCCCCAGCTGGCCCTCCGCCGTCTTCTTGCTCCAGCGGCGAATGTCTTCCCATCTTTTACGGCAGTGGGTGCTCTGTCTGTGGTGGACACCCAGGGTCCGGACGTCCTTGGCGATGGCATGCCAAATATCCTACTGGTGGGCGCTGACCTAGAGGAATAGTAGAGGGGAAAATGAGAAACGTTAACTGTCCGGACCGTCACAGTCATTGTCCCACATTCCCACCCTTGCCCTGACGCACATACACTCACCGTCCGATGATGCGGGCCTCATCCCCCGTATCTTCCATCCACACTACTCCAAACAGGCATTGCCCACACAGCATGCTCACAGTGTACTCACCTGTTTGTCTGGAGGACCGTAGATTAGCGTGTACTTGGGGAGGACCCCATCCACTAGTTTATCCAACTCCTTTGATGTGAAGGCAGGGGCCCTTTCCTCAGACACATGAGCCATTGTCGCTTCCAGACTGAGGTCACAGCAGCACTTGCAGTCTAGGTCCTCTCCTGTCGAAGATCAGGTATCAAGTAGAGTGTACAGACAGAAAATGGCGATCACGTCCGCGGCGGTGTGTACCGTCACCGCCGGCGTACATCGTCATTGGCTCCTGGAACCCATAGGGCCCAATGTTAACCAATGCAGGATTGTGCCGCGGTCTTCGACCGCCTACCGCGACGGTGTACAACGCCAGCGCAGTTACATCATATCCCCTTGTCCCACATTTCAGGTCAGGCAGCCGCCATTTCAGGGGGCCACATGGCATTAATTTTAAATGTGTCACACATATATAGGCCTTGCATATACACAGAGACAGGCACATAGCGTATTGACAAATGTGTGCAATACATTTTTATTTTTACTACCTCAGTGTTGGCTGACTCTGTGCTCGCTGTTCTCATCCATAGGGCATGTCCGCTGGGGCAGGTGAGGAGATGGCGGCATACTCCGGTGTACAGACAGCTGGTGGACCTGTCGACAATGAAAGAGAGACATGTAATAGTCACCTACAGGCTTGATTGTGCAACAATCCAGGAACTGTGTGCCCAGTTGGAGCTAGACCTGATGTCAGCTATCCGCCATCCCACAGGAATCCCCCCTCTAGTGCAGTTCCGGTCAGTACTCCATTTCCTGGCAAGTGGGTTTTTTCAAACAACAGTGGCCATAGCATCAGGGATGTCCCAGCCAATGTTCTCAAACGTGTTATCCAGAATGTCGTCTGCCCTGCTGAAACACATGCACAGCTACATCGTGTTCCCTCAGGTGGAGGATTTGCCTACAGTGAAAGGTGACTTCTATGCCCTGGGACATATCCCCAACATCACAGGTGCCATTGATGGGACACATGTGGCCTTGGTCCCCCCCCCCCGCAGGAGTGAACAGGTGTACAGAAACCGGAAGAGCTACCATTCAATGAATGTTCAGATGGTGTGTTTGGCCGACCATGGCATCTCCCATGTGAACGCCAAGTTTCCTGGCTCAGTGCATGACGCTTACATTCTGAGGAATAGCAGCATCCCTTCTGTGATGGGGCAAGTCCAGAGGCACTGTGTATGGCTAATAGGTGAGGACAAGGTCCCTATACCCTGTGAATAGTTGTCTGGGTCTGGGGTTGTCCCTAAGGGTTAGTGTGTGTCTAACAGATTTCCTTCGACATTTGCAGGTGACTCTGGTCACCCCAACCTGTCATGGCTACTGACCCCAGTGAGAAATCCCAGGACAAGGGCAGAGGAACGCTACAATGAGGTACATGGGCGAACTAGGAGAGCAATAGAAAGGACCTTCGGCCACCTGAAGGCCAGGTTCCGGTGCCTCCATCTGACAGATGGTTCCCTATACTACTGACCGAAGAAGGTGTGACAAATTATCGTAGCCTGCTGTATGCTGCACAACTTGGCTTTGCGACGACAGGTGCCTTTTCTGCAGAAGGGTGGTCCAGAAGGAGGTCTTGTGGCAGCTGTGGAGCCTGTGGACAGTGAAGAAGAGGAGGCAGAAGAAGAGGACATAGACAACAGAAACAACATGATCCATCAATACGTCCAGTGAGACACAGGTAAGAAGACATCACTGCCTCCTACATCTGATAAAATTGTTAGACCTATCATCTGTCTGTCACTTTCACCAAGTGTATGGACCCTGACTTGTCAGTTTGCCTTTCCATTTCACAGATGTGGGTCCCACTGTGTGACCTCTGCTATATTACCTCAAGGACTAGAGCTGTGTGACATAGGTATGTTGACAATAGAATGGACATTGCCATTTTCCTCAGTTATTGTAAATACACATTTGTGAAAGCACAGACTGGCTCCAGATTGTTTTGTGATTCAAGAGTGTTTATTTAAGTGCTAAATAGTAGAGGGGGTTGTAAAATGGTCAGGGGTGATGGTGGAGGAATGTCCATGGCAGAGTCCAGTTATTTGTCTTACAGGTGCATTGTCCAAAGGGGCATAGGAAGTGGAGCTAGGGCAGTTTAAGGATGGACAGGGTGATGAAGTGGGACAGAAGGATGACATTCAGGGTGGTCTCATTTCTTGGCGAGGGTCTTGGCATTGTTCTCTTTCTTTGTCCTGGATCTCAGGGACCACTTGCGGGGTGGTTCTCCATCTGCAGGGGGTGGGGTGCTGGTGTTGTGGTCCTGTGGCGGTGCCTTCTGTCCACTAGCGCTGGCGGAGGTGGTGGGCAGTTCATCGTCCAGGCTAGTGTCAGGGGCCCCTTGTTGTGCCACAGTGTCCCTCCTGGTGTTGAGAAGGTCTTTCAACACCCCTACAATGGTGTCTAGGGTGGTGTTGATGGACTTGAATTCCTCCTTTAACCCCAAATACTGTTCCTCCTGCAGCCGCTGGGTCTCCTGAAACTTGGCCAGTCCCGTTGCCATCGTCTCCTGGGAATGATGGTATACTCCCACGATGTTGGAGAGGGCCTCGTGGAGAGTGGGTTCCCTAGGCCTGTCCTCCCCCTGTCACACAGAAGACCTCCCAGTTCCCCGGTTTTCCTGGCCCTCTGTTCCCTGAACCGTGTACCCACTGCCACTGCCCCCAGGTCCCTGCTGTTCTTGGGGTGGTGGGTTTGCCTGGGTTCCCTGTAGTGGTGGACACACTGATGCTTGACATGTCCTGGGGACAGAGGGATGGACCCGCTGGGTGGGTGCTGTGCTGGTGTTACCTGAGGGGGAAGGCTCTGTGGTGACCTGTGACTGTGTCAGGGGAACCGATTGTCCTGAGGTCCCAGATGGGCCGGGCTGGTCATCTAGATCCAGTTGTACAGAGCTGCTGTCATCACTGTGACCTCTTCAGTGGGGGGGTGGACATGTCTGGAACGTCCTGTCCAGTGACGTTGGGTAGGGGTCCTGCAGGGGTGTAAAGGGATGATTATTGTATCTGTGTTTGCCATGGTGTTGAATGGGTGGGTGACCCTGTACCCCAGTGCTTACATTCTTGTGTAGGACCTTGTGTGATAATTGTTTTGGGGTCTATGTGGGTATCTGTAGTGGACATGCTTTGGTGATGGGTGTCCATGCTTTGTAGTTGCATGCAGGGCTTGGTGTTGGGATGTGTGGTTTTCGATAATGGGACATATTTGAGGAGCTGGAGTGATGGGGGTGAGGGTGGGGGTATGTGATAGCATGCAGGTAGGGTGGGGGATATGGTAATTAAAGATTTGCCTTACCAGAGTCCATTCCTCCTGCTACTCCTGCGAGGCCCTCAGGATGCAGTATAGCCAAGACCTGCTCCTCCCATGTTGTTAGTTGTGGGGGAGGAGGTGGAGGTCCGCTGCCAGTCCTCTGAACTGCAATGTGGTGTCTTGAGACCACGGAACAGACCTTCCCCCGTAGATCGTTCCACCTCTTCCTGATGTCATCCCGTGTTCTTGGATGCTGTCCCACTGCGTTGACCCTGTCCACGAGTCTCCGCCATAGCTCCATCTTCCTAGCTATGGAGGTCTGCTGCACCTGTGATCCAAATAGCTGTGGCTCTACCCAGACGATTTCCACCACCATGACCCTGGGCCCCTCCTCAGGTGTCTTTGCGGTGCCATGGGGTGGTGTGGGTGATGTGTGAGGTGGTGTGTGTTGTGATGTGTGAGGGGATGTGTTTGTGTTTGTGTGTGTTGTGTGAGGTGCGTGGATGTTGTGTGAGTGATGGTGTTGAGTGCCTGTGGATGCTAGTTTGTTGATGGTGGTGTCTCTCTCTGGCCTTCTGTCGCAATTCTGGTCGTAAGGGTTTGTGGGTGATGTGGGTGGGTGTTTTATATTGTATTGGGTGTGTGGGAGTGGTGTATGTATGTGTATCAGGTGTGTGTATTTCAATTTGTCCAATGTGGTTGTGTTTTATTAGTGTGTGTGTATTTTGAGCGCGGCGGTGTGTACCGCCAATGGAATACTGCGGTTGATTCGTGGGTCGTGATAGTGTGGGCGTATTCCTGTTGGCGTGACGGTGTCAGTTTTGTTATCGCCAGGTTATCACTGACCTTTGGTGTGGCGGACTTGTGTGGGTGTCTGGATTTTGGCGGATTCCGAGTTGTGGGTCGTAATAGCTGTAGCGGAACTCTGTGGCCGTGGCGGTGTGTTGGGGGTCTTCTAAACTGCGGTAAGCGGCATTTACCGCCAATTTTGTAATGAGGGCCTATATGTATCTTCCACCTTTGCCACAAAGAAGGAGGCGATAGAGTCGCACAAAGATTGATTACTGTCAGTCATTTTGGATACTTCAATGTTTGATACTTTTTTGCTTTAGAGAACAACTCCTTAGTTGAATTTTTTGCCATTTTGGTTTTATGCGAAATAGGCTGATTTGTCTGTATAAATGAAAGCTCTATATTTACCAATTTTTCATTTGTAGTGTTCTTTTTCCCTGCTATAGTAACTAAGCCTTCATTTCCATTCCTGTTTCCTGCAAGTCTGCTTGGTGTCTTTCAATTTGTCCAAAACTCAAGGCAGTGATGGAGAGGAATTTTTTCAAAGAAATGTTTTCAGGAGCTAGGTAGTGGTAGCGTGATCAAAGTTAGTAAAAGGAGTAGGTATTGCAGACGTAAGTGACTCTACAAGTTTTGTAGAGTCTATTTTATGCCATGGGTGGGTTTTCCTGGATTTATGTACTTCTATGGGCTTCCTTATATTCACCACAGTTTTTAGATTAAACAACACTGCATAATAATCAGACCACATAAGCAGCAATGAATCTGTGAAGGATAGCAGACTACTATTAGTGAAAATCCCATCCAATCTGTGCCCAGCCCAATGAGTAGGTGTACTGACCAGTTGCTCTAACCAAGGACTACTCATTAGGCCAATAAGGAATCTGACTCTTTGTCCTAATTGTTTTCTAAATGGAAATTAAAATCCCCTAAACAGTGTAGTTTGTAAAATCGACCTTAGTGTTCAACCATTGGCTGATAGATTGAACAAAAGGCACCCTGGGGCCAGGTGGTTGATAGACTAGAAGCCTGCTGAATAAAATATTGTGTTACTGGCAAGTTTGAAAGCTAATGCCTCACACTCAAATATTTTAGGGACAGGAGTAAAGATACCAGAAAAATACTAGCAGTAGATAATTGCAAGTTCCCCACCCTTCTTAACTACTCAGTCGTACCTAAACGTTGAGAATCCATCGGGAATGGCTAAAACTAAGTCTGGACCTGAGCTAGAATCTGCCCTACTGTAATAGCCTTCCTTTTATCATTCTTCTTTCAGTCGTCCAGCCTTCCTATATTACAACATGGGGTGATGGCAACCCATTGGACATTGTGCTGCCAGTATTGACCTTGTCATGTCATATATTGGAGCCGCAGCTCATTCTACACTTTCCCCAGGAACTTTATAGGATCCATCAACCTCTTCACAGTGAGTTCCACATCGTATTGGAACAAGCTAATCCCCTAATTCTGGCTTGAGCCCTCCTGATGGTGTTTATGTACTTTAACAGAGCCACACTGCATTTGGTCTGTTCTTCACACATCATTTCGGCATAAATCATGAATGCGGCCATTCACATCTCATTGTTGTTAGTGAAACTGGGACTTTTGCCAAATTCCTTTATTCTGCTTCAGACCCCTCCTTACTGCATGTTTCAAGATATTCACATCTTCACTGTCCTAAATATTTTCTTTTGTACTGAGCAACAAGTGGTTAGCTGGGGGCGGTGATATCTGTTTATTGACTCTTCTGCACCATCCTTTGTTTTTTCTGCACCACCCCTTTGTCATTTTCCTTCTGGCCTGCTGTCATCATCCAGATCTGTTGAAGCCTTGTCCTCTCCACTCACCTCTTCATTGACCCTTCCACACTCATCATGCATGGCAGACTACCCATTTCCATTCCTTTCAGCTCTCCTTTTCATATGTGTGCTAACGTATCTTGCCTTCATATAAAATACCATACATGTCCACTCTTTCTTCTTCTTTTCCAATAACTTTTCCCAGGACTCTGACCATATTTCCTTCAAAATTCAAGTACTGCAATTTAATTATTCTCACTTTTTTCCTCTCCCAGTATTCTTCTCCTCTTATGCATTCCCCTTCCTTGTTCCTGTCTTTCTTTACATGTTGGTCATCATTCCTAGTCATACTCACTTCCAGAATCCCCCCTTGGCACTTTAGGATTCAGTCTTCCTCCACCCCTTGTGTCCATTGCCACCCTTCTAACCTATCCTTCCCATTGATAACTGTTGCTTTCTGCCTCCAGTCTCTTTCCATTGTCACCTGTGGCTCATCGGGATCCTCTCTCTTCTGCCCCTTTTGTGGGCTCCTCAGTGCCCGTTGTTCTTGCCATCCCTGGCATTGAAACCACTGATGCTATCCTCTTACTTAGTAGCCCCTCATAGCTCACCCGTACAGCTAGCAACACCTCACACTCTTCTGGACTGCCCTCATCCACCGATGAAGTGCCTGACAGCTCCTCCAAAACCTCTGTGCTCCTCAATGAGTACTCTTTCCCCAATCCATAGACCAATGGCCTTTCCAAGGGTTTCAAAGCTCTTATCCTGCATCATTCACATTATTCATGTACCTCTGCCAGCGTTTGAATAGTGCTCATGGGGCAGTACTGTCCCCTACATCACTCCTTTCCAAATCTATGTCAGTCCCTTCCTTCATCTCTCCCCTTGTAGGGGGGCACACCTTACCCTTCTGCTCTTGTGGTACATGCTAGAGTCTTTACTGACTTTCACTTTGTCAATCTATCCTTCAATATCAGAATTCTAGACTCCCCTACAGTGAACACTCTCCAGGATGTGCCCACCCTGCTTTTGCTTTCTCATGTGCTCTGGATTTCTGCAGCCCGGTTGCTCTGCTACTCACCAACCAGTGAACGTCTCCTGTCATCTATAAATACAGTATTCCACTTTGTTCCTCCAGGATGGCATGTCCTTTGGCCTGTATTTGACCCATGGTGGTTTACTGGGGTCTTTGGTCCTGCCTTTTGTGGGGCCTTCCCCCAAAGAGCTGCCTTTCTTCTCAGTTTGACCTCTGTAGTTCATTTTGAAGTCCATGGCCATTCTTTACCTTAGCCAGAACTGCATCCAATATCAGGCTTCCAGGGTCTCCTCCATCTGCTCTGGGGATCACCTGCTTTGCCCCCTCTTGTGGGGCATCAAGTAAGCCATCACTGTGGCTGGAACCTCAATGAACATGCTCTTTTAGGCATCCGCCATGCACCTGTGTTGCTGGGCCATCCTACTTCTAAGTTGGAGGCACTCTGCCACAGTCACCCAATCCATCTTCGTGAGCAGAGGGAAATGCTAAAGGAGAGATAGGATCAGGTGCGGCCCGTCCTTTAGGGCAGAGGCACCACGCCCCCAAACCTTTTGCCCCTCATGAAGAGTGTCTGTCAGGCTGAACAAAGGTCAGCCTGACACACACTCTTCATGTTCAGGTCAGACAGCCATGAGCAGACATGCGCGATTTACACAGACTCCTGGCTGCCTGAGCTAAACTTTGCTGGGCTGAGGAGGTCACAGCTCCTATGGGCGTGACCTCATTGGCTCAGCAAAGGTGCCTCGAGGCCCTCCCCTGGGTGATGAGGAAAGTGTCACCCATTGACTTCGACCTGGGTGCTTCAGGTTTAAGCTCTGAAGCTCCCAGGGCGAGTGTCAATCAGTGACACTTCGTCACAAGTGAGGTGGGGTCAGCAGTCTCACTGACCCCATCCCACTCTGTGACAAGGCTGGGACTGCTGCCTTCCCTCATTGGCTAAGGTCAGCCAATGAGGGAAGGCAGCAGTCCCAACACTCCTGGGACCTCCGAGGTTGAAGGTAAGTGTGTGTGTGTGTGTGTGTGATCTTTTAAAATGAATGTTTGGTGCGTGCATGTTTGAATGTTATGAGTGTTGTTAATGGATGTGTGTGCATGCGTGTGTGTGTGAAAGAATTAATGTGTGTGTGATTTTTTCAAATGAATGTTTGGTGCATGCGTGCATGTTTGAATGCTATGAGTGTTGTTAGTGGATGTGCGTGCGTGGGTGTGTGTGAGAAAAAATGAGACTATGTATGTGCGATCTTTTAAAATGAATGTTTAGTGCGTGTGTGCATGTTTAAATGTTATGAGTGTTGTTAATGGATGTGCGTGTGTGTGAAAGAATGAGTGTCTGTGTGTGATCTTTTAAAATGAATGTTTGGTCTGTGCGTGCATGTTTGAATGTTATGAGTGTTGTTAATGGATGTGCGTGCACGTGTGTGTGAAAGAATGAGTGTGTGTGTGCTTCCCACCCGCCTCCCTCCCTCCTAAAGCTGCTGGCCGACACTGGATAGGATCATTTCCCTCTAGGATTTCTGGACTTCATCTAAACAGAAGTCAGCACGACTGAAGCCAAGCCCCACCTTCACAATAGTCTCTTTGGAAGGTCACGTCAAGAAAAGTAAAGGCCCTCCTCTCTCACGTCACATTCATGTCTATGGCACAGCTTTACAGTTTTTGCAAGACTTAAACCCACATGGTGGTATTTATAGAGATGATGGAGCCAGACCATGTGTGCATAGGAGAGCTTTCTATACCCGCTATGGTGAATCACTAATCACAGTCTTCTGGCATTACGATTCTTAAGCAAAAATTTAGGAAGGGCCTAGCACCTACTATCATCACATTAGTATCATTTTTTAATGCTAATTTGGCGATAGTGTGACAAAAAAAGCTGCACCGTATTCACAAAGTGGTGCAATGCTTGCATCGCACCACTTTGTAAACCCCTGCACCACATTATACCTGTGCCAGGCATAATGAATGGGAGGGGGAAGTTCCCCTGTTATGTGGCCCGTAGAAATAGAATAGTGGAATCTATGAAATTCCACTGCACCATTTTTTGCAGCATTTTTAACTCTCGCACAGAGCATGTGTTGAAAGGAGGCACGCCGTTATTTATAATGGGCCTCTATGTACATTTCAGGATTAGCACAAACATTTTTGGCCCTAATCCTGCAAAGTCAAACAAAAGCATCAAAAATCATGATGCGATTAACCCTAACATGTGCGAGGTGCGCTGTATGTTAAACTCAGCGCACACATGGTGGCGTTAGGGGGTCGCAATGGGCCTCAAAAAAAGTGGTGCATCATGGCATGAAATGACACTTTTATTAAGTCTGGGCCTCAGGGTGCATTCCCTCAACGTATGGTCCTAACTGCACAGTGCTTCATCTGCTGCTGCCCTAGCAGTTCTTGTTCTATGGAAGGGCGAGATGCAGTGCTACTCTCCGTGCTACACCTGTTACACACGCGAAAGAAGCTTCAAAAGCTGCTGTCAATGATTTGCTTGTCTCCCTTAGTTGTCCTCCATTAGTGAAGCTTGTTCTGCTGCTGATCGTGCAGCGTCTGTTTTGTATGTGAGGTAAGCTGACACTACTGCTGCTGCTATGCTATAGCTGTTCTGGATCTGTATGAAGCTTGAAATACTGATGCATCATCTGTGTCCATGTTACTTACAGACAGCCTTTGCCAGTTTTCTACCATCTGTATAAGTAAAGTGCGCGCTGTCTTTATTTGTTGCTTTCTTTCTGTGTATGTGAAGTTTTCATTCAGCTGCCAGAACTGCGCCATTCTTAAATTAACCACTTTAACATATATACTTCTGCCATTTTAGTAGTATCGGCTACAAACCTGGAGCTGGCCCCTCTACGCTCGTTTGATCTTAGTTGGAACAGTATTTCTGCTTTACCTGAAGGGAGGGAAAGTTTGAAATTGTCTGTGATATATTCTCTGCACCACAAACTTCGTTTAAATCCCGACAGCTAATATTTTTCACCACAGAAAACCGAGATTGTGTGTTTCAGAGTAATGTATTTAAATAGACATTTATTTATCCAGTACCAGACGCATTGAAGAATAAATTAATGTATAAAAAGCTCATTTGGAAATTGTGAGTTCAAGAAATGAACTGTCGTGCTGGCTCTAATACAGAGACATTAATTTTGCAATAAGAGATTTATTTAAAAATGAGATTTTACATCTTTAATACATCCATTCTCTTCATTAAATAGGCTGTGGAGCTCAGTTAATTAGATTTAATTCCTGCAAGCGTATGGTCTATGCTTTCCCTTTTGGTTACAAAGGAAACTGCATAGTACATTTGCATATTGCTTTTAAATTAATTTTGCGGCCGAGGTCTAACAAAAAAGTACTTTCCGTGAAAAAGGCTTGGGGACTGCTCATAGTGACAGCCCGAATGCTTTAGCGATCTTGCAGAGTGCTCTATTCTTTGGTGAGGTTAGTGCCCCAGGAGCGTTGGTCCTTGCCTGCAAAAGAAACAATGTAGATTAGTATATGGATTATCTATATATTGAAATGTATGAAGAGCTACAGCGGAATTAGCAGTTTGGTCATTACTCACACACACAACAGGAACAGCATGATGAGAGTGCAAGCATCACTCACGGAAAAGATGCAGCTTCAACACAACAAAGATACACACAAGAAGCCGTGAGGCTAGCAGTACTACAGCAGGTGCAGTGGCACCGACGCACCGGTATGGAAGGCAATGGGCTTATTGCCCATGCTCGCTTTAGGACACATAACACCTTCGTTAAAACATTTCATACAAGAATACAATTAAATACACACACATCAGACACTTAGGGGACATGGCCCACCTCCAGGTAAGATGGCCGCCGGAGATGTGAGCTTCTCTCCCCATACCACTAAAAACTACTACATCATAGCTGACAAGTTTCCCATGTCCATGCATGATATGCTGCTCTAGTTCAAGTTTTTTTCTTTGAACTGTGGGAATTAGTGTCCTGTTTTGTAATACAATAATCAAGACTACAAGAACAAACCCGGACTGAAGCAGCACATCATGCATGGATCTGAGAAACTTGGCAGGGCTGCTACATTATCCATAGTGCTGGCGATGAGGTGACCGCTATGATTGCTGATAGCTCACAACACACGCCTGCCTGTCCCACAGCTGGATTTATCCTAAGGAGACCCTGTTTGCGGTATTTGGCCATCTGATCCTCTGGAGCAGCCCTGACCGGAGCTGTTGGGTTATAGGATTCGACTACACAGTCCCCCAATCCCTCTCTTTGTTGAAGTGGTGGAGGAGGGATCTCCTGAAGCCTGATCTCCACTGGGCCACTTTTTGCATGCCCATGGGACCATGCTGGGAGACCTGCTGCATTGTGCCTTTGGGACGGCCCCTGGGACAGTAGCAGATGTTGGACTGCGATGTTGGGTGGTGAGGCTGTGGGACAACTGCCAAATGGGGCAACTCCAGCCTTTCACCTTCTCAAGCCGTTACAGTGGTGGATTGCTCTACTCCATTTGTCATTTGGCACCTGCTGCTGAGGGATCTATGGGCTCTGCTCTTTGGCCCTTCACTCCTTCGCCTTTGATGTGGAGACCACCTGTGAGTCTTTTCTTGCCCTGTACACTCCAGTTACTCTGCTACTTGACCCTCCTGCCAGAAATCTCTCACCACATGGCTTGGGGGACTGCTGTTCCAAACTTTACACAGCAATTCCTGTGTGTGGACTGCTCCACCTCCCTTACTTTCTGTGCAAACCATAGGGTTCAACATTTAATTCTCCTACTGGAGGAGCTGGAGATGGGGAGTGAATGTGAGCTTTTGATCTCTGGCATCTGCTGCTACTGGATTCACCTTGTGTGGTTTTATTCTACTTTGCAAAGCTATACCACAATGAATTTGTGACACTGGGAGGGGACTGAGTCCTGTGACATCTCTGCTGCTGTGTGTGACCTAGCCATTTTGGGGGATACCTCAGTCCTATTGAGAACCTGAGGTGTACACTTCTACATAACTTTAGGATTGACTCTCTCCTGCTGCTGCTTGTATGGGTAACAGCTACTAAAAAGCTAAATTAACCTTAGACTTCTGTGCTGACATGCAAGTGGAGGTCTTCTTCCCGCCTCTTGTTCAGAAACCGCAAGTGCTCTGGTGAGACACCATACCATATCCTTACAACTAGAAGTTGACTGGACCTTGGGACCTAGCGAGGAGTGTGGTAATTGGATTCCTTCAATTTACACCATCAACATGAAATGCATGAACAATTAAAACACCATGACCAATTTCTCCATAAAAATACTCTAATCTAAATAACGTTTTAAAGCTTTATTACAATCCCAAAATCAATGTAACATATATTGTGTGCAAAACTAAATTATAAACATACATGAAAAACATAGGTTGGCCAAAACCTCTAAAGAGATTTAGAGGCATATTTAAGAGCCCCTACAACCATTCTAATGCCACACTAGCATCATATTTTGATGCTAATGCGGCATTAGAAGGCTAAAAATGCTGTGCCATATTTACAATTTGCATGCATGCATTGTGCCACTTTCTAACCCTTTGTGCTACAGTATGCCTGCACCAAGCATAATGTATGCAAAGGGTGCGTTCCCCCATTAGGGGGCCCGAAAAAATGGCTTAATTTTTTCCAGCACTTTTAATGCCTGCTCAGACCAGGCGTTAAAAAGGGGTATGCCATTTGTTAGAAATGGGGTTTCTGGTTGGCTAGGGTATGCACCTAAGCCAGGCAGAACCCACCCACTCTAGTCAGGGCAAGGGAGTTACACGTCCAAGATAACCCCTGCTCACCCCTTGGTAGCTTGGCACGACCAGTCAGGCCTAACCTGGAGGCAATGTGTAAAGCGGTTGCACAACACACACAACACACGTGATGCTCTATCCCTATACTGTCAATATACTGTATTGTACCCAACGCAATTATTAGACCAAACACAACATGTCTGTAATATCCTGCTACCCTAGCAGTTGTCAGAACGTTACACATTAGTTACTTTGAAGAACCAGCAGTAGTCATATATAACACACAGGTTACTTAGTATTCTGCAACATAAGCAGAAGTCAGTAATGACATTATTACACAAACACACTTGTCATTGAAATATCATAAACACCCACATCAGGACCATTATAAAACATATGGCAAGTGAAAAATCACATATTAGCAGGTCAGTCCCATAAAAGGAACACTAGCAGCCATATATGAAACATCATAAGCCAGCAGTGTAACATTTACACCCCTAATGTCCATATTAGGTACATTTAGATAACATATGTGTGTCCAAGAAAGTACCTGGTTTTCATGATGAGGCACCTCCAGTGCCAGGAAGATCCAAATGGGGCCCCCCAGTGCTCCGTGCGCTCCCTCTGGGGTCACTTTGATGATTGGCGGGAGAAGAGGGATGGTACACACTCACTCTGATTTTATAACAGGCCCCTCCTGGGGCCCGCAATCTCCAGGGGCCCACCTTGGGCCTCCACTGGCCCACCAATGAGGGAGGGGGCAAGGCAAGCCCAAACAAAACAAGGGCCACAGTGGGGACCCACCCGCCTCTCACGGGGACCCACAACAAAGTGGGAGGACTGCGCCGGGCGGGGAGCCTCTGGTGAGGCTTCCACCCTGCCCGTGTCCTCCTTACACTCTCTGTGCTCCGGTGGGGCAGGGGGAGGTTTCCTTTCCCCCTGTCCATCCTCAAAATAACACAGGGGGCCCGGTAGGGTGGGGAGCTTCCGATGAGGCTTCTTTCCACGCCCAATTCTCTGCTTTTAATCGGCTCGGCCCGCCCAGACCACAGAAGTGTGCAGGCACCGAAGCAGGTGCCTTCTTGTGCCCTTGGGACGCTCCTCAGAGCATGCTTCATCCCGGTAGAAGCGAGCTCGCTCCTCTCCTTTGATCTGGTGGCACCGGGGACAGCAAGACTCTGGCGCGCTTTTGAGAAAGTGAGTGGCATTCCTCCAAACCCGGGTCGCAGCGGTGATTAAAAACATGTGCTTTACCAAGCGCAATGCCCGGGTCGCAGCGGTGAATCCTGGGGGCAGAAAAGCGCTTTCAAGTGCCGGTGGCAGTTCCTTGGCCACCAGACCGTGGTTTGAGAGCGCTTTATAGATCAAAAGAGGAGCGCTCCTCCAGCCGCTAGATTCATGTTGCAGGGGTCCAGGGCATTGGCACCCAGCCCCTGGGGGACGAAAGTAAAAGAGAAAGGAGCACAGGTGGTAGGGCCCAGTAGCAGGCCACAAGGTGGATGTAGGCAAATGGCAGTCCCTCCAGGTGACCAAGCGGATCACAGGTCAGCACAGCAGCAGCAGTCCATGGCAGTTTCTGGTGAGTCCCTCAAGCATTATGTGTCCAGTTCCAAAATGTCACCAAGAGTTCCCAAATTGTGGGAAAAATTCCCCTGTACTTATACTCATTTTTACAGTGTGTTACAAAGGAAGGGGAGAGGAGGTTCCAACCAGTTACCACTGGTTCTGGGAGTGCCCCCTGTCTCCTCCAGCAGAGGCTCCAAACATCAGTTGGGGGTAAACGACCCTATTGTGTGAGGCCAGGGCACAGCCTTTACAAATGCAGGTGTACCCCGCCTCTCCCTTCTCAGCCCAGGAAGACTGTTCAGCATGCAGATGCACCTCTGTGACACATCCACCCTCCCTGTGTACAGGCTGTCTGAAAAGTATGCACAAAGTCCAACTGTAACTCTGCCCAGACATGGATTGGAGTCAAGCTGCAAAACACCAGAGTCATAAGCACAGAGAAATGCTCACTTTCTAGAAGTGGCATTTCTGTAATAGTAATACAAAATCCACTTACACAAGTAAGCAGCATTTCTCATCACCATTACAACTATACCAAACATGCCTACGCTACCCCTCATAAATCAGACAATACCCCCTACACATAAGGCAGGGCATTTCTAATGCAATCCTATGAGAAGGCAGCACTCACAGCAGTGAGACACCAAGTTAGGCTGTTTGTCACTACCAGGACATGCCACACAACCTGGCACATGTCCTGTCTTCTACATACATAGCACCCAGCCCATAGGGCTAACTAGGGCCTACCTTAGGGGTGACTTACATGTAGTAAAATGGGAGTTCTGGGCCTGCAAGTAAATTTAGATGTCAGGTCCCTGTGGCACAAAACTGCACACACAGGCCCTGCTCTAGCAGGCCTCAGACAGGTTTGAAAGGCTACTTCAGTGGGTGGTGCAAGTAACGGTGCAGGCCCACTAGTAGCATTTAAATTAGAGGCCTGGGTATAGAGGTACCACTGCACAACGGATTACAGGTACATTAAATATGCAAAATAGGTATAAGCCAATCATAACAACTTTAGATGGGAGAGCACCTGCAATTTAGCATTGATCAGCAGTGATAAAGTGCTCAGAGTCCTAAAACCAACAGCGAGAGGTCAGAAAAAATAGGAGGAAGGAGGCAAAAAGTCAGTGGATGAACCTGCCACAAGGGCCAGGCCAACACCATTGAATACAATAGGCCCCAAAAGTTTGGTGCTACTCCTGCAGAGTACTTCAATAACATGAAAAAAATTATGCTATTGCCCTCTACCCTGCACAGTGGTGAGCCATATTTTAAATTCAGTCACACATGGTGGCAGTAAGGGGGTGCTAAAGGGTGCATGAAAAGTGGCGCTGCACTGTGTGGAGCGCCACTTTTCTTAAATATGCCCCATAGTCTACTAAACATCAATACTCTTAAACACTGCAAAAGAATAATATAAATTAGTAAAACTACAATACAGTATGCACATTCACCTCAGAGTTCAATGCAGATGATGGTGACACAAGTAAATCATCAAAATTCAATTATTAACATCCAATTTCAGACCTGGGCCATCCTTTTTCACTAACACACATTTAGACTTGCATGAGTGGGAATAGGCTACACATGCAGGCAAAACAAAAAGAAGCCAAAAAAACATTTGGAAACCCATCTAACTGGGGTTACTCTCTATAAAAATATGTTAGTGTAATTAAGTTGAAAAAGAAATAAGAAACCACACTTAGGCCCATATTTATACTTTTTTTGCACCGCATTTGCATCACTTTTTGATGCAAAAGCGATGCGAACTTACAAAATACAATTATATTTTGTACGTTTGTGCTGCTTTTGGGTCAAAAAATGACACAAATGCGGCGCAAAAAAAGTTTAAACATGGGCCTTACTGTAAACCTCTCCTCATGGGACAACAGACAGGAAAGTTTTGTCGAGTGGAATTTTCAATGTTGCATATCACCAGTAGACAGCAGCATCATGGGAGTGCAGAACAAGGACTGCACAGAGAAAAAGTTAGTAATTCAGAATTAATTGGAATACTAATATTGAATAGCATAAGCAATGGGGC
Organism: Pleurodeles waltl; assembly: GCF_031143425.1. Classification (NCBI taxonomy): domain Eukaryota; kingdom Metazoa; phylum Chordata; class Amphibia; order Caudata; family Salamandridae; genus Pleurodeles; species Pleurodeles waltl. The sequence continues at coordinate 1,424,919,166 of NC_090440.1, read as the reverse complement.
AATTAGAAATAAAGGAAACTCATAATACAAAGATCAATAGGGCAGAAAGCTTAGAGAGGAACAAGAGGTAGAGATGACAGCAGTGCTTAATTTGTGCTTGTTGGTTCCGGTGCTGAGCACCAGCACTTATTTTTGAGGGCCGGCGCTTAGTCTTCTGCCCCAAGCATTTGCTGTGAACAAAAGACACGTGGAAAAGATGGAGGAAGAGGAAAACGAAAAGGCGTCAGAATGGGGGAGAGCAGAAAGCTGCAAGTGTGAGCTGAAGGATCAGGGAGTGGCTTTAAGTGGTTTGAAGAGGCCAGAGATGACTTCAGGATTACACTGCCTCAGTATTCTGTGTTCCCACATTTAATTGCAGCAGCCGCATGTTTGCGAGTAGGGCTTTGAGCACCAGCACATTTTTATTTAAAACTAAGCATTGGATTCCAGCAGGCTTCGCCAGATTCAAGCAAACTCATAGACAGGAGCCGGCATCTAACAAAAATCTTCCAAAATTCTCTCTCTAACTAGAAATGACTGCAGGTCTATGATTGGTCCTCAAGGTGGGCTCATCATACAAACGATGTTCAGCATCTACTGGTTGCTGCTGACACCATCATGGTTGCAACTAGTCTTGTTTTTCTCAGAAAAATTAGACGATTATTCCAATGACTTCATTCAGTTCCGCCAAAACATTATGGGGCACATTCATAAGCCCCTAGCGCCACATTGGTGGCTTTTATTTTGACACAAACGTGGCATTAAGGTGCATTTACCATGCACCATATTTACAAATTGGTGCAATGCTTGTATTGTGCTACTTTGTAAAAACTCGTGCACCATAATATGCCTGTGCCAGGCATAATCTATGCAAGGGGGCATTCCCCTGTTGGGGGAGGGTGAAAATAATGGTGCAAGGAAATCTAAGAGATTTGCTTGCACCATATTTTTCAGCACTTTTAAAGCCTGCTCAGAGCAGATATTAAAAGGGTTAATACCATTATGTATAATGGGCCCTTTTCTCCTTTGGAGGAGTAGCGCCAACATTTTGGCGCTACTCCTGGAGAGTACATACATAGCTTCAAAAGAAATTACTCTATTGCCCGCTGTCCTGCACCATGGTGCACCGTAACTTAAATACGGCACACACCTGGTGGCAGTACAATTTTCACATGAGATTCTCTGAAGTTTCTTATCTTGCTCCGCAACTAGAACAAATACTGTTACATTGTGAGTTTTCAAAAAAGTTCTCAGTCTTTAATATAATAGGACATTCAATATCACATCAGCAACCTAAGGAATAATGCAGGTCAGAGGGAAACATAATAAACAAGTAATTTTCTGCTACTGCTGCAAAAAGTAATACTTCAGGCTTAGTAAAGCTAATAAAGCCTACATACATTTAAATTTAATTGCATACATATAAAACTTTTGTGCACCTTAGAATGTAAATCAATATGCAAAGTGTTAAACCTGGCATCCTTGGCGTGGTCTCCCCTGTTTTTTATGTCTCTGCTTCCCATGTTTTGCTGTTTTTGATACTCTGGGCACTATACCACTGCTGACCGGTAACAAACTGCAAGTGCTCCTGTGTAAAGTGTATGTGAAATTAGCTTTTCCATGATTGGCATATTTGATTTACTAGTAAGTCCCAAGTAAAGTGCCCTAGATGTGCCCAGGGCCTGTAAATTAAATGCTATTGGTTGGCCTTCAGCACAAGTTGTGCCACCCACATTAGTAGCCCTGTAAACATGTCTCAGACCTGCCACTGAAGTGTCTGTGTGTGCAGTTTTAAACTGTCAATTTGACCTGGCAAGTGTACCCACTTGCCAGGCCTTGCTCTTACCTTTTTATACATGTAATGCACCCCTAAGGTAGGCCCTAGGTAGCCCCATGGGCAGGGTGCTGTGTATGCTAAAGGTTGGACATGTATTGATGTGTTTTACATGTCCTAACTGTGAAATACTGCCAAATCTGATTTTCACTGTTGCAAGGCCCATCTCTCTCATAAGTTAACATTGGGGCTGCCTTTAACAATCCTTGAAGTGCGGTTTCCCTTTGAGAGCAGATAGAAATGTGGAGTTTTGGATCGTTGTTTTTTAGATTGTTAGTTTGAAAATGGCACTTTTAGGAAGTAGAGATTTTCTTGCTTAAACCATTCTGTGGATTCCCTGTCTGGGTCAGACTGACAGTTGGGCTGTTTGTGAATCTCCTCTAGACAGTGACTGGGAGCTGGGATATAGCCTGCATATCCTAATGAGCCATCTGAGCTAGAGCAGAGGGCGGAGTAATTACTTACACCTGAATGGGCTGTGCCTGGCCTGGGTAATGCAGGATCGTGTGAACAACAGAGACTTTCCTTTGAAGTTTGCCTAGATTAATTCATGCAATCAAGAGGAACCTCTGCTAAGAAGAATTGCTGGAGGAGGAGTACTGCCCCATTGACTGTGACTGTGCTTTGCTGGATTGGCCTGCAGTTGCTGCTTCTGCCTGAAAGAGGACAAAGACTGGACTTTGTGATATATTCCTGCTTGTGAAGAATCTCCAAGTGCTTGGATTGAGTTTGCCTCCTGTTTTGAAGTCTCAGGGTCATCAAAGACTTCCTCTGCCAGCACCTGGACTCTCTGCTGGGACTTCTGCCCTGCCAAGTGCTACCCCATCCAGTCCCTTGGCCCTTGAAAGGTAAAGTTGGAAGAACAAGGACTGAAATCCACACACAGAACACTGCAAGGGGAAATTTTCAATGCACCACCTGCAACGCGGCTGAAAAACTATGTGTCACCTGCTCCGCAGCTAAAACCGACGCCCCACCTGCATCGCGGCTGGACAAATGACAGAACACCCGCTTGCAGCTGCTGATAATGACACAAACCCCACGCAGGGCAGTTTTCTAACACTGCAACCGGATTTCTCATGCATCATCACTGGGCGTCAAAACTCAACGCAAGCCTGTGTGGATCCAAGGTGCCCAGTCTAAAAATCAACGCATCGCTCCCTTGAGAGAGAGAAAAACGACTGGAGAAAAAATGACCAAGGCCTCACTTGCGAGTAAGGAATCAACGCATTGCTGACTTTTCCATTGCACGCTTGCTCGTGCGGCTTTATTTTTGACGCACATTTTTTAAAATTTTAATCCTGACTTGTGCATGTTGGATTTTTGTCATTTTGGTCTTGTTTGATTTAGATAAATATTGCCTATTTTTCTAAACTGGTTTGGTGTCCATTTTGTAGTGTTTTTACTGTGTATGTTGGTTCAAATACTTTACCCATTGCTTCTGAGATAAGCCTGACTGCTTATCTAAGTGTGTTTCTGCATTGCCCTGACTAGAGTGAGGGTCCCTGCTTGGACAGAATGCAACTGACTGCCAACCCCATTTCTAACACAAAGCAAGTTATTTTACTGTAGGATTATGTACGACACATTAAAACAATTTAAGTGCCCATTTATTTTTCTGCACACATGTAACTTCACGTTAATATATTCACTTAAATCAATTAATTCATGTTCATTTTATACTTCAAATTCTAATGTTCATTTAATAAAAAGCTTATAACAATTAATTATTGTCAATAATTCACTTAATATAAAAACAAAATCTCTCATGTTAAAACGTGATGTCAAATGCAAATGGAGGCCACATTGTCCATCATAATTCAAATGTGCACATTTACATTTCCATGTTAATTTCTCTTTTAGCTGTTTTAAATGAAGGTTAATTAGTCACCATATGCTAGCTTCTATGCCACTAATATAATAATAAAATGCAATCTCTCTCACCTGAAAGGGCTCAAGAACCTACACTGGCCCGTACTTGAGCATACGGGGCAAGAGAGAGAGAAATCCTTGCAAGATGATACTGAGCTGAACACGTGCTGCTTACACCAAGAGATGAGAACCAGCCTATACCATATTGATGAAATACTCAACAGTCTCACAACATCCCTCAAAAAACACGATGACCATCTTAAGTAGGTGGATGGTCGGGTCTCCATGACAGAGGACAACACTACTGAGCTGCAGGATAAGGTGGCGAACCAGAGGGGAGATATTTTTAAAGTCATCGCTAAAAAGAGTGAGTTGAAATCCTGTTCCAGGCCAAATAACCTAAGCATTATTGTCTATCCAGAGTCCATTAATAGAGGCAGGTTGGACACATTTATTGAAGCATGCTTACTTGATTTTCTGGGTAAGGATCAGTTCTCTCCATGCATTATAGTGGAGCGGGCTTACAAGTTGATAGGACCATGGCCAATGCCTGGTGCCACTGCCTACCTGGTGTTAGTTCACTTGATGAACCACCATGACAGAGATACAGCATTGTGACTGGCATGAAAAAGAAGCCCATTGGCCTACCAGGGGATGACCATCAACATATCCCTGACTTTGCAGCAGCAGTATAGGAGGCCAGGGGTTCCTTTCTTCTTAGGGCTAACAAAATTCCTTGTGCAATGCTGTTTCTCGATGAATTACGCTCTCAGGTAGGGGTGCACACTATGGTTTTCACTTTATCCAAGGATACTTCCAAGGCAGTAAGGGCCCATATCAGGTTGTATCAAAGGAAATGGTGCTACACCCAAGACAGGCCTGTTGACACTGACACTGCTTATAAAGACTTATTTGATGACTCTGACTGATTCCACCTCTGCCAAGAGTCTCCTGTGTTTGTTGACTTATATAACACTTTGTTTTACATGTGACTATGTTGCTTTCTACAAATTCGGGCTTTGAGGATGTAGAGCTACCTTGGTTGAACTGGGTTCCTTACTACATGGAAGAACTGCTGCTTACACACTAAAGGATGGTCCACCCTTCTTTTCTTTATGTTATGAATGTTTCTATGTACTCCTCTCCTCTTGGTGATATTGTTGTGGCCTAGGAAGAGGTGGCTGAAGTTGGTCCATGCCCCTTTTGTGCTATGCACCAATTTGGGGTTTTCTTTCTAACTGTGCTTTACTTACTGAAAGTTGGGGTGTTCAATATGGGTAGGGGTGGCAGGGTTGCATTTCGTCCTGTTTTTTATGTTTTATTTTCCCTTTTTTACTTTCATGGTTGATATATTCATTGGTTGACAACAGCAACTCCTCAACAGGTTTTGTGGTTCTTTGAATCCTGTGGAATGTTATGATTGTTTCCCCTATGTCTTCTTTAGTGTGGCATGTCTTAACCCGTTAGTATCTGTACCTGGAATGTCCGAGGTCTGCAAACTCCAAAAAGAGTCACCCAATGCTGACATATCTGGTGCGACATGGGGTGGAGTTGGCCTTTATTCAAGACAAAGGTATGGATCCTGGGGACACATTGTTTTGCTGATAAATGGGACCCCACTAATCTTTCTCCTCCTATGGCACTGTTTTGCCAAAACACTAATGCACTGACAAAAATCTCTGAAATGCATTTCTTAGTCCAAAGAAGACATTTATTATTTCACGTCACAAGGTTTCTAAAAGGAGATTAGCATGCTGAAAGTACATGTTTAAAAATGGTCACTACAATGAAATGAAAACATGTACAAATGATTCACCACTGCAATATACACAGCAAATATATGTAACTATATTGTAATGCAAAGCAAATAATGAATAAAAAAATATGCATCACCATGAGGCAAGCGCACAACTGTGTCATCTTTCTCCCATTCACAATCAGATCGCCGGATCCAAAATTGATCGAGGAGAGAGAGATCAATTATCCTCACAGGAAGGATGACACACTCCAGCATCCTGGATGTGCCTGAGATCTGGAAACACTCTCTGTCCCCGGTCCATCTGGTTTTGGCCTCTTATACTTTGAACAAACAAGAGAGGAAAAGGGAAACATCCTGAACAACGAGGTCGAAACCACTACTTGCCTGAACCATTACTGCTAAACAGCTAAAAAGTCTCTACAATGCAACGAAGTACTGAACAACTATTGTCTAAACAATGATTTTGCTTAAATAACGATTGCCTGAACAACAAATTTTAAGGTGAGACCAGTGAGGGTTGTAGCTGAGGCCCGCAGAGGAGGTTGAGTAGTGGCTCCTGGATGATGCCATTTTGAACTGTCCCAGCATGCTGTACAGAAGGGCTAGAACAGGGGTAGAGAGGTGACAATGTACCCTAGGATTGGCCACTGGTGCCCAGCTTATTGAACCTGCCTCCACCCTTTCAAAAACTCTTGCACAATGGGGTGACTGTAGTAACTTCCTTATGCTTTGAGGTTTTTCTGTATCGTCTTTATTACTACGAGGGTACATACAGCACTTGATAACTGCCTCCCAGTACCTGTTAATGAAGACTCACATTCTATTCTACCACTAACATCCTTCCAGCATACTCACATTCTAGATTGTTACAGGAACATTCTATCCCCAGGTTCTCTAGCACTTGCTAGTTACTACACATCCCTTTTTTTTTACATTAAAACAAAGAAAATATGTAAAAAATAAAACTTAGCTCTCTTCACAATAAAACAAACAACATATGTAAACATTAAAATGTAGAGAAAATACCAAAATTATGTATTACTACAATTTCCACAAAGTACCATACCATAACCCACAAATGATTCCCCCTTTTAAAGCATGTATGAAAAAAATGCTGTTAGCGTAATATTCACATACAAAGTTTCCCATTTTTTTTGGTTTCTTTAACATGCTCCAAATTAACTCAGTTTCTCACCCTTAGATTTTACATTGTCTTTCTTATGATCACCACTTACATCACCACTATTTTCAGGGTCGCTTGATACCGAAAATCTTTCTTTCAAGTCCTGGGCCGAATTGTTTTCTTCATCTGTTCTACTGTTTGTTTAATTGAACTGATACAAATTAATCCACCAGTGTTTGTTATTTTTATACCTATATACATCATCTTTTATACTTCTTTCACTACAACATTCACTCTTACCTACTTCAATACTACTCATACGGTATATGCTCCCATCTACCAGCTCTACTGTATTTTTTCTGACTTCTAATCCTCTTACGTTCACTGAATCTGCTTCCACCTTTTGCCACATTCCTGACAGATTTCACTCTTACCCACTGTCCTACTTTTACACACACTTCTTTAGTACCATGTCTGCTACCAAAATATTCTTATTCTTTTCCTGAGATTTCAAATTACATTCCCTTATGTCCTCTGTAGTTTAAATCAATTGCTTGCTTATGCACATCCAACTTGGATTTAATTTTTAAAAAGGCACGCAACCTCTCATTAAACCAAAAGGACTCTCTCCAACAGTCTTATGAGGTGTTGATCTATATGACCATTGCATTCTCTTTAGTTCGTACTTTTTATCTGCTTTGTTGGCTATTTCTAAAATACCTTTAATAACTCTATTTACTCTTTCCACTACCACATTACCCCTAGGATGACACAATGCTGTGAATTTTTGTTCTATACCAGCTAACTTCATGCAATTTCTCATTTCCTCTGACTTGAATTGAACACCACTGTCTGTTAATAAAGTTGCTGGAAATCCTTCCCTTACTAACACATCCTCTAAAAATCCAATAACAATGTTAGTGTTGCTTTTCTGAACTACTTCCATTTCAATCTATCTAGAAAACATGTCTACTGCAACTATTATGTATTTGCTTGTACCATCCTTTCATGTGATGGGACCTGTTATGTCCAAAGCTACTTTTTTTCCATGGCATAGTTGGGCATCCTGAAGACAACATTGGTGGGTTTCACGTATTCTGTGCCTTGTCACTAGTTTCACAATCCATACAATTACATACATACCTTTCAATTTCTAAATCAACTTTAGGCCACCAATACAACATGTTTATGTTTTTTTAAAGTTCTGGATATTCCAAAGTGTCCATCATGTCCAATAGCCACCATGTTTTGCCTAACACCAAAAGGAGGAATTATTTTTTCACTCCTACACACAAATATTTCTTCAACACCTAACTCATCTCTTACTTCCCAATATGCGTTCAGTTCCTCTTTTGTTTTTGCTTTACCATACTCTTCCCATCCATTCACAATCTTCTTTCTTCTTTCAGCACTTTATCTTTCTCATACTCTTCCATCCATTCATCTTTTTGTATACCTTTTTGCAATTCCATCCATGAAAATTCCAACTATACACCATTCATTCCAAAGATCCTGGTCCAATTCTTTCAAAGGTATAAACATCCTATTTAAAAAATCGGCAGTAATGTTTTTTTCATGGTACATATTGTGCTTCATAAAATAAATCTTGTAACCTCATCCACAATGTTGCAATTCTCTCAGATGCTCTAGACAAACCCTCCATTGTTAATAGCTTAGTAAGTGGTTTATGATTAGATCTTACTATACATTTTCTACCCCAAATAAATTTGTGTAAATGTTCCAGCGCACACACACATGCTAAAGTCTCCCTTTCTTTTACAAAATATTTCTCCTCATTAGATGATAATGACGGAGAGGTGAATGCAATAACATACTCTTTTCCTTCATTGTTCTTTTGCATTAAAACTCCACCAAGCCCTTTACTACTTGCATCAGTGGTGACAATTGACTGTGCCTCCGGATGAAACCCTTGCAAAACTGGAGCCTTCACAATTGCCTCTTTTATTCCCTGAAAAGCTTTTTGACAATGATCGCTTCATACGAACTTTGCTCTATTCTTCAATACCAACCTCAACTCATTGGTTTTAAGTGAGAAATTCTTTACAATCTTTGATTAAAATTCCGCTAAGCCTAAAAAGGATCTTAACTCGTCTTTTGACTTAGGTGAAAGTGCATTTACAATGTCTTCAACTAATATTTTCTTTGGTTTTATCCCTTCTTGGTTAATTTCGTGACCCATGTACATGACACTTTTCTGAGCAAATTTATCCTTACTACCTCAATACCTGATCAAGCTGTTTTTGTTCTTGCCCATCACTAAAATGTCATCAGATGTGACCAAAAAGTTCAGTCAATAATCTTTGAAATACCACTGCCTCTGATCCCAAACCAAACGGCATGCGCTTGAATTGTTAACAACCGAATGGTGTACAAAAAGTTGTAAGATGCCTACTACTACACTCTAAGACTATTTGATGGTTTGCCGTTGACAGGTCTAATGTGGAAAACCACTTAGCTTGCCTTGTCAATTATAACATTTCTTCTATCCTAGGCAATGGAAAGTGGTCCACAATAATATTGTTGTTCAACCTCTCATGTCCACACACAAACAAACTTTCCCTTTCGATTTCTGTGCTACTATCGTAGGTGAAACCCACTTCCACTGGTTCAATTATTTCAAGCTTGAACAATTTCTCTAATTCCATTTTTACTTCCTCTCTTACTATCAAAGGAATATTCCTTGCCTCATCAAATTTTGGTATGGCTCCTTCCTTCAGATGGATATTATGAGTGAACCCTTTAAGTCTCCCAATACTTTCTTTACTTTAGAAAATTCTTGAAAAATCCACTCTTTAGTATCTTCTTCTTCGCACACAACTAAAACCTGTACTGTACCATTGGGGTCTAAAATAATGTTTAACAACTTTTGATCTTTCCATCCTAAAACCGAAGGTCCATCTTTGGCAACAAACAGTTTACCAACTGCTTGCCTATCCTTGAATCTAAAGACGTGTTCCCTGAATCCTACTATATTTATTATGTCTCCTTTGCAGTTTTCTGGGACCATATCTGGGGATTCTAGGTGCTCCCCAACATTGTTTACAAACAACTTGTGCAATACCTATTCTGATATAATAGTATATGGAGAACCAGAATCAGAAGCTCCTTGTAAAGATACTCCTCCAAAAGATACTCAACCCAATGGCTTAATTCTCCCCATTCTCCAGCTATATTCAACACAACATACAAGCTTCTTTGGTATTTAACCTTTTCATCTCCATCTTCACTATCTCCTGAAGACTCCTCCTCCTCACTTTCTCTCACGCATGCAACTTTTTGTTACTATTCTTCTTCACTTTCTTCTTATAGACTCTAGCAAAGTGTCCAATTATACCACATTCTATACACTTTGCAGCTTTTGCTGGACATTTATCGAATCTTGCTGAACGTGATGTGCTACCACACCGATAACAAATTCCCTTAAAACCTTTAACTTGACTCATGATGTCTCCCTTTTGTTTTTCCCTTTTAACATCATCCTCACGTTCCCTAGTTTGCATATTTTTTGGTTTTCCTACTGAAATTTTGTTCACCATTTCTATACCTATTTTTTCTTGTGCCAGAGTAGCCTTGGCACAATGATCTGAAAAATCTGCTTTTTTAACCATTGCAATAATGACATTAAGATTTGCTTCACCTTCTACCCATAATCTTTCCAGTATAGCTTTGTTTTTGGTATACGTAACTATCTGGTCACGTACAAATTCATCATGCAAATTTCCAAATCTACACAATCTTGATAATTTCTTTAAAGCAGAAACATAGTCCTCAATGCTTTCTTACTTTTTTGGCTTTGTCTGGAAAAACGCATGACGTGTAACTGCAATGCACACAGCTCATGAGAAATGTTAATCTAAATCCTTGATGGCATTGGTAAAAACAGCGCCATCACCACTCCCTCTATCTTTTTTTTGTAGTTAGTTATAAATGTGTGAACCTTTCGACCCTAAGCAATACATCAGAATCATTTTTTCCTTTCCACTGTGAGTGGGCCATTACAGTACTCCAGATTGTCCACATAGTTTAAGAAATACTCTTTCCACTCACTCCACTGCATTGCTGGTTCTCCTGGAATCACTACTAAAAATCCTTTCGGTGAATTTAGGTGTAAATATGCAAAACCATTACTTGGTAGTTCTCCATTTCCATTAGATAACATCGTGTTAAATATATTTTGTTTGTTCAAAAGTAAATAAATGCAAAAAAAATAATTTTCAATGTTGCTGTACATGTACTTGAGGTGCCCACAGAACAAAAAATAGCACATGTTCCTTTTTCTAATGGCAGTTATCTACATCAAAAATACATAAATATTCCACAAATAGACCTTTACATGTATAGATTATCCATTTAAAGATGGCTGATGAAGTTTTGTTCCAACAAACAGTCTCTACAGTTTCTAAAAGAAGTGGAGATTGAACTGCCAACGTGCAGTGCATCGGTCTGTCCTGGTAATCACATCTGGAATGTAAACGTGCAAAGCTTCTAGTGTTGTCACATTGAAGCATTTCCTTATCTCAAATGCACTCTGAGACACATGCACACCGTCACGTCGTTTCCCAGCAAATGCAGCCAGCATGTGGATGCTTGGTGTTTCCCGTAGTGGCTGCTAGGTGCCCATACAGCCCCACCCAGATCGTCCACTCTCAAGAATGTATGCACGCACTAGGTGAACACACGCGCACGTTGGTATTCAAAAGATGCTCCAACGGTAAGCCCATAAATATGTTGTGTGCATTATACTTAAACATACGTTCTTTTAATGTTGTTTTTTTAATGAAAGTATTTTCACGCCAAGAAAAAACAACACTTATATTTTGGATCATGAAGTCCTCTGGTGATGCTGCTTTATCCCCAAATAGTGTAAAAAGGTCTCCACATGCCAATAACTCATTTGTTCGTTGTAGCTAGTCGTCAAAACAGTGTAGTAACTTCCTTACGCTTTGAAGTTTTTCTGTAATTTCTTTATTAGTACAAGAATACATACAACACTTAATAACTGCCTCCCAACACCTGTTAATGAACACTCACATTCTATTCTACCACTAACATCCTTCCATCATACTCACATTCTAGGTCGTTACAGGAACATTCTACCTAGCACTTGCTAGTTACTACAGAGACTCTCGCTTGTCTGGTGATTCCTCTTTGCTTCACTGCTGGACCGTTGGGCCACCAAGGAGACCTGGAAGGAAGAACCCCTTAAAGCACACAAAGAACTAAGGACTCTGCCCAATTGACCCTAGGCCTAGCAGGTCTCCCTAGGAGCCAGTGAGGGGGCTGGCCCCCTTGCACACCCTGAGGACAAGTTGGGGGAAAGCCCTTGAATTCTGTATCCAGAAACGAAGACCTGGAGGATGGCTGGAATTTCCCAAATGTTTCAAAGCACTCCAGAGGCTGGAATTTTGGCTCTACTGGAACTGTTGCACCCTCTAGGGGCTGAGTGTATGGGTGTAATTATTGTGGCCTGAAAGTGCATAAAAAATACATGTATTGAAACGCCCTCTTGGTCCAGGTCTATGGTTATGTAGTCTTAATATGATGTCCTCTATGGGCTGTTTTTTATTTCACTTTTCTAGCTTAAAAGGCTACAAAATGCATGCAGACACAGGTCTTGTTCATTATTAGTACAATAATGTGGCAAGGATTGTTAATCATAGTGCATATGCTTTATGAAAATTAATAAGTGCATTAACATATGATTGTTAATATTGAGGATTGCATAATGATGTTTTTAACATGTGGTTTGTGGATCTTGAACATTTGATCAAGCCAATAGACGTATTTGATATGTTTCTATGACACTCTTTAGGGTGTCAAAGGTGATTATGTAATGTCATCTGTGGTGTTTTCCATCTACCAATGTATATATTTGTAAACTACTGCATAGTATTTAGTAGAGCTTGTGTAATAAATGTATTTCTCATTTTTCTAAAGAGAAAGTACTGACTGGACAGTTGTTTATTTAGTTTTATTATTGCGTGCCAGAGAATGGTCATTACTAGCCCACACCACTTCTCCTGAGTAGGCCTTGGACTGCTCTGTTTTGCTACTCCAAGAGGGTCAAGCACCACAATGGGGTTCTTGTTTCCCAGTAAGTAGTATTTTCGATCTATTACTTGTACAGGCCACACAACTAATAACTCAGTTTCCTACAGTCCTTCTTGGCTGAGGTATCTGATACATTTAGTGATATTATTGCTTTTAGACTTCCGTGTGTACCACTCACCACAGTCCTGAGGTATGTCATTGACTGCACGTGTGCAGTACCAAAGTTTACAGCATTACTTCTGGTTCTTGCCTGATGCTGGGTAGTAAGGGAATGGCTGAAAGGCCCTCTTCCCAGACATCAAGGCTTTTGGAAGGATGCTATATTTTGTAACAAACAGGCAGAGGCTTATGCTTCATTTCAAATTCCTAAATTGCGACCTCAGGATATTTGGGGCCCTTTCGAAGACTACACATGGCAGCAGACTGATACCTCAGGGCAGACTTCTGCCTCTGGTATGATCTCGATGCCATCAATGGAGTGTTTTTTGTATAATTATAAGCAGATACCACAATGTTGGTCTCACAACACTGCTGCATGCATTACAGACTTTTATTGACAGTGAGTCACAATGAGGCCTTGGTTCTCATCTTCTGTACATAAACATTATATACCTGTAGCTCTAACACTTGTGCTCTGAACTGGTTGATATTTCCTTGTTTCCTTTCTGTACTGTAATGCAATCGTTTGTTTTCCTTATTTAAAACTCAGTTAAAAAAGATTTCCAAAAACACATCAGACACAATGGAAGCAGTAGTGTACACTACTTTACCCAGAAAACAGGCAAAGCGCATGCAGCAGCATCAGTACACGCTTGCGACAGATAACAGGCACAGCATGGCCAGGAGCAGTGCAAATTTCCTCCTCACCTTGAACCAGAAGGGCACAGGCAGCATAAGTGGAGGAGGCAGTAGAGAAACCTTACCTACACTACACATTCACAGGAGTAGTGCATTCTTCCCTTTTTAAAAGAAAGTACAGCGTGGTGAATAGTGATGTGTTTCCTTCTCATGGAACCCTATACACGCTAACAAACACACATAATTGGCAGCAGAAGTGTAAAACCCCTGTTTACAAATCAGACTCAGCCGTTGCAGTTGCAGTGCCAGCAATTAAAACACAGAAAAGGTCCAGCATGAGTGGTAACACGGCAAAGTTCCTTGACAATTAGAACTGGTACACTATGGGTATCAGAAGTGCAGACTGTAGAAGCACAAGCTTCATACACTGAGCACATACAGCTTGGACAGAAGTAAAGCAGGGCAAGCTTCCTTCCTAAAAAGGTCAGACCTTGGTTAGCAGCAGTGTTAGCTCTCACACTCAGAAAAACACAAGGACAGCGGGTGAGCAAGGGGAAAGCTTCTTTCACATAAATGAAAGAGCATGGTTAGTAGCAATGTCAGCTCACAGACACACAAACCTCCAACACAAACAGTAGCTGCTCACTTAGGTGCGGGGGTGGATGTGGGACGGCTGAAATTTATTACAAAATAAATAAAAAATAAATAAAAACGTACCTGCTCTGCTCCCACGTTATGCCGCTCCTCTTTCTCTGTTGCTGCAGGCAGGCACAGTCTCCCAGCCCGTCCTGTGGCCAATCCTGACACTGCTCAGAACCGCGCCATGATTGGCTGGGAGCACCTAGCCAGGGCACTCCCAGTCAGACTGGGAGCCTTGGCAGGCTCTCTCCAGCCTGGCAACTGTGTTGCTGGGCTGGAGAGAGCCTACTGCACATGTTTGTTTGGCTGGCCCGAGACGGTCAGCCAAACATATATGCACACTGAGGGAAGTGCGCAGTGCACTCCCCTCACTGCTCTTCACCCATGTGGCCCCGCCCCTTTAACAAACAAAATGATAATAAACATGGTTTATTATATTTTCGTTTGTTAAAGATTTTGCAGCTTCTGCTGCTGGCGGGGGCGACGGTCCTCCGCCCTAACGGAGGAGCTGGCCCTTAACACAAAGGGTCAATGAAGTGCAAAATTCCCTCAAATACACATCAGGTTCAACACATACAGCAGCTGTACAACCTCCTCTTATAGGTAGATGTACAGCATGGACACATGCAGCGCAAGATCCACTCCACATACTAAATATGCACATATGAGAAGTAAATGTTGAAGTATGGTGCTAGCTGCTTCCACTTACCCATATACAGACACACAAAAACACACATACACACCAACTCCATGGATATGATTGGCAGCAGAAATGCAAAATGGCAATCCAAGGGCAACTTGCCCTCACACATACTGAAAAGACATATCAATGCAACAACAGTGTAAGAGTAAATCTTGCTAGGTCCTGGTAGCACTCAATGGAAATGCATATTACATTTCCTTAGCCTAGAAATAGAGCCAGGGGCAGCAGCTTAATGTGTACTAGGTACAACATAGTCATTAACATTGCAAACTTCCCGTGCACATATGGCCAGGCAGTCGCTGATGTCCCTTGTAAACACTACCCTCAGACCATCCTGCCTCCCACAATACTCATTACTATACTGCCAAAAACCATCAGAACAGGTTAAGTTAGGTGAGGTGGTCAAAAGATTCTGAGGCATATTTATTTGCACATATATACAAAAACACAATTTTTTATTCAGCTATGCACAGTATCCCACAGTTTTACATCATTGTTCCCAGAGAACAAGCCCTAACCTTAAAAAAGACGCTAATACATAAGAGTTACCCATACATATCTAAACATGTTTCTGTGCATCCTTCAAAAATCATATCCTGATAAGTGAGATCATGACTGGTAGCAGAGTTCCGTCCTCCTAGAACCCTTTATCCATTAAATCTGGAAATGGGTGGGTCCCTCCTTATGGGCATAACCCACCGACCAACCTCCCCTACTGGGGTGTTTCTGTGCAGGGGGCCTATCTGCACACTAGGATAGTTACCTTAGGCACCCCCTACATCAAACTTCCTCCGCCCAGGGGCCTGTGCTAGATAGAATCCACTGTACCTGCTCAGGTGATTGCCAGGTAAGGACCATGTGTCAGTGACTGCCCAATTTCCCACACCCCTGGAACATCTTGACATGCTGACAGCACCCATGGAGGATTCCATGATGCTGCTGCCACATTTGTCCAAAAGGATGCCTTTCATGGACCTGAACTTTCCCACCAATCATGACCTAATGTTCCACAAGCCAGCATAGTTCACCTAATATCTGCCCCCCTCCCATGACACAGGCAAGATAACAACCAGGCCAACAAATCCTCAAGAAACTGTTCATTACCCACCTTAGACAAATGGACACCATCCTGCAAGAAATAACGGTGGCCCTTGATACAAACATGAGCCATTGGTGAAAACCAAACTGACCTGAAGAACTTACCAATCTTAATGTTCACCTCCTTCACCGAATCAGTAAGGACCTTGACCGACTTATCACCTAACAGGCCAATCTGAGAACCATGTGTGACCATGCCGAAGCAGTGTCAGGGAACCTCTTCGCAAGCCAGCCCATCACTGAGATAATCAGCTCAAACAAGTCTTTCCATTCAATCTCAGTCAGATCGTTGCTGCTGAACTGCACAATAATAATCCCTGGGCATGTAAACCTCTGTGGTAAGAGTTTGCTCAATGAAGTCCTCAGTTTAGCCAGGCACGAACCCCCTTGACCACAGAAAGTCAACTGATATTCTGCTGCCTTGGCTCTAGCCGCATAGCCACCTGCAACATTATATTCCTATGCCCTGCTCACATATGAGTGGCACAGAGTTATCACATCTCTAAACCCATCTGCTCCAGTGTGGACAGGAGGCACAAATGTATCCAGAAGCTTTCCATACTCCTTATGCTGACCACCTGCATCAACAGGGGAATAGCTAAAGGGGTAGGAGAATGGTATTAGGAAAAAAAACAGCTGAAACAAGTTCAATTTTACATACATTTGTAACAGTATGACCTCCACCTGCTGATTCTTTGTACTGTAGGCACAGCCATCCCCATCCGTGCTGCAGCAGTAGTGGCCCAAATTCTAAAGGAGTGCGAGCTATACTCTGCAGGATCCAAACCCACCTCCCTCAGGGAGCTGTCTAACACCCTGCACAACTGAAACCTAGTGAGTGGTGTGTTGTCTGCATATACCAACAGGGGACCCTCAGGCCCCCGAGTACAGTGAGCCAAGAAAGCCTCTAGATTCCTCAGGGGGCCAGCATTTGTTACCTGGTGCCCTATGGAGAAGAATGTGTTTGCCTCTTCCCATCTTGTTGGTCTTTGAACAGGTGATCGCTATTGCCAGAGAGCCATTCAGTTAATGAATGTCCACATACTTCAGACCCTGGTCTCATCTCTCTTGTTTTTGGTCACCAGCTCACCTACCCTCAAAGCCCCATAAATTGCGAGGGCACAGGCTGCTCTGAAGAGACAGACCTCATCTTGGGACCTACAAATGCTCAACAGGGTAGACATGATAGCCGACAGCTGGACCGTGTCTTTGAGGAGCTTAGCATCTGGCCTACCCCCCTCCAAACGTGGCCAAACTTTTAATGCCCTCTGAACCTGAAAAGCCTTTGTCCCATTGGTGTGTCTCACCATTTCTGCAAAGAATGATGCTGCAGCAATGTGATGCCTAGCATATGAGACTGCTCCCCCTTTAGGGACCCAAGAAATGCTAGGACTGCCTTGGAAGCAAACCAATACCTCTGGCCTCTGCTCCCTAGAAACTTGCAGTACACACTGAATGCCCACTCATAGGTATGCTTCATCTTGGTTGCTGAACTGGCTGCAACGGGTTCTGGTAAACTGGAGCACCAAGCTGCCACCGTCACTCCAGAAATGGTGTAGGGAACTCTGCCGTTCCTGGGTAATGGTACCTGAAGACCTGCATCTTAAAGTGAAACAAAGCATCTGCTGCATTGTTTAGTACACACAGGACATGTTTTGCTTTAAAGATGACATTCAGCTTTAAGCATAGTAGCACAATCTCTTTCAATAAGTGAAGGATCATTTTGCACCTGGCCACCTGCTGATTGATGCAGTCCACTACAGACATGTTGTCAGATCAGAACACCACAGACTGGCATGCAATTGTTCCAGCAAGACCGTGAGTGCCACTAGAATGGGAAGAGTTCAAGAAAGCCAATATTGGACACCAAACTGGAATTCACCCACTCCTCAGGTCATCTCTGAGCACACCACTCAGGACCAAGAATGGTGCTGAAACAACAGCCTACTGCATGCATAAATAGCCCTATCTCCTCATTGGTCCTGGTGGCACTATGCCATACTACTGTCCCACTGGAGTCCTACTAATATGCCTCCAACATCCTCACATTCTGGTAAACCTATGATGACAACCTAGTATGGTGGTGTTTCACTTTCAAGCCAGACATGGCCTGAGCAGTTGACCTGGAGAATGGGCGGCCAATGGGGATGATGCAAAGAGTGAAATTCAGCTGCTCAACCATTATCTGTAACTAATGCAGCATCACCTTCTTAGACCCAAAACAGTCTTTCAGGGACTCGGAAAAGCAATAACGTTCTCTCTGGGGAGGGTGGATTCACTTGCCACTGAATCTAACCCAATACCAAGGAATTCAATAGTTGTCATGGGCCCACAAGGTCTTACCCTACACCAGGAGCACCCAAAAGATTCCGTTCAGCTCTTGAAATGACTGCAACACCCTTGAATTCTCTCCCATACTGGGAGCACCCAAAACAGGAAGTCATCCAAGTAATGCCACACCCAATGGTGCCCATATCTCTCTCTAAAGACCTATTCCAAAAAAGTGCTGAACTTTTCAAAATATGAAAGGGACACAGAGCAGCCCATGGGAATGCATCTGTCAAAGTAAAAAGAGCCCTCAAACTGAAAACACAGCAGGTGGAAGTCTTCAGAGTGCACAGAAAGCAGCCAGAAAGCGGACGCAACATCCAATTTTGCCAGCAGCACTCCTGGCCCCAGCTCTTGCAGCATCCTGATTGTCAGATCAAGAGAAGCATACATGACAGAGCATAAGGCCCCCTCAATTTCTTCATTGACTGTCTGTTCCTTGGTTGGAGAATGGTTATGTATCAGCCTTGTTAGAACTGGAGACTCTAGTTGGCAGTGGTATGCACCCTGTCCAAGTAGGTATTGTCACTCTTGTCAGGGTAAGGGAGCCATACAACTAAGATAATCCCCTGTTCACCCCCAGAGCAGTCAAGCTTATCTCAGAGGCAATGTGTAAAGTATTTGTACACACACACACACACACACAGTAACACAGTAAAAAATACCACAAAAGTACTCCACACCAGTTTAGGAAAATAGCCAATATTTTTCTGAATAAAACAAGACCAAATCGACAAACCTCCAACATACACAAGCAGAGATATCACTTTTAAAATGTTGCAAAGAGTCTTAATCCAGAGGCTGTGCCTTGGAGGTGATGCATCAGTTCCTTCCTGATGGTGTTGGTGATGGTCGATACTCTCCTCGCAGGAGAGGTGATGCATTGGCTTCTTACTAGCAGGGCGGTGATGCGTCCGTTCTCTCTCCTGCAGCAGAGGTGATGCGCTGGTTTCCAGTCATGCAGCCTTGGTTTCTGGCTGTGGTACGGAGTCAATGTGAAAATGGTGCCCAGAGACAATGCGTGGTAAAATCCAAATGCAATGCGATAATAGAGCAATGGTGGAACAGGCACTGCATTGGTCCAGCTTGTGCTGCTTTGCTTCTTTCACTGGAAGACAGGCGCTGCGTTGATTCTTCAGCCACAAGGCAGATGCCGCATTGATTCTTCTGCTGCAAGCCTGGCCAGATTTGGCACCACTTGGCAAGTCAGGTCTCTCAGCAGAAGAGGCCGGGCACTGACAAATGAAGTCTTTGATGTCCCTGAGACTTCTAACAGGAGGCAAATTAAGTTCAAGCCCTGCAAGAATGCAGGATGTAGAAAGCAAAGTTCAGTCCTTTAACTTCCAGCACAGAATCAGCAAGCAGCAGGCCAGCACAACAAAGCAACAGGCAGAATGGCACTTCCTCCTACAGCATCCAGCTCTTCTTCCTGGCAGAATGTCCTTAGTCCTGAAGTGATCTTAAGTTGCTGTCTCAGAGGCTGAATACATATACTCATTTCTGCCTTTCAGGTAGGCAGATTTCAAAGGAAAGTGTTTGTAGTGCACAAGACTAGGGGTGGGCAATGAATTCTGCTCTGCTGGCAGAGTTTGCAGAGTTGTGCTCTGCAGAGTTCCAAAAAACTCCCCGGACTGGCGGGGTGCAGAGTTTTTTCTCTCACTCACCCTCACCAACTGTAGGTTGTCAAGCACAAGTGAGAAAAATCAAATAATAGTCCTATCCAGATGAGATTTCTCAATGCGAGCAGTCGCAGCAGGTTGCAACCACTCACTTTGAGAAACCTGCCACTTGCATTGAGGAAGCTGCTAATTGAGTAGAATATCTACTCGGGAGGCAAAAAGAAGCAGCGCCCTCTTGTGCTGCACATTGTGCCTCTCGCACTGATTTCAAAGCATGGGTCAAACTCCCAGCATTAAAAATCAGTGCGAGCAACAAAAGATGTATTTTTAAATTGTGAGTTCAGAGACCCCAATCTCTATCTGCTCCCAATGGGAAATTACACTAAAAAAAAAAGTAAATCTCCATGCTACCCAATGGGAGAGATAGGCCTTCCAATAGTGAAAACTGAAATTAGCAGTATTTCACTATCAGGACATGTAAAACACAACATTATATGTTCTACCTTTTAAATACACTGCACCCTGCCCATGGAACTGCCTTGGGCCTACCTTAGGGATTACATACATGTAGTAAAAGGGAAGGTTTGAGCCTGGCAAGTGGGTGACTTGCCAGATCGAACTGACTGTTAAAACTGCATACAAAGACACTGCAGTGGCAGGTGTGAGACATGTTTACAGGGTTACATCTGTAGATGGCAAACTCACTGCTACAGGCTCACTGGTAGCATTTGATTTATGGGCCCTGAGCACACATGGTGCACTATATTAGTGAATCAAATATGTCAATCATGGATAAACCAATTGCCAATACCATTTTAGACAGAGAGCCCTTGCATTTTAGCTCTGGTCAGCAGTGTAAAGTGTCGAGAGTCCTGTAAGCCAGCAAAACTGAAATTCAGCACAAGATCAAAACAGTAGGTCAGAATCCAAAAAGATAGGGGAAGCCACACCAAGAGCTGACAGGTCTAACAAGCATGTACTCCCCTGTCTCTTTCTTAGGGACTACTCCGGGGAGGGGGGGGATGGAGGGTCTTGCAAAATTCTCAAACAGAACAGCTGTGAAGGTGCCTGCAATCCTTCCCAGGATTTTTTCCTCGATAATCTTAGCTCTGGTGATGCAATGATTGGAACCGAGAGATTGCAGATTCTTGCAGTATGCAACACCTACATACCCCTATGCTGGTATCCTGAAGCCCTCCTTAAAACTCTTGTACAGTACCTATGATGCTGTGGGGTTGATATATACACTTAGCATAAAATCATTGCCTGTCAAATAACAGGGGAGGAGGCCTAATCATCAGGGTGTGATCATTTCTGCTTTTTAGTACCTCTGTCCTTAGATTTTTATAAGCATTTTGTCTCAAGGTGGGATTTCAAGTCACAGATGGAACAGCAATGAGTAAACTTGCATGTCCCTGGGGTCTGGTGCAGGTTCTTATTTTGAAATCCCAACAAGAGCCTTTCTCCCTCCACCAAGCTGCAGCTCGCCCCCACACCCACCTGAAAGGGCTGACTAGGGGTAACCACAAGGCTCTGCAGCTTCATAAAATGCATCCAGGTATTTACGTCTACCTGATCCCATGGTAGCGTCAGCCTAGTGCCCTTAATGTTACAAAACGTCTTATCAAAATCTCTCCAAGCTATACAATCAAACTCATCATGTGCTCAGGCTATCCGGTTCTGGTAGCAGGCCAATTGCGCACCCCTGTCCGGAAAGCATTCACCCATGAAAGCTTGAAAAATCTCCTCTACCCTCTTTTTGTAAGACCAATGTCTGCAATACCTAGAATGAGAGCACTCCTTGCACCGCTTGCCCTCTTCCGTTTCAGGCATATCGCAAACAAGTCACACATGCCAACATAACTCCCCTTCCTAATGTTTTCTTTTTATCTCCACTGGGAATTATCTGCCCATTTGGTCATGCTCATGACGAACATCCGCCAGCCCAAAGCTTGACAGTGATGACCTTGTACCTGTAACAGCTGTCTCACCCCCAATGGAACAATGGGAGGCACACAGCTGGCCCCACTGGGTATCGCCATTAGTCAGCCCCTTAGCAGTACTGTACCATTGGGGTCTAAAATAATGTTTAACAACTTTTGATCTTTCCATCCTAAAACCGAAGGTCCATCTTTGGCCACAAACAGTTTACCAACTGCTTGCCTATCCTTGAATCTAAAGACTTGTTCCCTGAATCCTACTATATTTATTATGTCTCCTATGCAGTTTTCTTGGACCATATCTGGGGATTCTAGGTGCTCCCCAACATTGTTTACAAACAACTTGTGCAATACCTATTCTGATATAATAGTATATGGAGAACCAGAATCAGAAGCTCCTTGTAAAGATAGCTTTTTGTTATTGCGTACAGACATATTGAAGAGTAATGGACATGCACCTAAATCAAGCCAAACATATTGGCACCTTGAATGCTTGTTAGCAATATCAGATAATTAGTAAGAATAGTGATTTTGTTGAAGATGTAGTGGTCCTTGGAGTGTCTCAAACAATCCCTGCTCTTTCCTTCACACCATGTTCCTCTGCAGTCTCTTGATGTTTGTGCCTTTTCTCCCCACATTTTTCTGAAATCTTCCATCTGCACATCTAATACATCATCTGTTTGCCAATAGGCACCATCTTTTCACTCGCTCCTGCATGTAATTCTTTGTATCTCATTCACTTGATCATTCCTCTACAAACAAAACACATCCACTCACTTATAGGCACAGCTTACTTTTTCATTTACTTTCACCATGTCAAAATGTTGTCAACTTGGTACCTGCTTCAAACACTTTCACATAGACTGACAATTACAATTGGCACGTGTCACCATTGCAATGTGCCATCTGTAGAGAGGTCAAGGATTGGATGAGAAAGTTTTGAGAACACTTTCATGATCTACTGACAGTCACTGTGATAATCTCACAGTGCCTTCTGCCTAAACCCTCAATTGTGGCTTGTTGTTAAGAAAAACCCACAACCTAAATTCACATACATCTAGACAAGACCTAGTTCACTGTATGCACTTTACAAAAGTAATATGCTACACAAAAAGTTACCAAAACACAGCATCCTGGATAAAAAAGCATAGTATGGGAAGCCGTTCATGTTAAAATTACACCTCCCCATATAGGACTCCTCCTGAAATGCATAGCGTGCTGCAAAATGAATAAGGCTCACTCCAGAGAGGTATGAGTACTGCAAGTAAGGCATGAAGAGTAACTAGTGAGAGATGAGGAGCCCTGCATTAGGTATGAGGAGCATGAGGTGAGTAGTAAAAGATGGGAAGTGAGGGATGAGTGATTAGGAGTGAAGTTTGAGAAATGAAGACTGAAGAGTAAAAACACAAAACCAAAGATGAATGGTGAGGGAAGAGGGGTGAGGAATGGGGATTATCGGATACGAGTTAAAGAGTCAGAAATGGTGAGTTAATGGTGAGTTAAAGATTAAGACAGAGGTGTGAAAGTTGATTGAGGGATAAGGGCTAATGAGTGAGGAGTGAATGATGAAGAGTGAGACAGGAGAAGCGTAGGACAAGCAGGCAGCAAAGATGGGTAAAGAATCTGGTGTGAGAATGGTGACAGAGGGCTGAGGGCTGAGCAGTGAACAATGTGAAGAGTGAGGGACAAGGAATATGACACAAGAAGTAAGGACTAAAGCGTGATTATGAAGTATGAAGAAGCAAAGATGAGAAGTGAAGGATACAGGATGAAGAATGAGAAGTGAAAAATTAGAACTGAGGTGTTATGAACAGGAAGCAAGGAACGAAGAAAAATGGGGAAAGTATGAGAATTGAGGAATGGGAAATAAAGATTGAGGGAGGAGAAATCTAAAGTAAGGGATACACAATAGAGAGGTGAAAATGAAAAGAATGTAGAGTGAGAGATGAGGAATGAGAGATGAAGAGTGATCTGTGAGGTGTGAGAGTAGAAGAGGGTGAGATAAATCTTTAGGTTTGAGGAATTAGGATTGATAAATAAGAATTGAGAGGTGCTATATGGATAATGAGGGATAACGAGGGAGGTTTGATGAATTAGGGGTGATCAGAGAGTCAGGAGGACAAAGGAAATTGGAGGTGAGAAATGAAATATAGGTATGAAGAATGAAAGTGGCAGATGAGGAGTGAGGAGTGAGGAATGACAGATGAAGAATAGAGGTATTTCACTTACTTCTCAGATGGGGAGGTATGAGCAGTGAGGGATGAGGAAAGAAGAATAGCAAGAGATGAAGAATGAAATGTGACAAATAAGTGATGTAGAGTGAGTATAAAAGAGTGGTTGATGAAGGGTCGGAGTAAGGGATCAGGGATGTGGAGGGACACCCGAGGGATGAGGGATGAAACATAAGAAGGAGATTGAGTGATGCAGAGTCAGGGATGTGAAGTGATTCTTAAAAATCAAAAGTGAGAGATGACTTATTTATGGGGAATAGAGGATGGCTGATGGATGGTGAGGGATTAGGATTGTGGGTACAGGAAGAAGTAGGGCATTTATGACCTCCTTAATATTTTGTCAGTTGGTCCATCCTTTGCCAGGGTGATGGAGTAAATTACCACGTCGCCCTGATGGAAGTACCCACTGCCAAATTCTGAAATGTTTGTTGACCCTACCAACATTTTAAGCATTGACAGGTACCACCGTTAACTCTGCACCTAAAATTTAAACTGGGCCCTAAGCATGATAGAAGAGAAGTACAGAATTAGGAGTGAAGAAGAAGGGAAGGGCTGAGGGATGAAAAGAAAGTCAGGAGTGAGGTGTGATGAGTAATGCAGAAGGACTGATGAGAGGGTTGAGGAGTAAAGTGTATACGTGAGGAGTAAAGAATGTGTAGAGGCATATGTCATATGTGGAGCTGGGATTGCATCCTCACAGTGAAGCCCTGGTTGAATGATATGATATACTGCAACAAACCAACTAGAACTCTACAATTCCACCATCCCCCAGGCTCTGTGGCCCAGGACAATATGGGGCCTATTGCAAGAATATCTGTTAACTCATTATATTAAAGGCATCAAAACTGGTGAAAGCTTGGGCCTAACTTGCAGAATAGGTTAGGGATGGGCGAATTATGGGAATGTTTATACAGACTAATTACTGGACAACAGCTCCAAATATAATGATATCTAAAGCACCCTTACGGCCCCATTCCAGCTGTGATTAATGCTACTTTACTTTGGAGGTTTCATCCAATGGAAAAAACTACTAGGACAAGGGGAACACCGATGGACTATTCATGTATTATGTGCAGGGCCACTGGAATTATGTGGCAGAGGAAGCCCAAGTTGTGTGCCAGGGTTGACTAAATTATGCAGCAAGAAAAGGTAAATTAAGCTGCATAATACTGCACATTTTGTGATAGATATACTGCATTATTTTGTCATTTATACCCATGTTACCATCCTCTAGGACCACATCCAGCCTTCTGCAACTTTATCACCTACTTCATTGCCCTCCACGGCTTAGCCTCCAAAAGCTACATTTTGCTAGGTGACCTCAACTTCCATTTTGACAGCCACAATGTCATCAACGCTACCAACCTCCTTGATAGCATGAACAACATCAAACTTACCCAATGCATCCACAACACCAAGCACACTGCAGGCCACAAACTAGACCCCCCATCTTCACCTTCATCGACTCCATCAGGTACAGCCACACCACAGAGCTGGAATGACCACTCCTTCGTTCCCATTACCAGCTCACATACCTTCATCACCAGTCTGCCCAACAACCCCACTGCAGCTAGGGCAAAGTCTCAAAGAAGACATGGATCAACAACCACACCCTACTTCTCCAACCACCTATACCAGTACATCAGAAAATTTTAAAAATGGATCAACAACTGCACTGACAGCTTTGCTCCCATCAGCAACAACACTCATAGAAGGTCCACCAAGCATACTGGTACACTGAAGAACTCAGAACCACTATGAACAACTGGAAAGGATATGGCGCACCAGGAAGGACATGACCGACAAAACCGCCTTCAAGACAGCCCTTAACCTCTTCCACAGCCAGTTGAGAGAATTGAAGAAAAAGGCCTTAACCTCACATCAAGCTCCAATAGCAGCAAAGAACTCTTCAAAATCACCAAGGAATTCTCCTACCCCTCAGCCACAACAAACAACTTCACCCCATCACAGGAACTCTGCAACAACCTTGCCAACCTCTTGCATAACAAGATCGGCAACATCTACAGAACCTCATACTCAAGCCCAAGGCCACCGACTTCTTCAAGCAACACAATGACCCAGCTAGTACGCAGATTTCTTACTAACCGAATGGAGCCAGTCTGCTCAATTATGAACTCGGTCTACTCTGGGGCCCTGGTCCTCCCCTTACTGACTGCTTTCCTCTGTGCTCTCGACTCCTACCGCCATTTACTGTACTGTTCTACATACCACAAAGGGAATCTTCACTTGCACCTCGCTCAAGCCCTCATGCACCCATCCACATTCATTGCTCCCGAACCAAGAATCCCTCATGCAGACTAACCAAGCACCACCCACACAGCAATCCACCCTCTCATGCATTGTCACTCAACCAAACATGACAAGAGCATCCACCTCTTTTCTTGAATCCAACAAGAAGCTTAAAACCCAGCTTTTCTACTCACCATCCTGCTGTTTCCTGGGCATGGCTAGGCATACATATCTCCTCAGCGCCAGGATGCCACCCAGAGTGATAGTTTCCTCTATACATGAACATAACATATGTGTACACAAACTTTTGTATTGTAGATTTGTATTGAAGACAGAGCAACATTACAGTCTATTAAACAAAAAAAAAAGATCTTATTGGATAACATAGATCCTGATCGCCCATATTTGAAGGATCTCTCATATGTGATACTAAAGAAAAAGAAGTGTTGGTGAAATAAAGTATTTGCACAGGATCACACAAGTTTGTCAATCAGGGAAGCCGGAATTTCTTCTTTTGCACTGTACAATTCGGCCACGAGCTGGGTATCTGCTTTTTATTGTCTGCGTTACAACAAAGGTTTTACATCAAAGGTTTATCCTCAAAGTTTTGTCTTCATTTCTTAGTGCATGAGGTGACAACCTGAGTGGCAGTCAGCAAGCAGCCACGTGAATGCTTGGCTCGTTTTGGTCTCCAGGGACCAAGAGAACCTCGAGTTGAGCCAGAGCCATCATCTGGCCTGAGCCTGGCTTGAGTTTTCAGTGCCTCGCTCACCTCTAGTACAAAAACCTCTCATGTTTGGTTTCATAACCTATAATATTTCTCCAGCCATAATTAGAATATAGTCCACCTAACTAAATACTTTGCTATATAGTCAGGGTCACAGGAATTATGCATCAGAAGAGCACCAAACTATGCAGCACGGATGACTAAATTATGCACATGAACAGGCAAATTAATCAGCATAATATGGCACATTTTTATACTATTATTTCATTGTTTTGTCAATTTTACAAGTGGTCACACTGTATGGGTAAAGATTTCTCCTCCGTAATAGCAGTTTCACAACCAAATACAAACAAAGCAACCAAAAGATGACCAGTTAAACTTTGCAAAGAGCCTTCCACTGTGCATAAATCGACGTTGCTACCTTTTAGTAACTCTTCATCCTTTTGAGCTAAAAACATTTTATTTTGGTAAAATCTGCAGATTACACAGCAGATGTTGGATTATGTGTCAAATCCATAAATATGCAAAAACTGATGCAGCACTGAATTGCATTATTCTAGTGGCCCTGTATATAGGGTATCTATAACTCATTTACCTCTGAGGTCACTGGTAGTGTTGTCATGAGAGAAAGGTCAGGAATGATTCTCAATGTAACTTTAAAAACATTTATTTTCAATACTTCTATGTGATGTAGTAAGGCATGAAGCTTCAGAGCTTTAAGTCCGCTTTTTCCAATTTTGAACACCTTATATTCTAATATATTTGTGGCATGATTTACATGGCAGTTATTTTGAAGGCTCGGCTCATACATAGAATCTTCGAGCTGGAATCCACTTTTGACTTTGCTCTTCATTATAATTTATTGGCTCACAAACCTCTATTGGACAGTACATATGTTGAGTTTATGTATTTCAAGGCATGTCGTATGTGCTAGTGAGGTAATTAACACATACAAGAGTGCTTTGAAATGTGTGTGTTTAGGGTGTGCGCTGTACAAAAAAGGATTCATTCAAAAAATATCCTACATGGGTAAATGACATTGAGTATTAGCCTGTCTAATACATTTCTGCTTAAATCAATCACAATTGTTTTGCATGTGCTGTACACTAGTCTAACCAGTCCTGTAAAGAAAAAGTTGCAGGAGCTCTTAACCAGTTCCAGACCTGACTAAACCACCGGACTGCATCTCTGCAGCTAACATCAGGAGCCCCTCAGGATATAGGCAGAAAAGCAGGGTTCAGTAAAGTGTGCTGTGGTCAGCCAGTTGGATGAAGGCTCACTCAGGGTTGCTCACAGTTATGCAATAAACTACCAAACTGCAGACATAAGGGTAACATAGAACACAAACTTGTGCAGCCAAATAATACAGGTAACACTGGGTGACTGGACAATGAGGACAATGAGAATGTCCATGCTATGACTGAGAGTCAACCAGGCTGGCAGCTTTTCTCTATCCCTAGGCTTTTAATGGTTTAACTCAACTTTGTCTTACACAAAATGACAAAATTCCCTCAGTTAGGGCTCGTTTTTGGTTGCTTTTTTTAATTTATCCTTTTTTGATTTGTGGGGAAATTTAGCTAATCTACTCAGGAGTTTTCTTCAATTCCTGTTGTGTGTCCACACTTGCACAACCCTTAGTTTAGTAAGTGCCAGAGCACTTTTGTTGTAAAACAGACAAGAGAAAAGCAGATACCCACCTAGTGTCCGAACTGTACAGAGCAAAAAAATAAATCCCTGCTTCCCTGCTTGATCAAATTTTGTGATCCTGTGCAAATACTATATTTCAAAAAGACTTATTTTTCCCTTGAAATATGGGCGACCAGGATGAATGCTTTCCAGTAAGGTCTTGTATCTAATAGTCTGTAATGTTGCTCTGTCTTCAATACAAAATTACACCACAAAAATGTGGGTACACATATGTTACGTTATCTGTATATGTAAAGCAAACTATCACTCAGGGGGCATCCTTGTGCTGAGCAGATGAGTATGCATAGCAATGCCTAGGATAGGGCAGGATGGTGAGTAGAAAAGCTGGGTTTTAAGCTTCTTACTGGATTCAAGAAGAGAGGAAGAGGTTCTTGCCGTGTTTAGTTGAGTTACCATGCATGAAAGGATGGTTTGCTGTGTGGGTGGTGGTTGGTTATTGTGTGTGTGGGCTTCTGGGTATGGGAGCAGTGAATGTGGATGGGTGCATGAGGGCTTGAGGGAGGTGCAAGTGAAGACTCACTTTGTGGTGCGTGGAGCAGTGTGGTGAGTGACGGTAGGTGGTTGAGATCACAGAGGAACATGGTCGGTAAGGGGAGGACCAGGATCCCGTTCACTGAGCACAGTCCAGGAACAGACAGGCTTGTCATAGCACATTAGCAGTGCACACACTGAATGTCTGAGCTGCGGTAATTTCTTTTACGCTAATGTGGTGGTATAGTGGCAAAAACGCCGCACCAGATTCACAAAGTGGCACAATGCATGCATTGTGCCACATTGTAATTCCTTGCAACACATTATTCCTGCGCCATGTATAATGTACCTAAGGGGGGCATTCCCCTATTACGGGGCCGCAAAAATGGCACAATGAAAACGTAAAGAATTTTTTGTGTCATTTTTAGTGGCATTTTTAATGCCTACACAGAGCAGGCCTTAAAAGTAGACACACCATTGTTTTCAATGGGCCTCAATGTGTTCTGCAGGATCAGCGTCCATATTTTTGGTGCTAAATCTGTAAAACATCAAGCTAGCTTCAAAAAGTTTGAAACTAGTTCCCTCACTACGGCCATCTTGCGCTGTATATTAATTACAACACACACATGGTGGCGTTAAGGGCCTGATTTAGAATTCGGCAGACAGGTTACTTATTCACAACAATGTGTGATATTCCGTCGGCCAAAATGTAAATGCCATTATCTTTTCTATGATTTAGATTTTAGTGATGGAGTAATCTGTCTGCAGAGTTCTAAATAAGGCCCTAAGTAGGGGGTGGGAGGGTGGGAAGTGCCGTGAGCAGAGCAGAGGAGATGCAGGAGAGCGAAAACAAGGTAAGAAATACTGGGGTGAGAAAAGGGTTGCAAAATGTAAAAATCAGGGGCAAAATGAGCATTAAACAATGAAAATGGGACATGGATAAGGGTGAAAAAACAGTAGAAAAAGCTATAAACAAGAGCAGAAAGTGCAATAAGAAGGCATACACAGACACAAACACAGACTAAAATGAAGTATACAGAGGCACAGGCATGGTTTGAATTGAGAAGAAAATGGGTAGCGAGAGGTACAAAATAAGGCAAAACCAGCAGAAAACGTGGCCCAGAAGAGTCACAAAACCAGGGAAAACAAACAGGCACAGACAAGAGCAAAAACAAAGCATGATGAGGCTCAAACAGGAAGAAATTAGCTGAAAATGAGACATACAAGGACAAAAACCAAGCACAATGGGAAGCAAAAATAAGCAGAAAACAGGCACAGAGAAGGACAAAACTGAGGCACAAACAGGCACAAACAAGCCAGAAACAAACAAAACAAGGGGCACAAGAGAATCAGAAAGCAGGGAAAATGGGGTACAGACAAAGGCAAAAACAAAACATACAGAGGCCCGAACCAGGGCTAAATCAAAGTGCAGAGAGACATAAACAAGGCTTGATATAAGAAGGAAACTGACACAGAGAGGCACAAAACAAGGGGAAGCAGGACACAGACAAGGGCAAAAATTAAGCACAAAGGAAAAATTAATCATGAAATGTGGTCTCAAAATGTGCACTGTAGAAAAGAAAAATGTAGGCACTCAAGTTAACAATGTACTCACTAGTACATACGAGACGGCCTTTGAACACTTGACTTCAGACTTTAGAATGTGCGCTTTACAAAAAATAATTTTTTAAAGTACAATGTACATGATCTGGAGTTCAACCTGCACTCCATCCTCTGGTGGCTCGATGCAATCTTACCTGCAGCAACTGGGAAGTCCAGGGGTTCACTTCTGCATATACCAGCCCTGCTTCAGCCTCAAAAGTCTGTACAGAGTGAGCCCCGGAGCTGCTGGGAACGGGAGTCTGGGATGGCTTGCTTTGGGTTTAATGGAGAAGCCCTGTGACCCAAACACTACAGCAGGGAACGGTGTAAAACAGGACTGTTTGGAGCGTGGTCTTGCATGTGTTATCAACATGGTCCTTCCCACAGCTATTCACCTTGCTGGGCCACCAGAGCCCCTCCTGTTCGCTTTCTAAAGTGGGCTCTGCAACTTGCATTGAACTTTACTTTGACTGGCTGTCAGTGTCATGTGCTTTTAAGCGTGTGTTATACACAGAATTCACAATATACATTTCATTCATATCCTTATCCAGTTCAGTATTTTGTGTACCTCAATGTGATTCATATCTAATTTCAGTGAAGAACATATTAATTTCAGGTGCAGTGTTATCTACCTCATTGTTATTTCTACCCATCTCAAGATTTGTTATATTTAAATAATTCTCTAATGTTATTTTTTTAAATCAGCTGTGTTATATTAGCTCAATACAAAACAATACACTTTCCAGTACAATATCACAGTACAGTACACACATGGAACAACACATTGTATAATCAGGGCCACCAGAAATATGTAATTTTACAGCCACAGCTTTATTTGTATAATTATGGATTTGCTGCATTCGACACTCAGGCCCTCATTACAACCCTGGCGGTCGGTGTTAAAGCGGCGGTAATACCGCCAACAGGCCGGCGGAAAACAAATGGGATTACGACCGTGGCGGAAACTGCCAACATAGACAGCCACTTTAACACTCCGACCGCCACGGCGTTAGAAACAAACAGCGCGGTGGACACCGCCAACAGACAGGCGGGAGACAAAGTACTGCCCACTGTATTACAAGAAGCTCGTCCGCCACCTTTTCCGGGGTGGGACCAACGCTATCAAAAGCACAGCAGAAACAGTACACAGAAGGGAAAACACTCACCTCTCGACACCCAACGAGGAACCAGGACGCAATGGAGCCAAAACTTCATGTGTTACCCATGTTGGTTTACCTCCTCTTCTACCAGGAGTACAAACGGCGGCAGCGGCGACCACAGTGAGTACTGCACCTACAACACAAGGGAGGGGGGAGGAAAGAGAGTGACACGCACACACAACACCCTCACCCTTACCCTCACACACAACAACATACATACAAATACATGCAGCAACATTACATATACACCCCCCACCCCCTAGAAAAAAAAACAAGGACAAAAGGAAATGATTGCAACAATTGTAATCATTAAAAATCCATCAGTCAAAAGTAAAAATTCAGTATATACAAATATGTACACCAACTACACAAGTCCGGATATTGTACTAATCATTGTCCGTGGACCACTGGGCCCAAAATGCATGGGCGAGGCCCACACATGATACCTGACTGGAAACGGAGAGAACACTGCTTGGGCATCAGATCGAAAGTATACAGGCACTTCAGGGGGAGGGGGAGGGGGGCACCTCAGCCTGATGAACACACAACGCCCTTGCTGCACGAGGGGGCTCCATGCCCATTGTGCAAAGCCACAGTCTCTCAAGTCTCTCAAGTGGGTGGTTTGCCCACTGCTTTATCCTGGGGAGTGCAAAGCCACAGTCTCTCAAGTCTCTCCAGTAGGTGGTTTGCCCATTGCTTTATCCTGGGGAGTGCAAAGCCACAGTCTCTCAAGTCTCTCCAGTGGGTAGTTTGCCCACTGCGTTATCCTGGGGAGTGCAAAGCCACAGTCTCTCAAGTGGATAACAGTCTCCACTGGTTCTGGAGGGGTATTTGTGCCCAGAGTGCTTAATCCTGCCAAGGACTGAGGTAGTGGATGCCTTTCTCCACTAGTTCTGGAGGGGGCTTTGTGCCTAGAGTGCTTCATCCTGCCAAGGACTGAGGTAGTGGATGTGATACTCCACTGGTTCTGGAGGGGGCTTTGTGCTCAGTGTGCTTCATCCTGCCAAGGACTGAGGTAGTGGATGTGATACTTCACTGGTTCTGGAGGGGACCAGGTGCCTAGAGTGCTTCATCCTGCCAAGGACTGAGGTAGTGGTTGTATCTCTCCACTGGTTCTGGAGGGGGCTTTGTGCCCAGAGTGCTTCATCCTGCCAAGAACTGAGGTAGTGGATGTGATACTCCACTGGTTTTGGAGGGGGTCTGGTGCCCAGAGTGCTTCATCCTGCCAAGGACTGGGGTAGTGGATGTGATACTCCACTGGTTCTGGAGGGGGCTTTGTGCCCAGAGTGCTTCATCCTGCCAAGGACTGAGGTAGTGGATGTGATACTCCACTGGTTCTGGAGAGGACTTTGTGCCCAGAGTGCTGCATCTTGCCAAGGACTGAGGTAGTGGATGTATCTCCCCACTGGTTCTGGAGGGGGCTTTGTGCCCAGAGTGCTTCATCTTGCCAAGGACTGAGGTAGTGGATGCCTTTCTCTACTGGGACTGGAGGGGGCTTTGTGCCCAGAGTGCTTCATCCTGCCAAGGACTGAGGTAGTGGATGTGATACTCCACTGGTTCTGGAGGGGGCCTGGTGCTCAGATTGCTTCCTCCTGCCAAGAACCGAGGTAGTGGATGTACCTCTCCACTAGTTCTGGAGGGGGCTTTGTGCCCAGAGTGCTTCATCCTGCCAAGGACTGAGGTAGTGGATGTATCTTACCACTGGTTCTGGAGGGGGCTTTGTGCACACAGTGCTTCATCCTGCCAAGCACTGAGGTAGTGGATGTGATACTCCACTGGTTCTGGAGGGGGCCTGGTGCCCAGAGTGCTTCATCCTGCCAAGGACTGAGGTAGTGGATGTGATACTCCACTGGTTCTGGAGGGGGCATGGTGCCCAGAGTGCTCCAAGTGCAGTGTGGCCGGTACAATTCCCTCATCTGGGTGTGAGTGCCACGAGATTTGCGAGGTTCAGGTAGCATGATACGCCATAGGGGCGGTGGCGGCTGTACCTATTGATGCGGTGGGCACAGAGGTGCCAGCCACCGCAAGGGAGCTCCCATCAGAGGAGGCGTCGCTGTCACTGCTGTCTGCTCCTGTCCCCGCCGTGGAGCTCCCCTCGCCCTCTGACCCACTGGTGGCTTCAGACTCTGTTGTTTTGCCCTGTAGGGCCAAATGGGTTGCAGCTCCCTCCTGCTCCAGTGCCAATGCTCTTCCGCCTGATGATGCTATTGCACACAAGAACAGGGAGACCACAAAAAGGGGGGGGAAAGACAGAAGAAAGACATGTTCAGTGCATGCAACACCAGTACCATTGGCGGACACAACACACAGGGAGCAGCCCCCTGCACTACGCCATGCACTGACCAATTGCTGCACACCTGGAAGTCACAGGAGCCTGACTAGGTGTAGATGGCTATTTCCAGTGGTGGGTTTCGGGTGCCACATGGCCTGCCTCACAAGGGACCTTGCCTATCAAGTTTTCCCTGGCCTAGGGGAACCCACTGCCCACCTCCCCCACCCAGACACCTCGTAATGCGCACAGAGTCAGATGATTGAGAGTGTACTCACCCCGTTGTGGCTGCTGTGATGCCCTCAAGTACCCATCCAACTCCGGATAGGCCACCGCCAGGATCCGGAACATCAGGGGGGTCATGGTGCGATGGGCACCCCTCCCACGTTGGGAGGCCATCCCCAGCTGGGCCTCCACCGTCTTCTTGCTCCAGCGGTGCAAGTCCTCCCATCTTTTCCCGAAGTGGGTGCTCCATCTGTGGTAGACCCCCGGGGCCCGGATGTCCTTGGCGATGGCACGGCAAATACCCTTCTTCTGGTGGGTGCTGAACTAGAGGAATGGTACAGGGGGAAATGAAATTACTTACCCGTCCGGACCATCATACTCATTGCCCCCCAGTTCCGACCCTTGCCCTTACTCACATACACTCCCCATCTGCAAATGCAGGCCTCAGCCCCCACATGTATCTTCCATCGACACCACTCAAAACAGGCATTGCCCATGCAGCATGCTCACAGTGTACTCACCTGTTTGTCTGGAGGACCGTACAGTTGCGTGTACTGGGGGAGTACCCCATCCACTAGTTTCTCCAACTCCTCCAAAGTGAAGGCAGGGGCCCTTTCCCCAGACACATGAGCCATCGTCGCTTCCAGACACAGGTCACAGCAGCACTTGTAGTGTAGGTCCTCTCCTGTTGAAGGTCAGGTATCAAGTGAGTGAACAGACAGAAAATGGCGGTCACGTCAGCGGCGGTGCGTGCCGTCACCGCCAGCGTACATCGTCATTGGCTCCTGGGACCCATAGGGCCCAATGTTAACCAATGCAGAATTGTGCTGCGGTCTTCGACCGCACACCGCGGCGGTGTACAACGCCAGCGCAGTTACCTCATATCCCCTTGTCCCACCTTACAGGTCAGGCAGCCGTCATTTCAGGAGGCCACATGGGATGGATGTTAACTGCGTCACACCTATCTAGGCCGGGAATATAGACAGATACAGGCACACTGCGGATTCATAATGTTTCTGCAAATAACACATTGTGATACCTCAGTGTTGGATGAATCTCTGCTCGCTGTTCTCCTCCATAGGGCACGTCCGCTGGGGCAGGTGATGAGATGGCGATATCCTCCGGTGTACAGACCCCTGGTGGACCTGTCGACAATGGAAGAGAGACACATCCTAGTCACATACAGACTTGATCGTGCAACAATCCAGGAACTGTGTGCCCAGTTGTAGCCAGACCTGATGTTAGCTATCCGCCATCCCACAGGAATCCCCCCTCTAGTGCAGGTCCTGTCTGTACTCCATTTCCTGGCCAGTGGGTCTTTTCAAACAACAGTGGCCATGGCATCAGGGATGTCCCAGCCAATGTTCTCTAACGTGTTGTCCAGAGTGTTGTCTGCCCTGCTGAAACACATGCGCAGCTACATAGTGTTCCCTCAGGTGGAGGATTTGCCCACAGTGAAAGGTGACTTTTATGCCCTGGGACATATCTCCAACATCATTGGTGCCATTGATGGTACACATGTGGCATTTGTACCCCCCGCAGGAATTAACAGGTGTACAGAAACCGGAAGAGCTACCATTCTATGAATGTGCAGATGGTGTGTTTGGCAGACCAGTTCATCTCCCATGTGAATCCCAAGTATCCTGGCTCAGTAAATGACGCTTACATTTTGAGGAATAGCAGCATCCCTTATGTGATGGGGCAACTCCAGAGGCACCGTGTGTGGCTAATAGGTGAGCCTCAAGTCCCCACACAGTTTCATTTGCTGTCTGGGTATGGGGCTGTCCCTAAGGGTTAGTGTGTGTCTAACAGTTGTCCCTCGACATTTGCAGGTGACTCTGGTTACCCCAACCTGTCATGGCTACAGACCCCAGTGAGGAATCCCAGGACAAGGGCAGAGGAATGCTACAATGAGGCACATGGGCAAACTAGGAGGGTGATCAAATGCACCTTCGGCATCCTGAAGGCCAGATTCCGGTTCCTCCATCTGACAGGTGGCTCCCTATACTACTTACCAAAGAAGGTGTGCCAGATAATCGTGGCCTGCTGTATTTTGCACAACCTGGCTTTGCGACGCCAGGTGCCTTTTCTGCAGGAGGATGGGCCAGATGGTGGTCTTGTGGGAGCCTGTGGACAGTGAAGAAAAGGAGGCAGAAGAAGAGGATATCGACAACTGAAACAACATCATCATGCAATACTTCCAGTGAGACACAGGTAAGAAGATGTCACTGCTTCCCACATCTCATTCTGTTGTTGGAACTAGCATAAGTCTGTCATTTTCATTTAGATTATGGACCATGATCTGTCACTTTGACTTTCCATTTCACAGATC
Source organism: Pleurodeles waltl (assembly GCF_031143425.1). Lineage (NCBI taxonomy): Eukaryota > Metazoa > Chordata > Amphibia > Caudata > Salamandridae > Pleurodeles > Pleurodeles waltl. The sequence continues at coordinate 1,424,882,428 of NC_090440.1, read as the reverse complement.
TGGGTCCCACTTTGTGTCCTCTGCTATGTTTACTGCTGGCCTACAGCTGTGTTACATTGGTATGTGAACAAGTAAATTGACATTGCTATAGTCCATAGTTATTGCAATTACACATTTGTGAAAGCACAGGCTGACTCCAGATTGTTTTGTGATTGAAGTGTGTTTATTCCTGTGCTAATAAATGGAAGGGCTTGTAAAATGGGCTGGGGGTATGGTGGAGGAATGTCCACGGCAGAGTCCAGTCTATTTGTTTCAGAGGTGCATTGTCCAAAGGGGCATAGGAAGTGGAGCAATGGCAGTTTAAGGATGGATAGGGTGACATAGTGGGACAGAAGGGTGACATTCAGGGGGGTCTCATTTCCTGGCGGGGGTCTTGGCAATGTTCTCTGTTTTGTTCCTAGATCTCAGGGACCGTTTGTGGGGTGGTTCTCCATCTGCAGGGGATGGGGTGCTGGTGTCCTGTTGTTCCTGTGGTGGTGCCTCCTGTCCACTAGGGCCGGCGGAGGTGGAGGGCTGTTCATCGTCCAGGCTAGTGTCAGGGGCCCCTTGTTGTGCTACTGTGTCCCTCCTTGTGTTGACAAGGTCTGCCAGCACCCCTGCAATGGTGACCAAGGTGGTGTTAATGGACTTCAAATCCTCCCTAATCCCAAGGTAGTGCTCCTCCTGCAGCCGCTGGGTCTCCTGAAACTTGGCCAGTACCATTGCCATCGTCTCCTGGGAGTGATGGTAAGCTCCCATGATGTTGGAGAGTGCCTCGTGGAGAGTGGGTTCCCTAGGCCTGTCCTCCCCCTGTCGCACAGCAGTCCTCCCAGTTTCCCTGTTATCCTGTGCGTCTGTCCCCTGAACCATGTGCCACTGCCCCCAGATTTTCTTGGGTTGGTGGGTTTGCCTGGGTTCCCTGTAGTGGTGGACACACTGCTGAATGACGTGTCCTGGGGACAGAGGGATGGGCCCGCTGGGTGGGTGCTGTGCTGGTTTTTCCTGAGGGGGAGGCTCTGTAGTGGCTTGTGACAGTGTCATTGGAACCGACTGTCCCGAGGTCCCAAATGGGCCAGGCTGGTCATCTTGATCCAGGCGTGCAGAGCTGCTGTCATCACTGTGGGCCTCTTCTGTAGGGGGACTGGATATTTCTGGCACCTCCTGTCCGGTGACGTTGGGTAGGGGTCCTGTTGGGGTGTAAATGCATAATTATTGTATCTGTGTTTGCCATTGTGTGCAATGGGTGGTTGACCCTCTACTCCAGTGCTTGCATTATTGGCTTGGTCCTTGTGTGATTGATGATTTTGGGGCATGAGCGAGTCTCTGTACTGGACATGCTTGGGTGATGGGTGTCCATGCATTGGTGTTACATGCAGGGCTTGGTTTTGGGATGTGTGGGTTGTGTTGGTGGGGTATCTGTGGGTTGTTGGGGTGATGGGTGTGAGGGTAAGGGTGGGAGTATGTGATGGCATGCAGTTGGGGTGGGGGGGATAAGGTAGTAAAGATTTGCCTTCCCAGAATCCAGTCCTCCTGCTACTCCTGCGAGGCCCTCAGTAAGCAGTATTGCCAAGACTTGCTCCTCCCTTGTTGTTAGTTGTGGGGGAGGAGTTGGGGGTCCACCGCCAGTCCTCTGTACAGCAATCTTGGGTCTGGAGACCACGGAACGCACCTTCCCCTGTAGGTCGTTCCACCTCTTTCTGATGTCATCCTGTGTTCTTGGATGCTGTCCCACTGCGTTGACCCTGTCGACAATTCTGCGCCATAGCTCCATCTTCCTTGCAATGGAGGTCTACTGCACCTGTGATCCGAATAGTTGTGGCCCTACCCGGACGATTTCCTCCACTATGGCCCTGAGCTCCTCCTCAGAAAACCTGGGGTGTCATTGCGGTGCCATGATGTGGTGTGGGTGATGTGTGAGGTGGTGTCTGTTGTGATGTGTGAGGGGGTGTGTTGGTGTGTGTTGTTTGAGGTGCGTGGATGTTGTGTAAGTGATGGTGTTGTGTGTCTGTGGAACCTGGTGTTGTTTTAGGTAGTGTTTCTCTCTGGCCGGCTTCCAAATTTCTGGTAGTAAGGGTTTGTGGTTAATGTGGGTGTGTGCTTTATATTGGATTGGGTGTGTGGGTGTGGTGTGTGTATGTGTATCAGGTATGTGTATTTCGAATTGTCCAATGTGGTTGTGTTTTGTATATGGGTGTGTATTTTGAGCACGGCGGTGTGTACCGCCAATGGATTATTGCGGTTGAAAGACTGCCGCTTTGATTCGTGGGTCGTGATAGTGTGGGCGTATTCTTGTTGGCGTGACGGTTTCGGTTTTGGTATCGCCAGTTTATCACTGACCTTTGCCGTGGCAGACTTGTGTGGGTGTCTGTATTGAGCCGGATTCCGGGCTGTGTGTTGTAATACCTGTAGCGGAATAACGCGGCCGCAGCGGTATGTTGTTGGTCTTTTGCACAGCAGTAAGCGGGATTTACCGCCAGGGTTGTAATGAGGGCCACAATTCACTATCTGTTACATCATCTGCAGGTTTTAACAAAATCAAATGTTGTTTCTAGCTCAAACAGATCAAAACTTATAAAAAACACTGCAACAGTCCTGCACACAGGAAGGCTCTTCGAAAATGTTGTTTTGTCCTCTTTCATTTGCTTGTTGCTGCATTTGGCATTCAGTTGGTGCTAATAGGATAAAAACTTTTCAGAAAGACTGCTCCCTCACTCTGTTTTGCGAGGGCACTGGGTTGCTGCCAAGAGAGATCACCATGAGGACTGCTGGACTTGTTGTGCTGGTCTTTCTGCCCCCTTGCTGCCGGCCTTGTGTCTTTCCCCAGTGTTCTCCCAGGGGCTAGCGTGGGTCTATGGTGACACAGTGGCTTCCTGTTTGTCTGAAAGCCCCAGCGCCTTGCCCTGCAATTTAAAATGTGACTTTAAAGGACCTCCTGGTGAGCAGTCTACGTTTTCCCTGCACCACACCTGGTGATTACTGTACACCTCCACTGCCTTCTTCCAGCACGACAGGAGCGATGTGAAGTTTTTTATGAGATCAGGCCGTGCAGTGCCTCTGAGGGACGGTTCCCTGCATTTTATCCACATGACGGGGGAAACGCGCTTCATTTGGCCCTGTTGGTAGCGCAGAATGAAGTGTAGTCCTGGTCTTACCCAGAAGGAAGGGCACAGTAGGCAGGAGACATCTCTTCCTCTAACTCGTACAGCTGAGGCAGAGTGGGAGCAGGCAATTCAGCCATCTCTATTCATCCCGCGTTGCTGATGTAATGAGAAAGCCTTGTAGTAGCGCCGCCCACCCTCTTCTGAAGGAGAAGGTACCACACAGCGAGATTGCATCAGCCGCTCTCCTCCTAAAGTAGCAGCCAGCCTGAATTCGGTGACAAGGAGTCCAGCCCAGTGATTCACCCTTGATTGTAAAAGCAGATCCCCAAAGACACAGGGACCTCTTGGAGCCAGATTCTAGCCCCCGGGTACTGTGGAGATGGGCACAGATGGCTTTGCCCTCCCTAGGAATAGCATTGTCTCCTCATTGCGATGCCCACTGGAGACGGCCTTTTGGGGGGAGCCCTGCCACTACCTCATCCTGGGGGGCAAGAAGTCCCTTTGGGAGCAAGGGTGCTTCTGGATGTAGCCTTAAACGCTGCAATATTTCTTGATTGATAACAGCTGCACCGCCCAGTTGTGGATACTTGCCTGTGCACATTCTGATTGAGGGGATGGGGCAGGGAGGCCTCCTCCTAACCCACATAATGCCACTTTCAGGAGATTGTCTAGTTTATCGTATTGTGGTTGTAGGTGACCGGGTGATCCTGCGACCTGTGATAGAAACCTAAATACAGTACCTTGTTTGATTAGAGCCCGGGGTACTGGGCCCTGCTATGTGGTGATGATATTGAGGGATAACTTGCCAAGCATAGAGGTGTTTCCTATCAGTACAGAACACCATGGCTTGCATATATGTGGAGTGTTCACTGTAATGATTCTCATACTTTACTGCTGGATGACCTGAAGCTAGGATGCATGTTGTGTGGGTACCTACACAGTATTTAGGTTATATGTCGGAACCACGTGTGCTTCAAGCACCCAGGGCTCAACAACAAGGTCAGAACAATGACCTTGTTCTAATCACTAATGCCTTTACCAAGAATGCGTTTACAATGATTTTTCCGTTGTAAACGCATTTCTTGTAAAGGCATTAGCGATCAGCATGCACGGTTCCAGCATTCTTCCCCCCTAGCCGTCCACCCCCAAAAATTACCGCGACCCCCCATCCCCACAACTACCCCACCCCAAAAATTACCAGAACCCCAACCCCTCCCCTAAAACATAAACCACCCCACCCCAACCCACCCCTTAAACCTAAACCCTGACCCCCCTTACCCCACCAAACCCTAATCACCCTCAGCCCCCACCCCAAAAACTAAAAATACCCGAGTCCCCACCCTCACCCCTAAAACCTAAACACCCCAACCCCACAACCCACCACTTAAACCTAAACCCTGACCCCTATTTCCCCCCAAACCCTAATCACCCCCAGCCCCCACCCCACCCCAAAAACTAAAAATACCCTGAGTCCCCACCCCGCCCCTAAAACCTAAACCCCCCAACTCACCCCTTAAACCTAAACCCTGACCTCCTCCCCTCCTAAACCCTAATCACCCCGAGACACCACCCCCAAAAAAAACAGCCCCAGTCCCAGCCCAACTTACCTCCTCCTTCACCGCGCTGACTCCCTTCTTCTGTACCTTAACCACGCATGTACGTGGTTCAGACAAGCGTGGTTAAGGAAGTCGTGGAAAGCGAAAGCGTTGTTTCGCTTTCGTTTTTCACGACTTCGTGGTTTCAGAGTCGTTGTTCCGGGTGTTTCCCCAGTAATTATGATTTGTGATACCTTTGGTTTAATGATGCATGGTGATTCATATGATTGTACCATAACCTAATTGCTGTGTCTCATGTCCTGATGTTGTGATATCTGATAATCTGATTCTTGCCTAGTCAAGATAATGATTACTGGCTCAGGATTTGCATGGAGAGCACATCGCTTATGAGTACTGTCACTCTGGTCTAACGATATACATACATGTAATACAGGAACCTATTTTTACATTATCTTGTGTGGTTTTTTTTTGTGGTGTATTGATTGTGTCACTGGTGTGTGTGTTGTGTAAACACTTTTCACATGACCCCTGGAATAAGCCTGACTGCTCTGTGCAAAGCTACCTGGGGTGAGCACAGGTTATCTCAGGTGTGTATCTTACATACCCCAGCTAGATTGGTGGGTTCTGCCTGGCTGAGGTGCATACCCCAGCCAACAAGAAACTAAATTTCTAACAATTCTAAAATAGGGATAGGACTAAACGAAGTTTGAGATACTTCTCAGATGTGCTAGTCTTGTTGGCCTCTGCTGGTGCCTAGCATGAATAGTCCATTAAGATCAGTGGGTAGTTGCACTTCCTTAGGAAGAAAGTAGGAGAATGCCTTCAATTTATTACAGCAAAAAAGAGGTTTCCTTTCTTCGTTCTCTTGGTACTCTGGTATGCTTGGGTGACTGAAAATGTGGAGTTCAGACATTCAAAGCTTGCTCATATGCAACAATTTTAACCGATGGCACAGATGGATCCTGATCAGTGTTTAATATATTTTTGAGGATAAAATACTTTGGCCCTGATCTGTTACCACACAATGGAAACCCTTTCTCACAAGTGTCATGCTTTCCTTCTGCGTACAAAGATCCAAATTTACTACACATGTGCCGCTGTGAGAGGTGCCAGGCAGGACACAAAGCAGAGCATATGGCAGAATCGATAAACATTTGTGCTCAAAATAAATTTACATTGAAAATTTGATGCCTGTGAACAACAAAATGGCTTAGTATAACATAGTCAAACGTCCTATTATTGTATGTAAAGAATTCATGCAAAACTAGATCCACTTATGCAGTAAGATAATACTTTGCGTCAATATTTGCTTAAAAATCATGCAGAACAGCAGTTAAAGTTGTTCTGCTGTGTGAGTGGAAGAGAGTAGAATAGCCGCGTATTTACTAAGGTGCAGCAACGTTGTCCTCTCTCCCTGAGCTGGCACACTTTATGCTACCATGCTTCAATGCAGACACCCTTGCTCCAAAGTGTAAGCATGTTTGCATTGAGGTAAGCATTATTTTGGAAGGGATTCTATTCTTGTACAATTGAATGTTTTACGGTGTTTCCCATTTTGTATTCGTGCTAGACAATGCAACACACATGCAAATAGAGAAAAACAAGGAGAAATGAAAATATCTCTCCTCGTTATGCGTGTCTCAAAGCACTGGATTTTGGCACAAGTCACAGTCTACAATTAATTGTAAATAGGGATTGGCATCAAAACCCATGACCAGCTGAATTGAATTGCACCATGTTGCATCCAAGGAATGCCTCCTCGATACAAAGCAATGCAGTTGGATTGCAAATACTGACACAACACTTTGCGTGGGTTTGCATTTAAAAAGTAACGCAAACCCAACACAAAGTGCTTGAAAATCTTGCCTTCAGTGCCACAATAATGTGAGAAAAGGAAAAGGAAAATAGTATGATATTCTGATGTGTATTATATAATCCCACTTAACTTAAATCTTGCCCTCTGCAGTGCTCTAGTGCAACATTTAGGGGGCACTTTTACAAGCCTCTTGTTCCACTGGTGCGTCACTTTTTGAGATGCACTAGTGGTGCAAAGTGCAGACCCTTATCTACAAGGCCACGCAAAGCCACTTTGCGTGGCTTTTGATGGCCTCATAGATATGGTGTAAGGCAATGCAGCGTAAGTCACTACATTGTCTTACACTGCACCAGGAAGGGATACAATGGGCGTTGAACTGGGTGTTCCCACACACACCCATGGATTTCAACACATTTCCAGATTAACAGCAATCTGTAAACCTGGTAATTCATCAAAATTATATGCCTCCTCAGGGCAGGCGCAAAAAGGAGAAATATCTTGATTTCTCCTCATTGTTTCCTCTTTCCATGTGGGCTGCGTTCTGCAGCACATACAGAAACAGGAAAATGACACTCTGGATTGTTTTTGTGCAGGAAGATGCCCCTTCCTGAACAAAAACAATCCTGCTGCATTAATGCAGACTGCATTGATGCTAGGCAGCAATGTCTGCGCCAGCACAGGGGGAAAGGACAGAATTGCACCGTATCTTGGAAATGCAGTGCATTTCTGCCCTTTCGAATTGGCGTGGGGCAGTGCAGCAAAATAAACTCCCCTTCAACAATTCCTTGTAAACATGCTCCTTAGTGACATGGAAAAGGGCTTTTCTTTGCTCAATTACAGTAATTGTAATCATTGGTGTTCAACGCTTTGTTAATATGGTAGTGGACTTATTTTCCCTTCATCTAATGCGACTCAGCACAGCAGACATTGATTTTTAGTAAAAATTAGCCTGTACTCAGTCTACCATGGGAACAAGGTACATGCAATTAGCAGTTAACATAACACAAAATAACCATAGCAAAAAATAAAGTAACGTAACCTGCCTTGGCTTTACAACTTAATATGACATGCATTATGTTACATGATCTGACACAACAACATAGAATGACAAATAAAATGGCATAGAAATCCAACATAAAAAACAACGGAGCTTATAACATTACACAGTTCAAAATATAACTTAGCACAATACAACACAAAAAACCACACAATAACATACCTGATCATAGAAATTTTATAACATATCATGACATATTATAACATAACATGTTTAACATAAAGACATCCTCGTTCTCAAAGCCAGTGCTAAAATGTACTCAGTATTGAACATTCACACCCAAGAAGGTAACTACATTTGCAAGATGTAGGAAACCTCAGGGTGAGAATTGGTTCTGCTGCCACAAAATCTGATTCTGTCCTTTTCCAATTGGTGAAAATAAGGGATGGATTTGATTTTGAAACTGTGATGCTGCCATCGGTGCTGGATTGGATACTAAAATCAGTTATGGAAAAATGTTCAAATCAATGCCCCAGTGCATGAGGACTTGAATAAATTGGGGCACGGGAGCATGGTTTGGTCACAACTGCTAACACTGTTCTGAAAGCAGCTCTCCAGCTACTGGGCAAATGCCAGAATGGCACAATGGCAACTATAGTCCTGGCTACCATGTCTTCATCATTTGGCTGGGTTATTTGAGAGCTCTGAAGATAAAAGTTTGACTTAAAACATCATGAAAGGTATTCTCTGATGATTTTGTTTAGTTAACAGATGCTTCCTGTCATTAAAGTCTGGGGGACATCGCCCCCTATCCGTTTTCGACATGTATGTCTGTCAGTCTGAGCAAAGGTTATCCTAACAGACAAACTTCATATTTGGGATAGACAGCTAGGCACTCTACATGCACTAAATGCACAGGTGTCCGGCTGCCTGAGCCGTATGTTGCCTGGTTGAAGATTTCACAGCCCTCTGTGCATGACCTCCTCAACCCAGCAAAGAGCTGATATGTCTCACCCATCACAATGAGGAGAACGTCACCGATAGTCTCAGACCTGGGAACTTCAGTTTTACTGTACAAAGTGCCCATGGCCGACTGTCCATCGGTGACACCTTGTCACAGAGTAGGTTTTTTTTTTTTAATGTTGGGACATGTATGCATGTATGAATGTATGTGCATGTGTGCTGTGGATAGGTGTGTATGTGCTTGTGAATGGTGGGTGTATTTGTGTGTGCTTGTTAAAAGATGGGTGTGAGAAAGTTCATGTAGATGGGTTTGAGTATATGTGTGGCACACCCCCCGCTCACGTAACTTACCAGCTGTCAGTACTAGAGACCATGGTGGGCATTATGACATTGGCATGAGTGATAAAGTGGTGGTAATACCGTCAACAGGCTGGCAGTAAATACCGTCATGGCGATGATTCCTCCCATAGACAGCCAATGTACCACACCAACCAAGAGGGCATTAACACCACTGACCACAGCGGTAGCTAGTAACAGCCAGGTGGAAGCCAAGGTACCGCCCACCATATTATGACTTAGCGAACCGCCACGATTTTGGGGGCGGTACCAACTCCATCACAAGCCTGGCAGAAACAGAACACTGAAAACGAAAGACTCACTAACAGGTACACAGAGGACTCCGCCACCGCCATGGAACCGGAACTTCAAGTCTTCCCAATGCTATTCTATGCCATGGCTCTCATGGAACACCAACGCCGCTGCCAACTGTGAATACAGCCACCTAGCATACAAGGAAGGGAGGGAGGAAAAGGAGAGTGACACACACACACAACACACACCATTCACACACACACAACACACACCATTCACACACACACTATACACAGAACCAGCTGCAGAGTTAAACCAATGTCACAGAACACACGTTAAAATAAAACAAGGACAACTATGAGAATCAGCAAAAACTCTAATTTGATGCCAACAG